>NW_027397111.1:8501239-8576948 GCF_003265705.2 Callorhinus ursinus | reverse complement strand
GCGAGAGAGGGAACACAAGCAGGGGGAGTGGGAGAGGGAGAAGCAGGCTTCCCGCCGAGCAGGGAGCCCAATGCAGAGAGCCCGATGTGGGGCTCGATCCCAGGATCCCGGCATCATGACCTGAGCTGAAGGCAGACACTTAACGACTGAGCCACCCAGGCACCCCCAGCAATGAGTTTTAGAAAAAATATTATATCTTTTACACAAAAGAGACAGAAAAATATGGTAAATTTGCCAAGACTGCTTGGGTGTGAGGGTGTGACCGTCGTCCCAGTTACCAGTGTCTGGTATTGTTCTCTACTCTCTTCGGGGCCTCAGCACAAGAAACTTAAATGGTCCAAGCACTGAATTATTTGGCTTATTGTCTAAAATGTTGCTAAAAGACTTTACAGATTTGAGTTGTCCCAATCAATGCAAAAACTTCAGAAGTGTCCCTTCTATTCTACATAGCCAGACCACTATTCCTCCCAACCCACAAAAGACCAGAAGTCACCCTCTCTGGCAGGTACCTTCTCTGGCTTGGGATGCAAGTATATCTGAGATCAAAAGTGAAGCGCCATACTGAGCTTCCCCAGTTGTCGTCCCCTGCTTATGTGGGAGCCAGGCTTATAGCTAACACACAGGGACCGGGGCTGCCTCACTGGAGAAACTGCCACACACACACACACACACACACACACACACACACACACACACACACACACACCAGATGTACAGATACTGACATACACGGATTCCTTTCCTGCAGCCCCCCCGCAAAAAAGACTTAGATCTTCACCTGCTCACCTTGACTAGCCGACACAGAGCCTGCATGCAACTTTGATACCTCCTTCTTAAGTAGGAAAACACAGGCAAGGATAGCTATACATGAGAGACACAAAAGTGGAAGAGAGCAAAAACAAATGGGGGAAAAGGAACTCAAAGAAAACAGAGGGAAGGCCAGGAACAGAATTATGCCATATTGTAATATTCCCTAAGAGTTAAAAGATATCCTATCCATAAAGTAAGAAGCTACAACGAAAGAGCATTCAGAAACCAGAGGGAGTTCTTAAAATCTTTAAAAAAAAATTAAAAGAGTTATAAGGTAAATTTCAGAAATGTCTTAGAAAATAGACCAGGATGACAAAAAGATGGAAAATGAAAGTGAATAGATGAGAAAACTAAATGATATATGCAGGAAGTCCAACACTTGAATAATGAGTTCAAGCGAAAAAGGATAAAGAAAATGAAAGAGAAGAAATTATCAAACAAATAATACAAATAAAATTCTCAGGAGTAAAGAATATGAATTTCCAAATTGAAAGAGTTCCACAGAGTTCACAGCAAAATTAATGAAAAATGATCCACATCGATAATCATAAAATTTCAGGACACCTAGAATACAGAAAAGAAAGGTTGGCAAGGGGACTCCACAACAGGGTGGGAGTCAGGCTAACACCACCTGAGCCCACCGATCAGTACCAGCTTCACCAAAAGCCTCACCAAAAGCGGGACAACCAGATGCTGTCTCTGACGATGTGGTGTGATGCTCATTATGTGATACAAGAGGAAATACACAGCACCGCCTATGAAGTATTATTATTTAACAGTTGAACTAGAATTTAATTAAGCCTAAATCTAAATACAAGTGATTTTTTTTCAATTGTTGTATTTTTCAGGACTAAAATTTCATTCGGTTTTCTTTATGTCCTCTATTCCTATGCTGAGATGTTCTATTAAGGGAAATATTAAGGGTGAATCTTGTCATTTTAGCAATCATAAGTATAATTTTATAGATTTCTTGGTTGCCACTAACTGAAGAAAAAAGCCAATAGCAGGAAGTTTTCTGGAAAAATGAATTGCTCAGGAACATAGGCAATTTCCCATGAATTTTGCTGAGTGACACATGTGTCCTGCACTAGTGTCTCGTGTTCAACAAATGCCAAATGAATGAATGAATGAACGAACGAACAAACACAAGTGTTTGCACGTCTCTACAAACTTTGAACAAGGAGCAGAGTGTCTACTCCTTTCAAAAGGTGCTAAAGAGGGGAAGAATCTAGAGCTACAATCTCCTAACAGAAGAGCCCCTAGAAGTCAGGAGTTGGGAAATGTTTCAGGTGATGATTACGGGACAATGAACCACGGCTGTCTGGCCAGTTCACCATTCTGACTGGAGGACAGTACATGAAAACTAAAAGGAATGTTTCCAAATATACTGATGATATAAACTGGGATGAGTAAGTTTAAGAGTCATCTAGAATCTGTCCTCCCTTTGATGCTCAGCCTATCCAAGAAATGTCAGATCTAGCCAGAAGATTTTACTAGTGAATGATATAAGCAAAGTTTATAGAAAAGACATCCTTTTTTTTTTTTTTTTGAGAGACCAAGAATGATCAAGAAAGAGAAAGAGAGCACATGTACAAGCGGCAGGAAGTAGGGAGGGGGCAGAGGGAGAGAGAGAGAGAATCCTAAGCAGGCTCCACTCAGAGCTCAATCTCACAATCCTGAGATCATGACCTGAGCTGAAATCAGGAGTCGGATGCTTAACAGACTGAGCCACCCAGGCGCCCCTAGAAAAGACATTCTTATATTAATATCAAGGCCAGTCTTCTGGGGGGGCAGGGGGGCTTGAGAGCCATCACAGGACAGTTCACTGAATCTTAAAAGTTGTTCTCTCAGTGGGGGTGATAGATCTCTCTTGCCCTAGTCTGATGAGGCCATTAGTAATCATCTGGGAGATAGTTTATCTGAATAAGGTGAAGGAGTAAGAGTATGATGAAGACTAAACACTGACCTGGAGACTCGGTGAACAAAACTTTCAGCAAAAAACAGGCTATACATCCTACAAACAGGCAAGAATCTTTTCACCTTTAGCCTAAAGCAATGGAGCACCCATAAAACATCAATACCAATAAAGGTAAACTACTCTAATTTTGGACGGCAACAGGACAGTAAGAGATTTGGAGAATCTACCTGCAATTGTTTCTTTACGTTAAAGAATGCCCCCTAGCAACCCATGGAATAATTACTTGACATTAACATAATCATGTAATTTATTTGGCACTTAACTAACATGAATATGTGTAAAAGGAACTCAGGGAGGTTATCGTATCCCCTCAATAGCTAACTCATAACTAAAGTAATACACAGAGACTAAAATAAATTTTAAGCTTCTATAGATTAATAAAGAATATTTGATGTATCATCCTTCAGTGAGCCACAAACTAAAGAAAAGATTATATGATCAATTTAGGTTCTAAACAACGTTTTACAATGGAAAATAGACGAAGCAATTAAGAGCCCCTAAAGAATTCAGTTTTATACCTTAAGATATGAATTGGATTAAATTATATCAATTACTTGAGAAATGTGTACATTTTTCAATGAGCATATTATTTAAAAACTGACCTAATTTACTAATGAAAGAACAAGAGGCTTTTCATCTCTCCTTTTCCATAGAGGTTTTTTTGTTTTGTTTTTTTTTCTTAAATAGTTCTCGGTTTCTTGACTCCACGGCATAATACAGTTTTACATTTTCTGCTTTATCTGCTGAAGCAAGATAACTCAGTAGCTATTGTCCAAGTAGATTTTCATTTCACCCAGACCATAGTTTTATACAAAGTAAATTTCCTAACTTCAGAGAACTTAACAACTATTCCTCTTTAGGCAATGCCAAGAAAAAAACCCATGAAAGAAATTCTGCTTAAGTACAGTCTGAACAATTCCTTACTAAATAGCTTCTTTTTTCACCAACTTCAGTGCATTAAGTACATTCCATGCATATCTTTCTATCACTGTATATTTTGGAATAAAAAATGTATAAAATTATACAGACCTAAGTCACTTGCTGTTTTATCTTTCATTTGTTTCAAATGTTTCACAACTTAAGTCTGTGATATTACAAGCCCCTCCAGAAGACTTAAATAGTATTAAAATACTGCTTTCAATTTAAAGGACAAAATATCTGGAAAATTAAGGTCACAGTGTTAGAGAGCCTAATGGAGTATGGATTTCTACTTGAAGTACCTCAACCAGAAACCTCAGCAATCTTAAATCTGTCTCTACTGGATATAATAAGTTTTAAAGCTTTGAATGAATTTTCAGAATATGTTTCATATCTCTCATAACTTCAGAAAAGGATGCAGCAGAGAAGCAAAGAGAACAGTCTCTATAATAATGGGATTTTTATGCAGTACCAATAAGTTACAGAGCCTTTAAAACAAAAGATGAATAGGATCATTCTTAAAGGAGGAAAAATAACAGGCATTAGAAGGTTTCTTTGTAAAAATTTGTTCTTAGGCTCCAAAGTACTTTTCAAAAGATCAAAAAGAGTAGATTCTTTGATCCAGGATGTCATAAATGCTATAGAATCATGATTAAATCAACTGTTAATTTTCAAATGTAAGGTTTTTCAGTAGTTCTATAGCTAATATGGCTAGTTCCATATTCCACTGTAACACCTAAGCCATTTTTTTCAGGCAGGGCACGACCTGGGAAATATTGAAAAACCAAATCACATGGAACATGTACAATATTTGATATAGGGAAACAATGCAAAATGCATTCCAAAAAATTTGCTTTTACAATGTTCATCTAAAACAGTGGTTCTCAATCAGAGGTGATTTTACCCACTGGGGGACATTTGGCAATGTCTGGGGACATGTTTAATTGTCTCCACTGGGGAGAGCACTACAGCAAAGATGCCACTGATGCATCTACAATGCATAGGACGACCTCTCAAAAAGAATTGTCCAGTCCAAAATATCAATAGTACCAGGGCTGAGAAACCCTAAATCAGTATCAAGTATATAATCCAATGAAATCAAATTTCTGAATGAATGAAAGAATCTTTATAAACAAAATGACTTAGTTTCCACCTTTTATATCTTCTTATTACCTCCTTCAATTTGATGCTACCTAATACAGACTCTACGTCTATTCTCAAGATCTTTATCTAGTCATTCATTAGATCTCTCCATGCTGTCAAATATGACCAAATGAAAATCACATGTTTATCAAGGATCTTGCCCTATGACATAGATCCAAGGAATCCAAGAGAGAGACACTACATTGACAATTTAACTGTCACTCAAATTAGCAGATTAAAACATTTTCAAATGCCTTCAGTGGTTAACAGCTCAAAAATATATAGTTTTTAACTATGGGAATTAAAACACTATTATTTTACTTGGCCACATTTGTTGATAAAACAAGGTATTTCAAATTTATAAGACTAGATAAGTAAAACATATTGTCTTTAGAAATACTCATCATGTTAAAAATGTAACTAGAAAAATTTTGAAGGTTCATGTCACATGATCTTCCTAAATAGTAATTCACAATATCCACACCAAAATAATCTTAAAGAACTTTTTAAAATTCTAGGGTTCTCAACTTAATCTAATATGAAAACTGCCTCCAGAGAGGAAATCAGATTTTTATTTTTTTAACCCAGATTTATACATGTCTTACCTATTACATAGCTAGAGATTGATTTTTATTAACAAACAGCTAGTATGATGATTGTTTCTGAAGGAGAATTATGGATACATTTCATTTTTTTCCTTATAACTTTTTAAAATTTAAAAAATTTTTTACAATTTTATATGAAAAATAAATAATATAGTCAAGGAAAAAGACCCTCTGATAATTCACATACACTCATTAATTTAAACAGAATCATATACTATTCCAGGGCTAAATTTTAAGAACAACAGAGCTAATCATAAAGATGTGGAATTCCTAAATGATTTTTCTTAAAAACAAAAACAACTACCACTTACAAAAGGGGAAAAAAATGAATATAACTGAGACTTATGAAGAAATTGCTTCTAGCCAAAACAATAATGTTAATCACAAATACTGAATCAATTATAGATATTTACACATTATTCGGCAACTATACTTTGTTTTAATTGTTCTTGGAGACAAATGTTTCTATGAGAAATATATCATCATCCTGTATATTTAAATATCACCTGAAATAATGTTATTTCAGTAAAAAAAAAATACTCTAAGAATTACATCAACTAAAGCCTTAACATGGGTCTTACAGTCATATGTTGAAGAGCAATCTAAAAGCTGTTCAAATGTTAATTTAGACAGAAGTGAAGGGTACAACTTCTCAAAGGGAAATGGGTTTTAATAAAAAGTTATAAATAGGAAGTTGTTTACCAGAGGTATAGGTCCAAATGAACCAATGAATAACAAAATTCTATATGGGATTATTCCAAACTCATTTAAAGCCACATTCACTTGGAAGACCCAAAATAATCAAAATAAATATATTACCTAGACATGCTTTCAAATCTATTCTCCCCGCTGGGTATCAACAACCAGAGAGGGTGCTGATTTGTTCTTTTCATTCTTTTTTACGGCTAAATGAGCATGCAAACCTTCAAAAGGGAGGCAAAAATGGAAATGACAGCACCACTTATGAATCTAAAATAATCTCTGTGAATCAATGTCACTGAAATGGACAAAAAGACATATAAACATCCCAAACAAGTAGAATCCCTTTGTAAGAAAATCTGAATTTAGGACAACTAACATTACAAAAGATTCTTTTATATGTCAGTCCCCAGATGCAACTGTTTAGAAATCATTAACTACTTTTGAAGGACAATCAAGCAACCAACAATTAACTTACAAATTCCTTCCAAAAATTTTATCTGGAGCCTACGTTTGCAAGGGACTATGTCAGACACAGTGAGAGAAGCAAAGACTTTTCTATCACAGGCTTTGGCCTCAAGAAGCTTACAGTCTAGCTGGGAAGATAAGACATGCCTGCCTAGAAATAACTTCTAAACAAAGTAAAAAGGGAGAAGTGCCTCAAGAGCAGTAAAAATAAAATGTCATAAGAAGTGAGAAGAGAAGGAAGTTACATACAACTGGAGTGATCAGAGAAAGACGCTGAGATTAGATAGTAACGTTTGAGATGGGCCTAGAAATATGCATGGGACTTGGACCAGCTTGCAAGGAGGTAAACACATTGCAAGGAAAGAGAAGCAACACAAGTGAAGGTGGACATATCAGAAAGAAAGCATCCATGCTCATCCAGAAATTCTGTTGGCTAACACAGAGTACTCCCCAAAGAGGAGTAATTAAAAATGAAGGAGGACATTGAGACTGGGACCAATTTGGAATAGCTTGGCCACAAGGCTGTGAAGTCTGGACTTTATTGGGTAATTGGGGAGCTGGTAAAGATTTCTGAGCAGGAAAAAGCATCATCAAAGTTGTGCTTTAGAAAGATCAATCTAGCAGTAATTGAAGTAACTGAACATCAATCAAATGCAGATGATATAGCACAGTGAGTATAATGTAAGCCTGCAGGAATTCAGGAATTCATTTATAAAAATGTAATTTATATGCATCTTTTCAGTAACACAGCTCTATAAACTGTCTTGCTCATAGACTAGTACCTAATTATATAAGCATCTAAAAAGGTCATAAGTACTATAAAATGATATCACAAAATCTCTTGCCTCTGCCTGGAAACCCTTCCACCCCCTTTCCCTTCCGGTAAACTCCTCATCCTGTAGGCTCGGTTTAAATGTCACTTCCTCAGAAAGGCCTTCTTTAATCACTTATCCAAATTAGGTCTCCCTGGTTTTTTCTCCTCCAAAGGAACTTGTGTTTTTTGTTGTTGTTGTTGCACTTATCACAATTTATAATTACATATGTTGGCCAATATTGATTAATGTTTCATCTCCCCCACTAGATTAGGGAGGAAAGACAGTACTATTGTTACTCATCGTTACATTCTCCAGATATAAAACAGCACAACCCCTAGTAGGCACTTAACAAATATGTATTCTCTGAAGAATGAATGAAGAAGAGAAGAAGAGACTTTAAGGTCATGGCTGTAATGCCCCTCTGCTAAACTGGCAAAGATACTTTCTTTCAAAGAGAAAATTAAAAGAATTCTTAAATTGCAACTTAAGGCCACACTCTTATTTTCTAAAGTTAGAGGAAAAGTCTATACTTCAGGGGCGCCTGGGTGGCTCAGCCGGTTAAGCTTCTGCCTTTGGCTCAAGTCATGATCCCGGGTCCTGGGATCAAGCCCCTCATCACATCGGGCTCCCTGCTCAGCGGGGAGCCTGCTTCTCCCTCTCCTCCCCACTTGTGCTCGCTCTCAAATAAATAAATAAATAATCTGTTTTAAAAAAAGTCTACACTTCAACAAAGTAAATCTTAAACCAAGTATTCAAACCAAACCATACATTCCTACTTGTCATATTCTTACAGAAATAATTCATAAGGCAACTACTGAGTGAACTAGAATAAGGAACAAAATCTGAGTACAGGGTAAGCATTGTAAGTCAGATGTTAAGAAGGTGACTATATACTTGTTGTGACTCCTTGGATCTATGCATATCATGTTAAAACCTCAAAAAGAACTTCAACATTCAACATGAAGGATTTTTTGTTAACCTAAATCATCACTGAAGTAGACAAAACCCTCAAAGAAAGATGGCTAAGCTTCTTCACAAATAATTCATTTCCAAATAATAAATATGTGGTTTTCAATCACATGCTACTTGTATCTCTGTATTTCATGCCACAAACTTGGTATGATATTTTCTTCATATAATAACAAATGTATGGAAAATCAGCAGTGTAATGAAACTTAAGTCATAGAGGTCTAGAGAAGTCCAAAGGAGTTCAACATGTAGCATTGGAGATCTTATTCCAAGATGAAGCCCTCTGCAAAATTTTAATTTAGAAAAATCACCTAATTCACCACTATATGTGAACTATGAAGGCCTAACCAATTGTCAGTAAGGAACTAGAGAAGTTGGCTTAACCCTGGAAATGCTGAGCTAACCTGGTACAGTGGAGCACCTGCAACAAAAGGAAAAGGAAAGAAGATCAGCATAGATTTGTTCAAGGAGGTAGTTATTTTTGCTATAAAGAGACATCTATGTTCCTAAAAATCAGTACACTATAACAATCACACAATAGAAAACACAGGACTTATGAGGGAAATGCAGTTCGGGACACAATACTCAAAAACTTTGTCAGTGACACGCATACAAAAGATAGGGACCTAAGAAAAATGGTAACCCAGCTTTATATATGTGATTGGTTAAGAAATTCATAAATATGTTACCTTATTTTGAAAAAGATCTGAAATTTGCTTGTGAATGTGAGTGTTTGGAAGGCTGTAGTTTATGAGCTAATTGCTAAGTCACAGAAAGAAGGCTATGAGAAATCAGAAGGGAAGGTGTAACACCAGCTGCAGGTGGGTGTGGCTCATAACACTCCAAGTGAGGTAGCTGGTAGATATCCCAGGCCTGTGCATGTGCCGTTTTGTGTATTCCTACACGGCTCAGTTCAACTAGGTGCAGCATTCTGTGTTCACCTGCTGTTTCTTGCTGACAAAATTGTGCATAAGCAAATACAAAATTCATTTAGGCTCAGATTGTTTCCTAATATATCAACTGTTCTGCAGCAAATTCAGGTTTTCAAAACAAGCATTAATAGAAGAACTACGAATTTCATTCATATGTGGAATTTAAGAAACAAAACAGAGGAGCATAGGGGAAGAGAGGAAAAAATAAGATGAAATCAGAGAGGAAGACAAACCATAAGAAACTCTTAACTCTAGGAAACTCTTAACTCTAGGAAACAAACTGAGGGTTGCTGAGGGAGGGATGGGGTAACTGGGTGATGAGCATTAAGGAGAGCACATGATGTGATGAGCACTGCGTGTTATATGTAACTGATGAATCACTGAACTCTACATCTGAAACTAATAATACACTACATGTTAAGTAATTGAATTTAAATAAAATAAAATTTTAAAAATAGTAGAGGGGTGCATGGGTGGCTCAGTCGTTAAGCGTCTGCCTTCGGCTCAGGTCATGGTCCCAGGATTGTGGGATTGAGCCCCGCATCGGGCTCCCTGCTCCACGGGAAGCCTGCTTTTCCCTCTCCCACTCCCCCTGCTTGTGTTCCCTCTCTTGCTGTGTGTCTCTCTGTCAAATAAATAAATAAAATATTTAAAAATTAAAAAAAATAAAAATAAAAATAAAAATAGCAGAACTATGTGGATATTTAGAATCAAACAGCCAATGCCAGCTGGATACTGTAATCATTTCCTATCGCTCAAATGTCTTGAGCTCAATGAAATCATAAGATTTTGAGAAATCACAGAGTCTCTAATAGAAAAGTCACAATTTCTAAATAGATTTGTGTAAATTATATGGCCAAACTCTAGGAAACACTAGGATCTGCTTGGCTCCATGAAAGTACAATCTTCTTCATAAAATCATTGCCTTTACAGCAATAATTTATAAGATTTTAATAATAAGAATTTTAATAAGATTTAAACATCCCTGACAAATATAGGATTTGATCAAACCTAGTTTTTGCTCTGAAATACTGGATCTTCTTTTCCTATCACCATCAGTATTAGCATCAGCATACCTGCTCACATTTTCTCTACCCCATCAGCAGCCATTATTATGATAACTAAAACCCAAAGCCAATAAACTGGCATAGCTGGATTCACAAAGCTTAGCAAAAGCACTGCTTTTGTCCTTGGTGTTAGTTTCTAGACTGGTATTACAACAATGGTCATGTAGTGAAAATAGTCTTTGCAAACAGATCTCATTTCATCTGGTTTTAATTGGGAAAACACAACCTCTAGGAGAAATGTCTGAATCTCTCTTTATAGCATTTATCAGGCATTTTCTGTTCCCAAGGACTGTAAGCATCAGGAAAAGTCCGTTCAGTGCTTCATGCAAAGTTAGGACTTACTTAATTTTTGTTGAATAGTTGACATTACTTGATTTGTTTTGCTATTTACCCCACATAATTTTATTCCCACAATATTAAATTCCATTTTCAAAACCAACATAGTCACCAGTCACCATCAATGGAAGATTATTTTTCTCTGTTTTTAATTACTATAAACTAAAAGATGACTGCTGCAATAAAAATTGGAAAACTCCAGATGGTGTAAAATGAAAGTGAAAGTTCATAACATCTCCATTCTCCACCTCAGAGACAACTACTTTTAATGGCTCTTCAGTACCATTCTAGAAATTTTCTATGAATTTACATGAATAAATTATGTATTATTTTTAGTAATAGCCTAGCCACTTTCCCATTATCAGTACATATATTTATATATCTTTTGTTTTAATGGCTATATAATATTCCAAGGTATATAAGAACCTTAAATTATTCAACAAACTCATATCAATAGTTAAGTAAATTGTTTCCAAATCCTTTCTCTTTTAAGCAAGGCTATAAAACAATATCCTTTTACGTATATCTTTGTAATCTAAAATAAATATATTTGTAGAATATATTCTTAAAAGTAGCATTGCAGAGATAAAAGGTATGAACATTTCTAATTTTGAAAATACCAAATTGCCCTCAAAAGAGTATGATAATGCCTATTTCACCATGCCCTATCATTAAATATTTTCAAACTTTCTCATCTTTGTGAATTTGATAAGTGAAAACACGGCATCTCGTTTTAATTTCTTCCTCTTTAATTATAAGTGAGACTAAATATTTTTTTCAAATTTTTATCACTTTTTATTTTTCTGTAAAATGTTTGTTCATTTAGATTATCTGTTTTTACCCTGAGTTATTTATATTTTTTGTTGACTTATCTATCAGTATCCCCAAATATTAACAATATCAACCCTTCTTCTGTCAAATAGATGGCTGTTATTCTTCCCTACTTGAGTATTTGTTCATTGATTCTCACCATGGTGATTTTGCCATGCAAGAGTTTCTACTTTTTCTGAGGTCAAGTTATTCATCTTTCCCTTTTTGGTCTCTGGGCTTAGAGTTATGTTTAGAAAGACTCCCTTGTCCTAAGATCATAAAACTATCTGCCCATATTTTCTCCTGAAAAAAATATATAAATAATAAATAATAGTCATTTTTACTGACTGCTCACTCTGGGCTGGGCACTGGTCGGAGCGCTTCACATACATTATTGCATTTAATCCTCGCTACCACCTCAGTAGTTTGGTAGTGTCATTATCTCCATAACACAGATGAAGATTCTGTGACTACAGATGACATTTAAACTTATCTGTAGTTACACAGCTGGTACATGGCAGCGCCAAGATTTCACCTCAGACCAGTAAATTCATCAACCCGAGGCTGGATCTACTGACTCTCTCTCCACTAAGAAAAATGAGTTCACCCACTTCCATATACCCTTACCTCTTCCACCTTCCCCCACCTTACATTTGTTATAAATCCTTCCTCACTAGTAATTGTATAGCCCTTACATTTTCTTCTGTTTTTGTAAAATGCAGTTATTAAATTTGACTTAGTTCAATATTTAAGAGGATTCCACATGCCCTGCCAATCCCTTCAAAGAGTTATCTGCTTCTCCATTCCTAAGTTCTTTTTCCTTATTTGTGACATAAATGACTAATTTAACTCATGAGGCAGTTTTTCAGGAACTAGGTTCTTGAATATTTGAGAATATTGTTTAATCATAAGCCATAAACATAAACATAAACCATAGCTTGACCAGGCATCAAGTCTTCCCACACATACCCCACCAAACCTCTAGAAACCCTTATCCACCACCTCCTGACTTTAACTATTACCATGACCTTTGAGGCACTCTGATATTCCACCTTTTGAGTGACTCACTTTTTCTGCCCAGATGCCTATAAGATTTTTAAAGTTGAAGCACACTAACTTTACTATCTTGTGTTTACTTGGTATTGATCATCCTGTTTCAGTTTTTCCTAGAACCATGTGCCTTTTTGATTCTACATATTACGAATTTCCTCAATTTCTAAAGGTTTTTTTTTTCATTACCTATCTAAATTTTTTCTGTCCACCAGTTCTGCTCTCTTTATCAGGCACACCAATAATGCATATGTTGGATCTTCTCTGCCTGTCTTTAGATCTATATTATATTTTACAAAACTCTTAGTTGCAAGCATATGGCAGAAGCCTAACGTGAACTAGCTCAGATAAAAGCAATGTATTAGAAGGATAGTGGAGTACCTCACCTATCTTTAGGAAATGCATAAAAAGCATCAGGACCTCAGGGATAACACTCAAACATCACTATCACCACGCCTTTTTATCTCAACCAGGATGGTTTCTCTCTTGTCTTTTTTTCTGCTTCTATGTGTTCACTTGCTCTTACTATCACAGACAGACCAACTTCCTTCATGAGGCAGGGAATGTGGCTGCCAACAGCTCCAAAGCCTCACAGCCCATGACTCTTATCACTAGAAAGGAATTGCCTTCCTTTCCTTAATTCCAATTTTTAAAAATCCTATGTTCCCTTCATATTATTTGAGTGAGCACAGATGCATTTTTCTGGAATTTTTGTTTCCTGAAATAATTCTTTTTTTTTTCCCTGAAATAATTCTTAACCTGAAATGCACTTCATCTGTATAATTAGAATAAAGCAATTTAGCCAACTTTGGTTTGCTAATTTATTGCTTGTTCATTTCTGTTCATTTGATTCTGGTCAACTTCTGCAAAGCTCATTTCTTCCTCTTTCTTCCCCCCTCACTTCATTTTAGGTTAGAAGTTGAGTATAAAAAAAAAAAAAAAATCCTGTTCCCTTATCCTCACCTCTTCCACTACTCTGAGATACGGAACTAGTTCCCCTGGGGATTTTCCAATTTTTCACATGGCCTGCTCCAACTCCTAAACCTCATATGATGGGCACTCAAAGCCCTCCCCTTCCTTTCAGTGAAATCCATACTTCATTTACAAGCCAGGGAAGTGTGTATCAGCTTTTAGCATCCTTCCTAAATTTGATCTGTATTTCACTATACTTCCTAGATACCAGTCCACAGCCTAGAACTGAGCCCTTTCCTAGTTTCGTGGAATTTTTCTTTGTGTTTCATTATACTTGTTGAGTTTTAATTAGTTCCATGATGGGGAATATGGTTAACATGGTTTACCTTTCTAAATGTCTCCTGAATCTTTAGAAGTCATTGTTACTATTAAAATCTACCTTGAAAAACTAACAATCCATTCACTCATCAAATATGCATGGAATGTTAACTATGTGCAAAGCATTTTGAAAGGCACTGAGGATGTATCAATGAAGAAGACAGAAATAGTTCCTACCTTCTAGGAACCTATATTATAGCAAGGAAGCTGGGTTTTAAACAATCACAAGGATAATAGATCAATAAGTGAGTATAGGGGCGGTTGTTAAAGCAGAGATTAAATAGAGTGCCCAAGAGGTATGGATTAAAGTATGTTAGCTAGAAATTTCTGTGGTGCTTCTCAGTATGGGGAGAGGCAAAAGCGTCCTTGAGGCTATTTTTCTTTATTTTGTAAAGAGTCTCTTAGATTTGCCTCCCTCAGTGACAGAATGCAAGATGAGTAAGTACCCTATATCTGGATGTAATAGAATTTTTCTTTAGCTATAGAACCTAAAAATAACTACCTTTTTTCTTGGAATGCAAAGCCCATAGGCCTTCTGCGAGTATTCCTTGGGATTGGAAATTAAGGAAACATGTTGGGGTAAATCTGACATGGCCATGACCAAAGTCTCCTGGGAGGAAGGGAAGCAGAAGTCACTGAAAGACTACTTGCTAGGCAAGTGCTCATGAAGGAAGAGTGATGAGTGACTCTAGCCCAGCCTATAATCACCGCAACACAAGATGATGTGTTGAGGAACGATGACTTAGTGTCTGAGTGTCAACTAATGACACATTCTGTGGTTTGGCAGGTCAACACAGTGTCAGAGATAATTTGCCCCTTTGGGCTATGCAGGATCAGTCTTCAACAGCAAATCTTCATACAGCTATATCGTACTTAACCAGATATCCAGGTCACTCTCTATCTGGTACATGAAACTAACACTCCTTTGGAACCGCCAGGTTTTTAGGCAATACATAAAGTGAAGGGAAAGTCCTCATCAGGGACAAACTGAACTTTCTGACAATAAAAACATGTAGGGAAAAAATGCAATTAAGTTGATAATGATAGGACTACATTGGGATTTCTCTTAAAGAATGACACTTGAGGGGCGCCTGGGTGGCTCAGTCCTTCGGCTCAGGTCATGATCCCAGGGTCCTGGGATCGAGCCCCGCATTGGGCTCCCTGCTCAGCGGAAGCCTTCTTCTCCCTCTCCCACTCCCCCTGCTTGTGTTCCCTCTCTCTCGCTGTCTCTCTCTCTCTGTCAAATAAATAAATAAAACCTTTAAAAAAAAAAAAAAAGAATGACACTTGAGCAGAGATCTGAAGGACCATGAGCAGTTAACTAGGAGAAGCAAAGAATGTGTTCCATAAGGAGGATCCAGGCAGGAACGTGGCGGACTTGATGAAACCAAAGGAGACCAGAATGGTTGGACTGTGAAGAAGGGCTATGCTATTGTCAGTCCAAGATGGTGAGGGAGGCCAGGGGTCATCTCCTATAGAGCCTTGTAGTCTACATTAAAGATTTCAGCCGTCATCATAAGAGCAGTGAGAAGTAATATATAAGTTTTCAGAATGACATTATCTGATCTGTCTTTGTAAAATATGACTTTAGTTGCAGGATATAAGAGAATCAAGAGTGGAAACCAGTAGGAAAGTGGGTTGGGAAGCTATTTGAGGAAGAGTGGATGGGTGCAAGTAGGTTTGCAAATTTGGTTGGTAGGGAAATTCCCATCAAATGTCTTCTTTCTCTATGAAATAGCAAGTAGGAGAGAGAACTCGCTTGGGGCATTTATGGATTGAAAACGAATGAGTAAATTCAATCCCAAAAGCCTCTTGGAAGAAAGTAGGCACTTCAGCCTTATAGAATTCTGCTACAGACTAAGAAGGGGGTTCCGGCACTTGTGGGTCCAATGTCACATGACACCCCTAAGTTAAGAATTCTATACTATTTTGTCAAAATAAATCAAAGTTTTAACCAAGAGATTAAAAGCTATATAAAGAGATACAGCTTTTGCTCGCCCTCGTACAGTACGTGGATGTACTCTTCCTAAGAGTCACCTTCAAGCAACTTCAGATGAAAAAAGTGAGAGAACTTGGGGAATACTTTTTGCAGTTGACCACAGATAGACCCTGGCTAGACCACAAAAAAGAGGGCCTTATTAAAAGCATTCTTAGCTGATGGCCCTTTCACCATTAACCAGTCACTTAGGTCAAAAAACAAAAGATAAACGCTATTCTCCAGGTCTGGTGCCACCATCAACATGGAGGAAATGATGAAAGCCCCAGATTATAGGGGAAATTCAGCAACGGGTGCCTTTGGGAGAAGAAAGCTGACATTCTGTCCTCAGCCCTTCAAAAACATATCCCAAGCAGAAAGAGATCTAGGATCAAAGCTATCTTTAAAGGACCAAAAGATCTCAGAAGCACTGCTGCCTGCAGGTGTAAAAATAAAGTGACAAAAGTATACTGACAGACCAAATTAGTGATCCCTAAACTTCCTTTTAGGTTGGCCCACTACTCTTCCTATTAAGACTCTAGAAAGTCCTTGAGAGGGCACCTCCAGTAGTGCCATTTATGAAAAATCAAGCCAACAGAGAGAACACCTAGTAAGATAATTAGTGGATTTTAGGATAGGAAAAAAAAAAAACACAACAAAGTCGTGAGAAGTACAAGGGATAGATTCCCCACCACCTAATCACTGCTACATGGAGAATATAGGTCTTTACTGTGAATATAGGAAGAGGTGAAGAAACTTCACATTTTTAACAAAAATATCCCTACTCCCACCTCCCTGGAAGTTATAACCCTCTACTTTTGCTGTAATTGGGGTTTAACTATGGGGTTAATTTCCCATTGGATGTAAGCCTATGACTATGCCTACCCTGCAGGCAGCATAAAACTGAGGCAGAAAAGAAATGCCTTCTGCATCAGGAAGCATAGCTTTCCGGCTTGAGTCACAAAGCCCCGAGTTCAAATCTCAGTCTGGCCATGCACAAGCTATATGACCCCAGGGAAGTTACTGAAACTCTTTGGGCCTCAGTCATCTTGCCTGTGAAAGGGGATTCTAATCTGCCTTATAAAATAAGAGGAAATTGAGATAATATATACAAAGTGTCTCAGCACAGTACCTGACATGTGTTAAGTACACAGCAAGGGAAAGGTAGGAATCACCAGTTCTTACCTTCATGCTCAGTGGTCTCAGGTCTTAGATGTGACTTGTCTCCCTGGAAGCCCAGTATCCTGTCTGCTTCTCCCTCTCTCTCTCTATGTATAGGACTCTCTTGTTCCTCTCTCTTCCAACAGTCCCCCGTACTTAACGTCTTCTCTATCCAGACCTACAAACTCTGCTGACCCACCTTCCTGGGTAACTTCCCTCCCTGGCCTGGCCTCTTCTGTGTGTCGCCATTCATTTCCCGTGTGACAAATCTGAAGTCAAGTCAGATTGTTTCCATTCGTTTGAAGGCTGCCTAAAAGATTTTATTTAACCTACAGGAGCCAGAACATTTCTTACATATAACTAACATTGCTGGTTAAATTACTCTCTACTCAGGACCGTGCTAGAGTCTCCAAATAACTACCTGGATTCCTCCAAAATATGATGCTCCTCTTTTCCAACCACAGAAGTTGCCTCAAAATGTTGCTTCTAAATGAAGACTCCTGGTTTTTTTGCATTGTAATTCAATACCTTGTTACTTCTAAAACTTGAAAGCTGAGAAATAAAAGTCTTTAGGCTACTTAAAAAAATCCTCAGACCCATATTGCGTTAAAATTACCAGAGAGTATCTATTAGTGAACACTAAGTAATTTCACTATTTCATTACTCTCAGGGTATATTCTACGTCCTTGAATGAATTAAATGGGACTTTGAGTAGTAGCAACGCAAAATTGGTTTAATATTTAATGTCTGGTTAGTTTAGAGGCAATAAAGAAAGGGTAAGGTTGTTAGCCTTTTCTACACCAGTTATCTATCATCTCCCAGGATATCTTTCTTTTTTTTTTGGTTCCAGTATATCTTGATTAAATTCTGCAAATATAATCTATTCAGCCAATACCGGGTCTTTTAATAGTCATATATGCATTTATTACTATAAAGATGACTCTTTGATTATGTTTCTAATTCAAAAATTATTCTGCTCCCCAAGTCTCTTTCATAGCATACTTCTTTAACTTAGTATACTTGAAATTTTGCACTTGTGAGACCAGGAGGCAGACAATACTGACATTGCCAGGTGATAGACTGACCTCTAGTGGAAATTAAAGAAATTACCAAGCAAGCTTTTTGGAGGGGTGTCTAATATTTGCACTAGTTGAAGCTGTCAAACTTATGACATTGTTAATAATGTTAAAACACTGATAATACAAATTTACTTGGGATTTCTTAATCAATTCAAGCTAGACAGAAAAGAATAGGATTAAGAGCAGAGAATCTGGTTCATAGCTACCTTCTGTCAGCAAAGCTGACAATGTTTGTCTCAGTTTCCATCTGTGAAATGGAAGAAAATAATTATTACCCTATCTCACAGAACTGACGTGAGGATCAAATGAGTCAATACATAGAAAATATCTAGAACACTATGTGGTACCTAGTTCAGTGACATAAAATTATTATGACTTGTAGCTGGAACAACGTATGATTGAAGGCAGAGCATAATTTCAGAGGATATGAAGAAAACCAAGAGTCCTGGCAGGAAGACATTTCTTTCAGGATGAAGCTATAACAGAACAATACACCACCAGTTCAGCTAGTCCTCCCATTTCCATAAATACACGAGCTTTGCCTGTATCTGACAGAATGGGGGAGGGGGATCAGACGCAAGGGAACACTACCTGATGATCATTTTGCAGGAAATACCGGAAAGTCTTTTTGTGGTCCCAATATGGGCATGATGAAGAACATCACATACTATCTTTTAAAACAAAAACCAAGCCCACCAGGATCTTTCAGGCTTTGAACTCCTTTTGACTTGATGTCTGTAGCACCTACAGTTAGCACTTGGCTGCTCTCTTAAATCATCCTCAGCCTCAGATTCTCTGAACCATGTATCTGGCACTTTTCTACAACTGACTTATTCTTGTATTGTGCTTCTATTACAGAATTCTAAACTTCTAAAGAAACAATATTCTACTGCTTCCAGAGTAATATATCTAATTAATGACTAAAAGATGCCTCCATACAAAGTTAATAAAATAATTTCCACCTCTTGTTCCAAGGAAAGCCCAAATCAGCAATTATTTTCAGCTGACAGAAATGCCCATAAAACTGAAAAATGATCTATAATTCCAAGGTACTTCTTTACCGCAAATAATTGCCATCCAGAGCAAAATGGCTTGTTTTCTCATAAAACAATATGATCACTCTAATAAAATGAATATAGTTCTTAGTTCTTGCCATCACTGTCCTGAGGTGCCCTAATTCATTTCAGTTAATTCAAGTATTTTATTCTGCGAACACTCCAAATTGAAATTAAAAGTTGCAATTCAGTTATTCAATACAAACATGAACCCATTAAAATGACATAAAAGTACCTGTAAGATCTTATTCATAACATGTACATGTATTTACTACAGGAGACTAAAATGACCAATTTATGTAACTGGAATCATAAATTGTGGGTAATGTTTTATATATGTAAAACCACAACTCAGAAATAATTGTGAAAATGAAAATAATTGTGAAAATGAATACTGCAATTTGGTTAGGTAAATTCTAGAAAAAAAATCATTTAAAGTAACAAGAAATGTAACACTATTAAAGCATATATTTCAAGATAGCAGCCAAAAAAATAGCTTATTTGAAGTTTTTGGAAAATTCTAGCTCATTTGGAAATATAAAAGCAATAATGCCACTTCATTATAGTATTGATATTTCATTAATTACAGTGCCATAAAAACTGAATATTTCCTTAATATCTGTCTAGAAATTGTAACATAGCAGAAGGAAGACCAATTCTGATACCACAGAGGAAAAAGCTCAATTCTCTTATACATCCTTTGTTGACAGATTTAATCAATGATGTGCTATGTTACTTTCTTGTTTTTCTCTTACTAAATCAACACTTATATTCTCAAGATTGAAACAATAACAATTCAGTACTACTAGAGACACTAAAATAGACAAGGCAACAAATATACTCAGGCAAAGACCTAAAGAAAAGTATTTATTAGTATATATAATAATAATATATGACAGTATATATACTATAGCAATTTTTTAGAAGTTAAAAGATATGGAAGTTCAAGTAGAATGAAGCCCAGTCTTCCTAAGGAGTATTTTCTAGAGAAGGCCCACAAAAAAACTTCTAAGAAACATCAGAAGGCATGGATTTTATCAAGGTCTGTTCTGTGATTCTCAACTTTGCTGCATATTTTATAGAAATTGGCAAACTGATTCCAGAGTGTATTTACAAAAGAAAAGGTCCCAGAAAAGACAAAACAATCTTAAAAAAGAAAAAAGTGGGAGGAGTCACACTACCTGGTTTCAAGACTCAGTATAAAGGTACAATAATCAAGATACTGTGGTATTGGGGCAAGGAACAAATCAATAGAACAGAACAGAGGTCAACTGATTTCCAACAAAGGTGGCAAAGTAATTCAATGAATTGTAAAAGTCTTCTCAACAAATACTGTGCAAACAACTGCCCTAACTAAACTTAAAAGCAAATCTCAAAAGGCTTCAAAGGCCTTCAAGCAACTTAACTGCATGCCAGAACAAAATCCAACATTATGTAAGGAAAGTCAGTTTAATCCATCAACCAACAACATGAAAGTCACAATGTCTGACATCCAGTTTAAAAGCTGGAAGGCATATGGCTCCCAAATGAGAGAGATGATAGATCTAGCAGTCAAGAATGTTAAAACAACTATTATAAATATGCCCTACATGTTTAAAAGGAGAGAGGAATACATGAATATGATTAAAAGGGAAATGGAAGATTTTTTTTAACAATCCAAATGGAATCTCCACAGATGAAAAATACAATACCTGAAATGAAAAATAGAGTAGCTAGGATTAACAGCATATAGACACTTCCAAAGGAAAGATTAGTTCATTGGAAAGCATAACAATAGGAACTGTCCAAAATGAAGCACAGAGAGGAAAAAAAAAAAAAGCCGAGTAAAAATAAACAGGGCGGCAGTGACCCATAGGACAATATCAAGCATCTAGTATACATATAAATGGTATCAAAAAGAGAGGAGAAAAAAGTAAATAATGGTTAGAATTTTTATAAACATGATGACAACTACAAACCCACCGATCCAAGAATTTCAACAAACTCCAAACTGCATGCCAGTTTTTTTTCAAAACAAAATAGATAAAAAGGAAAAACTAGTAAGTTAACCTCATCAAAATTAAAAATTTTCCTCTGTGAAAGACCCTTTTAGGGGCTAAAAAGGCAAAATACAGACTGGGCAAAGACATTTGCAAATCACACATTTGACAACAACTTATAGCTAGAAAAATGAAGAACTCTCAAAATTCGACATTAAATCATCCAATTAGAAAATGGGCAAAACACATGAGCAGACATTTCGCCAAAGAAGATACACAGGTGGCAAATAAGCACATGAAAAGATGATCAACATCACTAGTCATTAGGGAATTGTGAATTAAAATCACAATGATATATCACCATCATAATGGCTAAAATAAAAAAACAGTGACACCACCAAATAATGGTGAGGATGTGAAAAATGAGATTACTCATAGGGGTGACTGGCTGGCTCAGTCGGAAGAACATGTGACTCTTGATCTCAGGGTTGTGAGTTCGAGCCCCACACTGGTTATAGAGATTACTTAAATACATTAATTAAATTTAAAAAAGAAAGACAGAATGAGATTACTCGTACAGTGTGGATGGAAATGTAAGATGATATAGCCACTCTGGGAAACAGCTTGACAGCTTCTTTTAAAGCTAAAAAATGAATATAAATAAATAAATAAAACTAAAAAATGGACTTACCATATAACCTAGCACTATTGTACTCTTGGGCATTTATCTCAAAAAAATGATAATGTATGTTCACAAAGAAATCTGTTATGAATGTTCATAGCAGCTTTATTAGTACCAGTCAAAAACTGGAAATGCCCCCAATGTCCTCCAACAGGTGAATAGTTTAACAAACTGTGATGCAGCCATACCAAGGAACACGACTCAGAAAAAAATAAAAGAAAACAAACTATTGATATACGCCACAAACTTTGATAGATGAACCTCCAGGGAATTAAGCTGAGTGGAAAAAGCCAATCTCAAAAAGTAACATACTTCATGATTCAAGTTACATAACATTCTTGGAATAACAAAATTATAAAGAGAAGAACAAACTGTCAAGAATTACAGGGGGTGTGGCCATCAAGGAGTAGCACAGGGAGCCTTATGGCGATGGTACAGTTCAGCATCTTGATGGTTACAGGTAGTGATGGTTACACAAAACTACACATGTGATAAAAAAAAAACTCCACAAACCAGAGACACACACACACAAATAAATGTATGGAATAAGCTCTGTGGGTTGTACCGATGTCGATTTCCTGGTATTGCCATTACACTACAGTTACTCAAGATGTTAATTTTAGGGCAGGATGGGTAAAAGGTAGATGGAACCTCCCTGAACTTTTCTTTGAAACTTCTTGTAAACTTATTGCTACAGGGGAGGGAGCTATTACAGGGACTAGCTCAATCTAAGGAGTTAGCCAATCAGTAGCAAACTTACCTTTGTAGATGGTATAGAAAATGTTTATAGGATGGTGTGTAGAGGCTAGCAAGAAGAAACCAGGCAGCTGAGACAGAAAACGAAGAGAGAGCTCTAAGAGGAGGCGTGAGGGGAGCTAAAACCAAACAGTAGCTTCCTAACCCTCTTCATGACTGCCTCTCACTATCAGCATTTAACCAATGTCTGGGAAACTCATATTAGTGATCATAATTTGCATGGACAACAAAAGACCAGTCTATGTTCTGAGGTGACTTCTCGCATTCAAAGCAAAAATTACAACCAACAATCAAGAGAATATGTTCCCAGACCTCTCAGATTTCATTTTCTTTCAGCACTTTCCAAACTATTTGATGTTCACAAAACCATCTAATGTAATAAGAGGAAATAAATAAACCTGAAATCCATTTTCTGATTATAGATAAAACTCTTATGATACACTATTCTCTGTTTAGATGTATGCCATAAATTGTGTTATTTCAACTGCTTGATGTGTGAATAAAACAGACACTAACTTTCTCACTCTGAATAATAACAGCTAACATTATTATTAAACATCCATTATGTGCCAGGAAGTAGTCTAAGTACTTTTCGGATACTGTCTCATTTAATTTTTATAACAACTCTATAAAACAAGTCCTATTAATATCCTTATCTAACAGATTATGAAACCAAGATACAGAGAGGTTAGGTAATTTGCACAAGGCCACACAGCTAATAAATGATAGAGCCAGGCTTCAAACCCAGGAAATCCACTATCGGACCAAACTCTTTTTTTTTTAAATTGTTATTGTTATGTTAATCACCATACATTACATCATTAGTTTTTGATGTAGTGTTCCATGATTCATTGTTTGTGCATAACACCCAGTGCTCCACGCAGAACATGCCCTATTTAATACCCATCACCAGGCTAACCCATCCTCCCACCCCCCTCCCCTCTAGAACCCTCAGTTTGTTTTTCGGAGTCCATCGTATCAGACCAAACTCTTAAGAGTAATTCTATGAAAGGAAGCAAGTGATCGATGTTCTAGGCTTCCATCTATTTACAGAAGACTACTGGATGCCTTCAAACAGACCTGACTAGGGAATGTAAGAATTGTTCTACCTCCCGGGGATTTAATATTCCCAAAAAGTCACTGGCTGACTAAATTATAGTAAAATGATTCAAACATTTCAGCACTATACACCAAAACTCAGGCACTGTCGGGGCACCATTAAAAATTAAAATTTATCATTAAAGTAAACAAATAAATATGGGCTTAGAAGATATGTTTTCAGACCTATGAAATGCATGTCATGCAATAACAACATTTTATGTAGAGGCACCACTCTGGGCACTGGAAATATAAGATGAAAAATACAAATAAGGTCCCCACTCTCACGGAGCTTATATTTTAAGAGGGTAAAGAGGGAGAGATAGACAAACAAATCATAAAATGCCTGTGTACTATCATGAAAATAGAGGACAATGAGATTGAGTAACTTGGAAACTGCTGTAGTTTGAATCATCAAAATAGGCTCTCTGAAAAGGTGATATTTAAGTGGAAGGCTGAATTGCAAGCATTTTTGAATATGTCAAATATACAGATTTAGTAACTCAGCATTTTACTATATGAAAACTATAATTTATGCCCAGTGAAAATAATTTACCTAGTGAACATTAAGGTGATAGCTTTGCCCTTCTTTCAAAGAAAACCTTAGAACACCTAATAACGTAGGCACAAATATTAAGAATCCTTCACCTTTTTTCTTGTAGTTGTTCTCATTTTCAGATACTATACATTGTGGAGGGGGGAAGGAAGATGCCTGTATATAACATTCTTGGAATGGTAACACTATACAGACATGGAGACGAGACCAGTGGTACCCAGGGGTTAGGTGAGAAGAGGGGGAGGTGGTTGTGGCATGAGGGATCCTACACACACACATATGTAAAAACCGGTGAAATCTACATAAGGTATGCTGATTGTGTTTATGTCAATTCATGGTTGTGAAACTGAACTATAGTTATGTAAAATGTTACCATTGAGTCCAACAGGATATCTCTCTCTCTCTCTCTCTATTATTTCTTATGACAGCATGTGACTCTATAATTATTTCAAAATAAGAAGTTATTTTAAAAATGTAGGGTGAACACCAGATACTTATTTAGGAAGCATCAGAATATTGCAAAGAAACAGCTTTCAACAAATTTCATGCACTAATCCATTGGTTTAATTTAAGAACTAGTTCTCATCAAAGAGTAAAAGAGACTTTGAGGCTTATAAACCAAAAAATTAGAAAATGTGCATTTTTCATAGGAGAGGTATCTGTAATCTCAAACTGTGACCTAACCGTAAATGACTTCAACATTCACCATTTTCAAACTAAGACTCGGGAAATAAACATACAGTATTAAAAGGAAGCAAGTCACATATACTAAGTAAATATAAGCAACAACAATTTCAGTTTTTCTGTATGTATTTTGTAATTAAACAATGTTAATAATATGTTTTTGGGGAAAAAACACATTTTTGAAACCAGAAATCAAAGATGCTAATTTAATTTTAAAATGGAAATGTTTCCTGAGCTTCAGAATGTATAAGCTATCACTCTACATTCTTTTAAAGTATAAAAAAACATTGGGGGAAAAAAAAGAAATTAAATAAGCCTAGAATCTCCTGTTTTTAAAAGAATTCTCCCACACCATTTTGACAAATTTATGAGAAACAACCAAAGTAGAATGTACCATACGGCATAACTTTTAAATGATCAACTATTTTTATATATCACTATGATCCCTTCCCCCTCCTGATTAACAATCAATGGCCGTGAACAAAGAACAGACTGACGGGGAATTATCTGAAACTACTTAATCAGAGAGACTCAGAGAAGTATGAGCCCATGAGTGGAATAATATTCAGATCCCACTCCTACAGTGCTACTGAACACTCAGTGTTCCCGTGCAAGCTATTTAACCTCCACACCTCGATCTTCTGAGCCATAACATAAGAATCATGACACCTGCCAACTAGTACACAAGGGTGCTGAAGCTTTCATGTAAGATGCTGTGTCCAAGCTCCCACAACCCAATCCCAGCCCAACAGTTCTTACTCAGAGATAATCCCCCAGAGTACCGAAGTGAACCCCAAATTCTTATTGCTTTGAAATTCATCTCCAAACCCATGGGTGAACATTATCAGAAGCTCTGATGAATACCATCAGAATACTATCACTAGAACATTTAAAAGTGAATGCCTGACTCAGAGACATGGTAACTTTGTAAAAATAGTTCGTTTCATGGTGCTTTTATAAATGGATTAATTTGTAATATCAAACTACACGTAAACATAAGCATTCCATAAAACACCACAACCCGTAAAAGAATGAAATAGTAATGAGCTATATGTAGGATCGCATCCTAAAAATGTGTTCACTTCTATTTTGTTTCTTCCTTCTCCAGCAGAGAGAATGCACATAACAAAGTGAAAAGTGAAGATACAAACAAGGTGGGACAAAAAAAGGACATAGCCACGCTGGGCCCAGCTGAACCAGAAATTTGCACATGTAACCTCAGAGTTCGTATCAACAAACCGTGGAAACCTGTGGGAAACAGGAGTTCTTCGACACTGACAGTCAAGTGTTATACACATGAGAACAAGTCAAGCAACACAGATCATAAATTGCTGAAAAGCCTACATGTCAATTAGCCAACCTTGGTGTAATCAGACTTTGAGGGAGGGCCTCAAACCAGCAATGGCAGGAACTCAGATGTGTCAGAACAGAGGTTGTGGGACGGGAAGATGGTTGTGGGGGTTCCTCCATTTTGAGGAAAGTGCAGGACAGGAGCCCCAAGACGTATCCAGTTCGGAGTTAACAGAAATTAATACTTAGTAACTAATATGATACAATTACCAAAATATGGTGGTATCACTCTTTTGCATATAATGATTATGTTCCAAATGCAATACGAATAAACTAAGAAGCTATAAGAGATTTCACATTTTTATTAATTAAAGAGACTTTGGTCTGCATTCTAGAGTCCATTAACTATAGATTCTAGAGCTAATAACTATGAAACAGAAAACAGCCAGAAAGAAAAACCAACAAAGATACTCAAAGAATGCATAATTAATAAATTAGAGTATTAGGAGAACAGATCAAACTCAGCTGTGACCCAAATTTCAAAAACTACATGGCTTTTCTCAAACTTCATTTATTATTTACTATTTATGTAATGTGCTATAAACAGAATAATCTTAAATATGTTTCTTGATTCTGCCATGTCACCCTCCTTAAGTTTATTTAGACATATAAATGTATTATTTTTTCTATACTCTTCAGGTTCACTTTAGAATACCTAGAACCATTCCTGAAAATATTAACTGCCCACTCAAGACTCAGAAAAATACAAAGTACTATGTAATTGTATTAATGTTTACCTCCATATTCATAGTATATTCTACCAATGCAGAAGCTGTGAAGAGGTAAGTATATAAACCACTTGCACTCCATCTTATAGCTCTGCAGTTCTTTATGCACAAGCTTACTTTAGTTTTCTTCACTTTACATATAGATCTTAAAAATTCCCTTTTGCCCATTTCCTGGATATACTCAATGGCAACAGAGACATTACAGCCATTTTATATGGCAACTTTCTTAAGCAAGAATCGTACCATAATCCTACTCAGGGTCAAATGCATCAGTGCATCTCTGGGGAAGTTCTTCCATGCAGTAATGAGCCATTTTTCTTTAGGAATGAAATTTTCACTCTGTTGAGTAAATGTCTGCTCATATGCAGGCATCTCTCACCCTGAGTCAGTCAACTATGCCATAAGCTTGTTTTTTCTCATTTTCTAAGTCTACAAGCCCTTACAAAAAACAATTACAGTGCTTGATGTAGAGCCCTGCTGACAGAAAAGCAGTCACATAGTTAGTGATTATCACACACCTGTATACTTGGAATAAAAAACACCTTCCATCTTAGTAAGAAAATATAACTCTTCCTATAGAGAACTTCACCATACTCTGAGCAACCCCCTAGGTTCTTGTTTAGCATATACAGTGGACTCGCACATGCACAAAATAACTCCAATTCAAAGTTCTTTATATCTTTATGTCTACATTGTTTGTAATAGCAAAATATTGGCAAACACTCAAATGTTCTTCAATAGGGGACTAATGGTATATGCATACAGTGGAATATTATACAGCAATTTAAAAAATGAAGAGCCCCTTTTTTTTAACTAAAATAATCTCCTAGATATTATTAGGCAAAAAGAAAGAAAATCAAGGAGCAGGCCTATAGTATACTACTGCTTGTGTAAAATGGGTGACATTTTATTTGTATGTAATATACCACATGGATATTATATATGCATATTTTTATATATTTAATTTACAGTTACACATACATACAGAACATCTCTGAAAGGACTCTCATTTTAGGGAAATGAGTATCCGGAGGACAGGGTCAAAAGGAAGACTTTTTCACTGTATGCCCTTCTGTTTTTAAATTATACCATGTATAAATATAATCTAATCAAAAATAATTAAACTTTAAACCAAAAGAATATATAGTGTGCTAGTTACATGCGAGGCTCTGTGGATAAGAAGACGTGGGCTTGCATCCCAGCTCTGCCATTTACCAGTGTGTGACCTTAGGCAAGTTCTCTAAGCCCCAGTTTGCTCATCCATAAAATGGGAGTACTGATAGTTAACTGTGAGAATTAAGTCAAGTATATAAATCGCTTCGCACAGGCCCTAGAAATCATTATTATTACGTAATGTTCTCCTTCAAATGGGACTGTGGACTTGGAAATCACAAAGTTACAGTCATCACCAATCTCTTTTTCTCTTTCTTATTTTCAATGGGCAAATTTGGCTAGTTCCTCTTTCAAAAAATCTATGACATCCGATCATTTCTGTTCATTTTGTAGCTGCCAGAGATAGGCCCAGACCCCAAAGAATCAGCTCAGGAGTTTGAATTTCATGAGCAAAACAATCAGGAGCCATTGCACATTTGCCACTATCTACAGACTCACGTACATAATCTCTACAAAATACCAGGGGCCACTAATTCATATTTGTACTCTTACTTTACCATTGATAAAGTATGTTTAAACACTTGAGTTTAATTCCCACAATAAGAATCTCAGAAACAGAAGGTCCATGACAGGACATTCTAATTTTCAACAACTATGAGGCAAGCAGAGCAGATATGTTTATTCTTTTATAGATGAACATTTTCAATTGAAATGTAACCTATTAAATATGAATTTAAATGATTTTAAAATAATCAAATAAATAAATGAAATGAAAGCCAACGAGGAGTGATTTGCCAAAAGTCACATGCTTGACAAGAAAAAAAATGCCTAGAATTCAGATCTCATTTCACCCATATCCTTTTTTTTTTTAAGACTTTATTTATCCATTTGAGAGAGAGAGAATGAAAGAGAGAGAGAGAGCACATGAGAGGGGAGAGGGTCAGAGGAAGAAGCAGACTCCCTGCTCAGCAGGGAGCCCGACGCGGAACACGATCCCAGGACTCCAGGATCCTGACCTGAGCCAAAGGCAGTCGCTTAACCAACTGAGCCACGCAGGCGCCCTTCACCCACATTCTCACCAGGAAGTGTCCACTGTTACCAGGAAGTCATCAAGTATACTGCTTCCCTCATCTAGAAGGCTCCTACCTATGCAAACCAAGACCTGGTTCACAGAAGCTGTTCTGGATCTGGTAGCCACAGGTCTATCTCTCTCTCTCAGAATCCCAGAAATCATGAGCAGTAATACTTATCCTGCAAAGCCTCTGGAAACAAACAAAAAATCTATTGTAGGAGATGTTCTAAGGACATAAAATAAAATGCATGGCCAACTATAAGTTCCACCACACTGAACTGAAATGCCTCAAATCAATGCCTAAAAATTCATGCAGATTAAACAACACAGGTTAAACAAAAAAAAAATTAATAAATATTCAATCATACTTCTGCCTTACCAGTCGATGTTCATTTCTCTTATTCTCCCCACCCCCATACACAGCGCTTAAGTTTCTCTATCCTCCATACTTTGCAGCACTGTATCCCTAGTTGTCAGAGTGTACTATTTTGATCACACTCCATCATATTACTTACCTACCTCTCCACCCCCAGACCAGCTCTTGAAGACCATGATCCTATCATAATTCATCATTGTATCCTTCAGGCTCTCACAGTGCGCTTAGTAGGTATCCAGTGTTTGCGAAAAGGAGAGAAAGAGGGAGGGAAGAAAAGAAAGGGAAAGAGCAACCTGTTTACACAAATAAGCCAAAAGGTAGCAGTGGAAGTGGTGGAGAAGTCCCACAGACGTAAGGAAAGGAGGGCTGAAGGAGGTGAAATTGCTGAGCATTAACATTCAGATAATTCAGTGCACTTTTTAAAAGTTATTACTAGGAATTAATAACAGCAACAATGACTACTCAGTCTCATCCCATTGGCACCCTACAAATAAGTTTATGAAGTAGGGATCTCTGTAGAGAGTTCTTTTTTTTTTTTTTTTAAAGATTTTATTGATTTGAGAGAGAGAGCACAAGCAGGCAGAGGGGCAGAGGGAGAAGGAGATGCAGACTCCCCGCCAAGCAAGGAGCCTGACGCGGGGCTGGATCCCAGCACCCTGAGATCATGACCCAAGCAGTTCTTTTTACATCCTGTGTAGAAGCACAGAGGCGATAAAAAGGGGGCAGGCCAAAAAGGGAAGAAGAAAAGAAAAAAGCTGCTCTGCAACCCCAGCTTCGTGTCTAAAGGCCACAGTGATTCAAATACTTCAAAAACGGCTGTTCATGGCCAATCTTATTAATAATATTTTGAGAAAGATGCATGAAGATATTTTGCTATTAAGAGGAGAAAAAAGGTTGGATATTTTCAACAGAAATTCATTATATTTTCACTTAGCAATGTGACTCTAAAATGTTCAAACATAAACGGATAAATTCATTTGCTCACTATTTGTAACAGATACTCAAATATTTGAAAAATCATGATTTTGACATTAAATATCACTATTTACATTGCACAGTATTCAGGCTGCCATTAGAAGAAGAAGCTACCCAATAGAAGATTTAGATTTAGCAGAGTCAGAAGATCTGTTCGTTCTCTAAGACTGCCGAGGCTTTACCTTGCTCCCCAGTGAACTTAAGGACATTCCCCATATTCTCTAATACCAATGGCCTGGGCTGCATAGGAGTTCATGGAAGAGAGATGTATTTGTACGTAAATCATATGCTTTGGGGTCTTTAAATGAAAAGTATTAAAGAATTCTAAAAGTCCTATAAAATGTAAATCTTTCTCAGTGGGGAAATTCTCCCAGCATGATGACTTCCTTTCCACAATATCAAATCAAAAGCTTTAATAGCACCCACATTGAGCTTAAGTTCATGCAGAAAACAGACTTCTCTAACACCTTACCACTTCAGAAGAAAGCCTAGTCTGAAGGAGAACCATCCGTCCCTAGAGAATGAGCCCATTCCAAAGAGAATCTAGATATGTATCTTCTCATAGCTTATTAATTTATTGGCATGATAACTTGCATCAATTTAAAGGCATTTCATCTACAATGAGCAAACTGTTTGAAAGCTAAATGCACTAAATCTTCTTCATGGGACCCGTAAGTGTTTTTTGAACTCTTAGTGGTTTGCATTTAGTGCTTTATTTTAAAATCAGATTTAATCATTTCATAAAGCCAGTAGTTCTTAAGGAAAATGGATTTCACTTTACCTCTATATCTATTACCCTAGGTCAGAATTGTAATGAATTGTGATGCCCTTTGAAACCACTAATGCTGCACTCAACAATCCAATTAATAAGTAAGTCTAAAAACACAATTTTCCAAAATGACTATAGTGTTCTCACTTCCTATTCTTAAATTTCTAAGACACTAATTGAATGTCCATACAATTTTATTTGTAGATCTTTCTCAAATAATCTCACAATAAAACCACCAGTTTTTAATTCCTACTCCCACAAAGTCTCTTCATTAGCTCTATTTGGAAAACTTAACAGAGCTGTATTCTTTAAAAATCAATTTGATAAATAAGTGTCCAAAAAAATTGCTTCTTCTGAGACTCAGAGGTCTTTAAAGCACATGATATTTTATAACAATAGGAACAGAGGACAAAACCATGAAAGTATAATAACTCTCCATTATACAAAACAGATATATAAGTATATATGTGCACATGGTATAGATCCACTCTGTGAATCACCTACATGGTATAGATCTACTCTGTGAATCACCTACAGGGTATAGATCCACTCTGTGAATCACCTACGTGGCATAGATCCACGTCGTGGATCACCTACGTGGCATAGATCCACATTGTGTGAATCACCTACATGGCATAGATCCACGTTGTGGATCACCTACATGGCATAGGTCCACGTTGTGGATCACCTACATGGTATAGATCCACGTTCTGGATCACCTACATGGTATAGATCCACTTTGTGGATCACCTACATGGCATAGATCCACGTTGTGAATCATCTACATGGCATAGATCCACGTTGTGAATCATCTACATGGCATAGACCCACGTTGTGAATTATCACGTCAGGCAGTTTATATCTACCACATCATAGCCTTCTGTGCTATGGTTGTTCAGGAAGATTAACTCAATCACGTGCAAATCACTAAAGCAAAACCTAGAATGCAGAAGTAGCCACATCACAGTATCAGGAGTGGGGGGAGGCAACCACAGAATCCAGGAACTGTAAAGAACACCAAAGGACATCTGGTATATGGGATTTTTTTTTTCATGGAAGATCAGATGTATGCTGACATAGACACTGTTAAAAGTTTCCCAACAACAGGGAACCCATTCTTTACTCTCCCCAAAACCTCATTTTAATGGCCACCCATGATGGAATGTTTCTCTTCATATTGAGCCAAAATGGTTTCCCTACAAATTTTCCTACAGGTCACGACTGGTCTGTCCTTCCTACAGATATGCCTTGTCCCTCTTTAGTAGATCTCAGTCTTCTAGACATGAAGAAAAAGAGCATGTGTCCCCTTGATCATGTTTCCTAGAGGCAAACCATCTTTTCTGTATCTCTAGCACCCTCAGCCATCCTTCATATCATGTAAAGATGCTTCACCATCCCAGACCCTTCACCTTCCTCTGGGTGAAACATGACATCTAGAACTAAAAATCATAGTTTACAAAGTATTACCAACATTTATTCACTAGGAAACATATTTTGGGAAGAGTCAACCCCAAGAACCCTCTACTTGCTCGGGAGCAAGTCTTGACATAGACTATGGCAATGGTTAATTGAACAGAAAATATAAATCAATGCTACCCAAAGACAGTGATGAGAAAAGTGGGGGGAAGGTAGTGAAAAAAATAGTGTCATCAGGCTTTTTGTTCTGAAAGAAGTTAACTACCCTATATACTAGTGCACAATCTAAATTATCTGATATACTGGTAATGCTAATGTAATATGGCCAAAGCTTTCTAAATTCACAATAAGCATAGGTATACAGAGAGTAGTCATAGTCTTTAAAATAAATTACTTTTAATCTCATCTAAAGAATCAAATGAAATCAAAACACTAGATGTAATTAAGACTGCCTAGTTTCCCTGGAGATTATGCCAATCAGACGTGTTAAGCATTCTAGGAATGAAACATTTGATACAATTAAGGAAATCCTATTGAAAAAAATTAGTCTGTAAAACAGAGATAATACGGGGCTAAGGAATGGTTTATTAATAACTCATTCAATTCTGGGTATAATAAATACAGCTATTACAACTTCAATTCACTAGTGGCTGAGCCCAAAATGCTAAAATGCTGCCACTCAATCTGCCTCAAGAATCCAGATCTAATCAGTAGAGGCACTGCCTGATACATTTATTAAATCACAGAATTATTTTAGGCTTAAAAGAATTTAGATTAAAAAAAAAACAAAGCTAGTAAGAGGTAGGGCCAGAATTCCAGACCAAAATCCGGCACCTTGTCCCCTATCCTTACCCAACCCTTCAGATACCTGAAAGTAGCTGTCTTGCCCTCCGTTCTCCCTCGCACCCCTACCCAATCTTTCCAAGGCCAGTTTCTTCAATGATTTCTACAGTAGGGAGGATCTCCGAACAAGGCCCTACATAAGCGACCTCTGGAAATTCAGACGTGTTCTCTCATGTCGGAAAAGCCAGCTGGGACTGTGTCTTGAGGAGATAAGTGACTGGATGTGTGGAGGATGGCTGCCACTGACAAGGCGAAGATTCCTGAGCTTCGGGGCCACTCCCCAATCCCTCCGTGACTCAGAATAAGGCAAAGCAAGAGAGGCCCGAGAGCCACAGCCCCGAAGCAGAGTCAGTCGGTGAGAGACTATGGGAGAAGAGTAGGAGGGAGGTGAGGTTCTGCCAACATCAGAAGCGTCAGCCGACGCTTTGTCTAGTATGTCTAGTTCTGGGGGCTTTCCCATGTAGCCAGCCCTCCTCTGACAGCCCTCTCTCTACCACAGGGTGGGTCTGAGTCCCAGGGCAAACAGGAGATAGACTCTTCCAGAGAAAGCATGCTGACACCGAGGGAGCTCTCCATGAGTTATCACTCCAAAGTAGATAGGCTGGTAACCCAGGACGATATCAAAGCAGCCGGATGCTATATGAAGAGAATCACCAAGGCAAAAGCCTAAAATAGCAGATGCTTGGGGAAAATGCCAAAGACAAGACACAAAGAAAAGATTTTTTGAAAGCTAGGCTTAGAATAAGAACAAAGCCAAGATAGATGTTAATACTTTTTTCCTAATTTTTTATTGTTATGTTAATCACCATACATTACATCATTAGTTTTTGATGATAGATGTTAATTCTTAACTACAAATTGTGCTTCAGTTTTCTCCCATCAAAACGGACTTCAAATCTCAGCCCAGCCTAACAGGCTCTTGGTAAGCTGGGCACTACTATCCCATCTAGTTACTGTCTCTGATTATTTCCCTGGGGGTCAGCTGCATCAAAGAATACTCTTTCCCACATCCAGGCCTTTGAGCCTGCTGTCTTCCTGCCTCAGACTCCTTTCCCCTTTTGCTCATTCTTCCCTGACTCCCACGAGCAGACTGGGGGTGCTCTCCTCCCCCTCCCACAGCACCTGTCCATGTGCCTCTAACAGCACCTCCCACAGGATAGGATCATTGCTTGGTGTACTTCGCCCTGCTAGAGACCATGAGCTCTCAAAGATGGCATCCCTGCATTCCAAGAATCTATGGTACTGTCTGGCTCATCATTTCATGAGGGATGAATCAAATGACAGAAGTGAGGATGAGTGAAGTGACAAGGATGCATCAGGCCTGTGTCATGTATGTCTGTCATCTCTCCACTGACTTCTGACAGACAGAGAGAGAACAGTGTCTGAAATAAAGTAAGTGATCGATACTAACGAAATAAATCAAGTAAATAAACATGAGAAGAGCTCTGACAGATTCAACAAAGTGTTATAGTCAGAAGTATGAAGGTCCCTTCCAACTCTTAGATCCTATGGAGTTTTTTTAGAAACTGTATTTGTACAGATTTATACAAATTTCCCAGGAAATTTGGAAAAGAGAGAAGGGAAACTAGCATTTACTTAGGGGCTACAAATTTGTTAGGTACTTTGCATATGATATTTGATTTGTTTTTCATAATCATCCTGGGAAACTGTGATTATAAACCCCATTTTATAGACAAAGAAACCCAAGTTCAAGATGCAGAACCAAAATTTGACCTCAGGTGAGCCTGACCCCAATCCTAAGCTTTTCCCAAAATACCACCTGAATCTCTGGAAGGAATGCAAAGCTCTTCCTTATCATTCCATTTCAAGGAAAAGGAGTTCCGAAATCAGCCAAGGCCAAATTAGGTCATAATTCCAGAAAGAGGAGCTGTCAAGGGGAGGCACAGAGAGGTGACAAGATTTGTCTTCCCTTGAGGATCACCCCCCCTTTCCTTTGTGGAAAGGTTCACGTGGCTCTTCTGTTCCTCCCATGAGGCTTGAAGGAAATTTTTAGGGCCTTTCTAAAGAAGGGAGGAAGCAACTTCTCCTTGGCTCTTCTCCTTTCCCCAGAAGGTCAGATGGGAATCAGGTTATGATTCAGAGAAAAGATGGCAAGGAGGCAGCCACATAGGTCTACTTAGAGGCCTTAAGGGAGATTAGAGAAGGAAGCAGCCCCGAAGCTTGCATTTCCTACAAGCCAATTCACCAAGTTACAAACCTACATAGAAACGTGGAACTAAAGTCCTAGTTCCTAGCTAGCAATACATATGTTCCTTTGTCTCAAATGTCCAAAGTGTAGAATGGTGGCATCCAATTGAGATAAGGAATCAGCCAAAGTGTTTCCCCAAAACCTGACTCACAAGTTGACTTGTGAGGTGTACAGCAAATAGTGCTGGGACAACTGGATATCCACACACCAAAGAATGGATTTGGACACCTACCTCACACATACACAAAAATTAACTCAAAATGGATCAAAGGCCTAAATGTAAGAGCTAAAACTACAAAATTCTTAAAATAAAACATACAGGTAAATCCTTGTGACCTTCAGTTAGGCAACAGTTTTTTAGATATGACATTGAAAGCCAAGCAAGAATAGATATACTGGACTTCATAAAATTAAAAACTTTTGTTCCTCAAAGGCTACTACCAAGAAAGTAAAAAGACAATCTACATAATGTGATAGTTGTAAAACATCTGTCTGACAAGGGTCTAGTATCCAGAATATATAAATTAAAACTCAACAATCTAAATAAAAACTAAACAAAGGATTTAAATAGATATTTCTCCAAAAAAGATAATACAAATGGCAACAAACACACGGAAAGATGTTCAACATCATCAGTTATGAAGAAAATGCAAATCAAAACTATAACAAGGTACCTCTTCACACCTACTGGATGGCTATAATCAAAAAGACAGACAAACAAGCACTAGTGAGAATATGGAGACATAAGAATCCTTGCACATTGTGGTGGGAATGCAAAATGGTGCAACTACTTTGGAAAACACCTTGGCACTCTTCAAAAAGTTAAACACAGAGTTACTATATGAAGAGCAATTTCACTTTCAGGTACATATACTCAAGAGAAATGAAAACATATGTTTACACAAAAACTCGCATGTTTTATTCATGAGAGCCAAAAAAGGAAACAACCCAAATGGCCATCTACTGATGAATGTATAAATAAAATGTGGTATACCTATACAATGGAATTGTACTCAGTCATAAAAAAGGAATGAAGGGGTACCTGGGTGGCTCAGGAGGTTTAGTGTTTTACTCTTTTTTTTTTAAACTTGTTATTTATTTATTCATGAGAGACAGAGAGAGAAAGAGAGAGAGGCAGAGGGAGAAGCAGGCTCCCAAGGAGCAGGAGGCCTGATGCGGGACTCGATCCCAGGACTCTGGGATCATGACCTGAGCCGAAGGCAGACACTTAACCATCTGAGCCACCCAGGCGTCCTAGTGTTCTACTCTTAATATTAGCTCGGATCATGATCTCAGGGTCGTGGGATCCAGCCCCACGTCAGGCTCTGTGTGGAGCATGGAGGCTGCTTGGGATTCTCTCTCTCCCCCTGCCCCTCCCCCCACTCACCTTCCCTCTTTCTCTCTCTCTCACAAAAAAAAAAAATACTACAACAGAAATGATTCTGAAAAACACTGTGTTAAGTTAGAGAAGCCAAATGCAAAAGGCCTCATATTGTATGATTCCATTTATGCAACAGGCAAACCATAGAGAGAGAAAGTAGATTAGTGTTTGCCAGGTGCTAGGGGAGGGGAGAAGGGGGCGGTGACTGCTAATAGACGTGGGATTTCTCTTTTAAGGTGAGGACACCTTCTGGAATTAGTGGTGATGGCTGCAAACCCTAGTGATACACTAAACACTTGAGTGTACACTTTAAACGGGTGAATTTTATAGTATGTTAATTATATCTCTATAAAAAAGGTGCAACTATAAAAATGAGCTAAGTGTACACCTTGTGACATATGTACCATCAAAGAGATGTGACAGAAAAGCAATTAAGTTAACTTGAAAATCACTGCTGCACATTGGTGTTTACTTTCATAATAACAAATATGAAAAGCATTGAATTTTATTGCCATAAACTGAACACCAACATAAACTGAACACCAACAAAAAGGTTGGGAGGAAAAATTAATTTGATTTCCATGAAAAACATCCAAGGATAAATATTTGCTTTCTTCCCAATATCTCAGCTGGTTGCAAGCTGAGCTCCCTAGAGCAGAGAGAAGAGCCTCTGTGTTAGATCTGCTAACAGCAAACAGACTTGAAAGAATTCAGGTATAAGAACCTGAGCCTCAGATGCACTGCCTTTGGTAAATGGTGAACGATTCTCTCCCCACCAGCTCTGCTGCTGCAGATGAGCATCCCACCATGGTGATGACAATGTTAACAGAATAGCACTTCCAATTACCAGCATCTCAACCTCGGAGACTGGATGAACATTTTCTATAAGGCTTTTCCTAGATTCCCTGAATGAACATGTGTGAGTCCAAATGACCAATCCTTCCAAATAAGCACAGCTCATGTTAGGAATATTGATTCACAAGCAAACTTTGTACACACACTACGTAAAAGTGAAAATATAATGCAATATTCTAGAACTGTGCCTGGAACATCATACACACTCAATAAATATTTGAATGAGTATTTATAATAGTTAATAATGTTTACCAAATTGTTTAGGTCAAAAATTAAGGCAAATGGTAACAGTATTTCTAAATTAACTTATCTTCATCAATGGAAAGCTGTTTCTTTTTGCTTTATCTTCCTCATGTAATACCACATTCTCACTGATACTCAAACGGACACATCAATGGCTATTAAGAAAGATACTTAGTCCATTGTAAGTAGAAAAGATATTCTGATTAAATATAAAAGTCACTGCCCCTCACCTTATAAACTTTTCTGAAATAAAAGAACTTCAGATGTGAAAAACTGCAGGAGTTTGTGAGGTGATCAGGTTCTCTACAATTTGTTGTAGTTAATAAACTAAGGAAGGATATATCAATGAGGTTTAACAATAAGTTGTCCACTCTTTACATTCTGGAACCCTAAGACAGATCCGAGCAAAACACAATTTGCCTCACTGATCCATACTGAAGCTCGGCAGAGAGGAAAATTCTTTCTGAAACTCATCTTAAAACATACTAATTTACCAGCATCAAGGTCAGCAATTAATTTTACATTACATTTTCCTTTTTTTAAGACTCTTAAAAACAAGGAAATTATTTCTCAGTATCTAACAATTGTGAGTGCTTGAAATACTATATAGGATCATATAGAGGACAAAAGAAGCAGAAAGAATCTTCAGAGATCACATTTTCTCCTTTCAGGACACTTCTAAAAGTATCTCAGGATATGATTCTACAAGTTCACCATGTGTGACAGACCCCGTCAGAAAAAGTCTTCCTCGGCTCGCCTGGAGCAGTGTAGGTCTTCCTCAAGGAGACATGAAGATGACATGAGGATCTCCCTTTGTATCAGCATCTCTTAGGTTTGGGATGGAAATCACGCTACTCAATCCTCTTTTACTTACTTGCATTAACTCTTCCTTGATATGCTGACATCACAAACTAGCATTTTTTAAGAAAATGCAGACAGTTCTTTCGTCTCTGCATGGAAAGGGCTTTCTAAGCATAAAAACAATGAATCAAAGAGGAAAAGATTACCAGGTAGGCAACATAAAATTGTTTTAGTTTCTAGAAATCAAAAACCATCATCAATTAAATGAAAGGGCAATTGTGGGGGGATGCCCCCATAGGACAAGCAAGGGTTAATATCCTTACTCTAACAAGAACCCACACACATCAGTGTCTGGCCAAGACAGTACCCCCAGCATTGCCCTCCTCAGCCTCACAAGAAATTGCACGGTCCCCACGAAAAGGAGGTAAGGCTTCTCCCTCCCAGATTTCAGAATCACTCCGCCTCCTTCTTCTGCCTTGGCCATTTGCCTCCTACCTCCTGCCCTCTTTCTTCCAAGTCCTGCGAGACTGAAGAGTCAGATAAACACACAGTCAGATTCTGGTCCTGATTTCAGATTTTCCCCAGGGACCTAGCCTCTGAAACACAGCTTTCCAAGTTGCTCCGTAGCTTGCAGGCAAGTAAGAACTCGTCCCAGCCTCCAGGGATACCTAGCCAACGAATTCCAGCCGAAGCCCAGCATACTGATTCCTGCCTGGGCTGGGGGAGGCAGAAATCAAACAAACAACTGATTAAAAAAAAAAAAAAAAACCTGAGTCTCCAAGATAAAAGCCACCATTGAGTTTGTGCAGGTGATCCACAGAAAAGAAACATCTGATAGCCAACAACAAGATTTTTTTATGCTTAAAAACATCAATGATGAAAGATGTGAGTTAAAATAAGGAGGTGCTGGTTTTTTCTGTGAAATTAGCCAAGATTTCTAAAAATAATAATGCTAACGCAGGTATCACAAAACTGATGGTGGGGTGGCAAACGGGTATAATCTTTCTGAAGGCGGCCATTTGTTTCAAGAGCAGTCACAATGATCCTGCACTTTGACCCTAATTGCTTTTTTAGGAACTGATCTTCAGTTATCAAAAATCTAGTCAAAAGACTTAAATATAAAGACTTTTTCTCTTCATTTTTGTACTTGAAATATAAATATCCAACAATAAGTAAATTGCCATAAGTAAATAAATAATGGTTCATGCACAATGTGGATTATGATGAAGTCAATAAAAATGATATAATAAGAGTTGACCCTGCTATAGCACTGACTAAAGACCATTCACTGTTCTAAGCAGTTAACATGTACAGTTGACCTTCGGACAACACAGGTGTGAACTGCGCAGGTCCATTTCCATGTGGATTTTTTCCAATAATTACAGTATAGTACTGTAAATGTATTTTCTCTCCTTATGATTCTATTAATAACATTTTCTTTTCTCCAGCTTGCTTTCTTGTAAGAATACACTATGTCATACATCAATTAATCAATTGTTTATGTTACCAGTCAGACTTCCGATCAACTATAGGCTATTATTAGCAGTTAAGTTTAGGAGAGTCAAAAGCTATACATGGATTTTTGACTGCGTGGGGGATTGGTGCCTCTAAACCCCATGTTGTTCAAGGGTCAATTTATATTAACACATTTACTCCTCACAACAACACAAATGGAACCTGTGGATTAGGTTCCCCTCTAACCCTCTCCATTTTACAGCTGAGGAATCTGAGGCACAGGGAAGTTAAGTGATTGCCTCAGGGTTACGCTGGGACAGACTCACATGCCGTTATCGGAAATCCTAAAATCCAAAAAGTGTTTGCATCAATTTGTAGCAAACTCATTTGTTGGCAAAACCTCACCTGAAGCAATGCAAAACTATGTATAACCTTTCTCTCAGTTGGAGTGACATCATCTCACTAAAGAAAAATCAATGGGTTTGATTACATGGTGCTGCCCCGGACCCCACTCAGAAGGGATACAGTATATATGCCATGTTATCTTTCTATAATCAGAAACACTCTGAACTTTAAAAGACAACTAGCCCCACAGGTTTCAGATGAGGGAATGTGGGGGAGCTGAAATTCAAATCTAAACATCCATCTGTCTAGCTCTGCAGTGTGGGCTCTAAACCACTACGTGATATTTCCAGAAGCTAATGACATGGGAAATGTCTATAATTCAAATATTCAAGTATTTATTAACTAGATACCATGTACCAGTCACACAGACAAATAAAATTGGAATTGTGACAAGTGCAAGGAAAGAGAACTGGTGTCAGAGGAGACTATAGCCAAGGGGGTCTGCCCCGGCCAAAGTGGTCAGAGGCAATTTTCCTGAATAAACATTTGATCTAAGATATGAAGGATGAGCAAGAGTTAACTAGACTAAAGAGAAGAGGCAAGGAGAAGAGCACACGCAAAGGCCCTTGGTAGGAGGGAAAATGATGAGAAGGGACTGAAAACGAGCTGGTGTAACTGGAACCCAGAGAACCAGGGGCTGGAGAAGAGGAAGGTACCCAGGGCCTTATAGGAAGGGTTCCAATCCCCATGCAAATAACAACACTGTCTTTTACTCTCAAAAGTATCTTGGTCTGGATGTTAAAGTATACAGTCACACAATTTGTAGGCCACATTAAGGAGTTGTATCTTTATCCTAAGAGCAATGAGAAGTCATGATGGATTTTAAGCAGGGGGCATTGGGGGAGAAGAGAGGTATCATAATCAAATTTTCATGTTTAAAAGACTCCAGCCACAGGGCAAAGAACAGATAGAAATATTAACAGGACAGGATGAATACCTTTGAACCAGTTAGGAGGCTACCACAGGAGACCCAGCAAGAGATAATGGTAGCTTGGTCTATGGTGACAGTGGTTAAGGACAGAAATAAGTGGATGGATTTGAGATTGGTTTGAAGAAAAAAATGAACAGATCTTGATGATGATTTAGAGATGGAAGGAGAGGGAAAGGCAGGTGTGAAGGTTGAGTCCAAGATTTCTGGCTTGCAAATTAGATGGAGGATGGTGTGATTCACTGAGATAGAAACACTAGAGGTCAGGGCGCCTGGGTGGTTCACTCAGTAAAGCACTGCCTTCAGCTCAGGTCATGATCCCAAGGTCCTGGGATCGAGCCCCACATTGGGCTCCCCACTCAGCGAGGAGCCTGCTTCTCCCTCTGCCTGCTGCTTCCCCCTACTTGTGCTCTTTCTCTCTGTCAAGTAAATAAATAAAATCTTGAAAGAAGAAAGAAAGAAAGAAAGAAAGAAAGAAAGAAAGAAAGAAAGAAAGAAAGAAAGAGAAAGAAGAAAGAAAGAAAGAAAGAGAAAGAAAAAAAGAAAGAAAGGAGAGAAACGCCAGAGATCTTTCCTCCATTTTGAGTCTATTTTTGTGTATGGTGTAAGAAAGTGGTCCAGTTTCATCCTTCTGCACGTGGCTGTCCAATTTTCCCAACACCATTTGTTGAAGAGACTGTCTTTTTTCCATTGGATATTCATTCTTTCCTGCTTTGTTGAAGATTAGTTGACCATAGAGTTGAGCATCCATTTCTGGGTTCTCTGTTCTGTTCCATTGATCTATGTGTCTGTTGTTGTGCCAGTACCACGCTGTCTTGATGATGACAGCTCTGTAATAGAGCTTGAATTCTGGAATTGTGATACCACCAGGTTTAGTTTTCTTTTTCAACTTTCCTTTGGCTTTTTGGGGTCTTTTCTGGTTCCATACAAATTTTAGGATTATTTGTTAAAGGGTTAGTATCCAAAATCTATAAAGAACTTATCAAACTCAACACTCAAGGATTAATCTAATCAAGAAATGGGCAAAAGACATGAACAGACATTTCTCCAAAGAAGACATACAAATGGCCAACAGACACATTAAAAAATGCTCAACATTACTCAGCATCAGGGAAATACAAATCAAAATCACAAGAGATACCCCCTCACACCAGTCAGAATGGCTAAAATTAACAAGTCAGGAAACAACAAATATTGATGAGGATGTGGAGAAAGAGGAACCCTGTTACACTGCTGTTGGGAATACAAGCTGGTACAGCCACTCTGGAAAACAGTATGGAGGTTCCTCAAAAAGTTAAAAATAGAGCTACCCTATGACCCAGCAATTGCATTGCTAGGTTTACCCCAAAGATACAAATGTAGTGATCCAAAGGGGCACCTGCACCCCAATGTTTATAGGAGCAATGTCTACAATAGCCAAACCATGGAAAGAGCTCAGATGCCCACCCACAGATAAATGTGAAACATGAGGTACACGCGTGCGCGCGTGCATGTGCCCGCACACACACACACACACACACACACACACACACACACACAATGGAATATTACCCAGCCATCAAAAATGAAATCTTGCCATTTGCAATGATGTGGATGGAACTAGAGGATATCATGCTAAGCGAAATAAGTCAATCAGAGAAAGACAATTATCATATGATTTCACACATATGTGGAATTTAGGAAACAAAACAGAGGACCATAAAGGAATGGAGGGAAAAATAAAACAAGATGAAATCAGAGAGGGAGACAAACCAAAAGAGACTCTTAACCATAGGAAACAAACTGAGAGTTGCTGGAGGGGAGGGGAAGTGGGGGATGGGGTAACTGGGTATTGGGCATTAAGGAGGGCGAGTGATGTAATGAGCACTGGGTATTATATAAGACTGATGAATCACTGACCTCTACCTCTGAAACTAATAATACACTGTATGTTAATTAACTGAATGTAAATAAAATAAATTTTTTTAAAAAGGACCAACTTTTTTTGTAATCTCAGTGCCAATTGTAACCTCAATGCCAAGCATGTAATAGACCCTAAATAAATGTTGCTAAATGAAAAAAACAAAAACAAACAAACAAACAAACTCTAGAGATTTACAGGGGCTAGAAATGTAAAGGTGTGAAGCAGCTGTGTACTGGTTGTAACTTGAAGCCATGGGCCTGGCGGAGTGCAGAAAGTAAGGGAGAAGTTTAGGTTCAAAACCTGTTGGTGTTTCTTTCCATTCACAGAGCCCTCCTCCGACACATGACCACCCTATTTTCCGGTTGGATATTGGAGCTGTTTGGTGGTCAAACAAAAAAAGTCTGTCTTAGCTGGTGCTGTGCGACCAGGAGGATGAAACCACTGGTAGCATGCAAATATCCCTAATGACTAACTCTCAAGTGCTTTACATTCACGGTTCACAAAGCAGTTTGACAGACAAGCTCCAGCGAGCCCACAACTTTGTCAGAAATTACAATCTACATTGTCGGACGAGGAAAGAGAGAAGATGCTGAAGTTACCTTTCCACCTAGCCAGTAAGGGGCTGCGCTTAGGCCATACTAGCTCCTCGAGTTGCATCTACTGTGTGCAAGAGACTAGATCCAGTGCTGTAAGAAGTACCATATAATGAGGCCCTACTAGGATCCAGGCGCTAGGAGATTAAAAAAGAGAGAAACTTGTAAGGTCATGCTCCTTTCCCCAAATCACACTTACCCTACAGTCAGTTCGCTTTAAACTTCCAAAAAGGGTCAGGTCCCAGGATGGGTGAGGTGTGAAGGTGGAGCTGAACGGGACCACCCCAAACCTCGGACCCCCGGGGAAAATGGGGTCCCAACGGCTGGGCCCGGGGAGACACTGGGAGGGGAGGCGGGCCCGCCCGCAGCGGGAGGCCCTGCGGCCCGTTTGCCGGCGCGTTGCCACAGCAACGGCCCGGACCCTGCGGCGCGGCGACGCGGGGCACCAGTCACCCGGCCCCAAGGGCCGGCCAGCCACAGAGGGGCGCGCACGCTCGGCGCTGGGGCGGGGGGCGGGGAGTGAGGGGCAGCCGGCGGGGGGCGGAGCCGGGGGGGGCGGGGAGGGCGAGCGCGGAATTCCGCCCCTGGAGAAACTTGGCGGCCCGCCCGGCGGCCGCGGGAAGGTGGACTGGGGCCGCGCGGAGATACAGCGCGGCGGCAGAGGCAAAGCCTCTTCGCCCGGCGGCCGGGCTGAGGGAAGGCGCCCGCGGGCCCGGCAAGCAGTCCTCTCAGGGACCGGCCAAGGAATCCTGGCTCAGGGACAGAGAAGCGGCCACCCGTGACACACGAAATGAAAGCTTGCTAACAGTGCCATCCCGGTACCGAGGTGAGGCCCAGCGGCTATTCCCAGGCGGAGCTCGGGCGGCGGCGGCCCCCGGGTCGCCCTGCGGCGCGTGCGGAGCTGGCCCCGAAAGATGGAGAGATGACCCCAACGTCAGGGCTGCGCGGAGGCCCGGGGCGAAGGGTAGTAGCGCTCCTCACTGACCCGAGGACAATTCCCAGAGAGAAGTTTTAGCCACAAACCTCTGCGGAACCGTCTGAATGCAGGCCCCCTGCAGAAGTGGCTAGAAGTGGGGGCTCCCGCTGAACGCTAATGTACTTCTTGACCTGCATTGGGAATGGCTCCTGTGGACGTGGGTCCTGCTCTCTAGCAGCGGGGGAGGAGAAATGCAACTCTCTTACTACTGGCCTAAGTATTTCAGGCAGATATCCTGTAAAAGTTATTTGATTAATAGCCAATAACTTGGTACAGCAGGTCCATTCATTTTATTGCTTAGAAGTGGGGCTACCTTTGGCCACTGGTTCACGCTGTCAGGTTCGTTAGAAAACTCAAAATGGCCAGAGTGGGTAACTTTAACTTCAGTTTTGCAAATTTAGCAAGCGTAAATAATCCCCACCATATCCTGAACTGTAGAACTTTGGGACCTTGTTCTGGAGAAATACAGAACTATTGTTTAACAAGGGTCTGGAATAGCCTGCAAGAATTTTCTCTTTGTTCTTCCCCCTCAACGCTACCCCATCCCAGCATGAGTAGTGGCACAACGTCCAACCAAAGAAGATGAACTTGACCATCTGTTTCATTTAACTGTGAAGTGTACAGATTTATTTCTCTTTAATCAGCAGCGGTAAAGCCTTACATTCCAGATCCTTACCAAGAAATACATTTGAAATGTTTACCTCTTTTTTTTTCAAATTCAGTTTCTTTATTATATTTGAATAAACAAACTATAGCTGAATGTCATGAACACCCCCATTCACCTAGTCACAGTGAGAATGTCAATTATGTATTCATTAACTTATTAATTTCTGTCTTATATTCAGAGCTTACCCAGCATGAAGGTGTTGTTGTCATAAAGCAAAATAATTTTTTATATTAAATAAAAGTTTCAAGAATATCCTCTGGGGTCAATGTCAGTTTGGGGATACTTTATGACTTTGAGAAAAAGGTTTGGATTACTCTCAAACCTCCAGAATTTACCTTACATGAAGACTCCTTGCCTTCAAATAAAGATTCAGCAATACCAAGAGGGTGTGTCAACGTACCCAGGAGAAACCAATCTGAATATGGCATTTCTCTTCTGTGTCACAGAATTCTCCCCACTCTGCCCAATGAAAAGCCTGGTTGAGAGAAACTGCAGTTAGGACAATTATTTAAAAGGTATGCAGATGACATTTCCTCTATATCATCTCTAGGTTAGTGAGTCCCAAACCTGACTACCTATCAGAGACATCTGGGGAGTTCTGTTTGTTTTGCTTTATCTTGTATTCAAATACAGGTTCAAGTTCGAAGGTTACACTTACAGGAATTCTGATTCGATAGATCCCATGAAATCATTTTCAAGAGGTCTTCAAGTGAGCGTGATGTCAAGCCAGATTAGAAACCACTGGACTATATTTTAGCCTGAATTAAGCCAGACAAAGACCACTTTATCATCACCCTTGCAAAATTGCCTGTACCAAGTCATGCTTTATCCTTATGCCATCTGCTTATATTAAGAAACGCTGTTAAAAAAAATACTCATGACATTATTTTATAACTCTATAACAGAATCCTACCAGATTGCCCATCCCAGAGTTTCCCAAACTTTTTAGACCATAATCCACCCAAAGAAATACATTTTATGTTATCATCCAATACATATGCACCTATACCTTTAATAACTGAAATGTTTTATAAAATATCCATACCACATGCTATGCACCCTGATATTTTTATCTCTTTTTAATGTTGGTTTAAACCCATTAAACAGTTTCTTGACCCCCTACATGAGTGTATTTAAAAAACAGCAGAATGGTGTCTTTTTCTGGAACCTAGCCTTGGATCCTCAGACAAGGTAACTAGGCCACTAGGCTACAGTCGATTACTCCAAGTAGGTACCTGACTCAAGCTGAGCCAATCATCTCTCTCTCCCAGGAATTTGGAATTAGGACTGAGAGATTTCAGTTTTTCTCTAGGTAGCTAACATGGAAACATAGAAAATCAGTTGATGTCCACAGACATGCTTCCCACCACATGACCTGTAGAAATACAGAAGACCAGGCTGCAGGAAAAATGTGAAAAGAATAGGAAGGATGGAAAATATCCACAAAGAGAAAGGAAAAGAGACCAAAAAGTGTTTTGACAGTTTTCTATCCGCGATCCTAGTATTTCCTGAAATGAGCTGCATTCCTAGAATTCCATGGAATATTTCAAATCTCTATATTAAAGTGCCCTCTTTTGGTTAAGCTAGTTCAAGTGGCTGAGTGTCTGTTATTGCATCCAAGATGGATCTAATTATACTAGTTTTATATGGCTGTTGTAACAAATTATCATAAAGTTGATGACTAATACAATCACTTTATGTTCCTTATAGAAAAGTCCACACAAGAAATGTATTTCCATCCTGAGTGCCAGGAAAAAAAAAATCTTTTTCCCCTTGAAACACTGACACCTCTTTTCCTTATGAAGAAAACATACCATGAAATCGGTCATACTGCCCGTCTCACCTTGGCTTACAGGAAGATAGGAACCAAAGTTGCAGCTCAACTCTGATAACTTTGCTGAATATTATGGCTTGCGTACCAGCATTATGACTTCCCCACCAGCATTATGACTTCCCCACCAGCATTATGACTTCCCTGTGTTCTCTCTCTTCCATTTTCCCTCATTTCTACCTTTGTCTTTCTGTATTTTTTCCTTGTATTGACTGTATTATTTTAAGCTGCTTCCAATACCATGCACGTACTATTTCCTCTACCTACTAGGATCTGCCCCATACCTCCCCAAGGCTGGTTCTTTTTCATCATTTAGATTTCAGCCCACTAGCCACCTCCTCAGGGAAGCCTTCCCTGATCCCTATATCTAAAGTAGTCCCACCTCGAAAGTCAATCACATTAACCCTATGTTGTCATCTTAGAGCACTTAACACCACCTAAAACAAGCTTGTTTATTTTCTTTCTTTCCTCACCAGAAGTTAAACTCCAACCTCTTTGCTTATTGCTTGTTCCCAATGCTTGGGACAGTCCCTGGCACTTAATAGTTATTTAATAAAATATCATGGCATTAGTAAATGAAAGAATGGAAGGAAGGAAGGAAGGAAGGAAGGAAAGAAGGAAGGAAGGGGAAGGAAAGAAGGGAGAGAGGGAAGGAGGGAAGGAGGGAGGGAAGGAAGGAAGGAAGGAAGAGAGGAAGGAAGGAAGGGAAGGAACGAAGGAAGGAAGGAAGGAATGGAAGGGAGGGAGGGAGGGAGGAAGACTTTGTAGAACATGGTAAAATATAGATGAATAAATAGGTAGATAGGTAAACTGGACAAATAGACAAATATTCATTTCTAGTGTGCAAATAGCACTAACATTTGTAGAGAGGACTCAGAGAAACTACACAAGGAAATAAAACACAACTCCCTAAAATGTGTACATAGAGGTACTGGGTTTTCCCAGGAACACTTGATGTAAATGCCTTAGAGAAAAAATTTTTTTCGAAGTTTTCAAGTGGCTCAAGGCAGCTACATTAAATATTATGGTTAGTTACCATAGCTGAAGTCATCAGATCTCAGTGAGGTAATGGATTGCAACACCATGACCACCAACGTGACAAACTCTCGATACTGCCAAGGGAACTCAATCTATTGCAGGGGTCATTACTACACAACAATCTTTTCTCAGTCTCTTCCAGTAATTATTAATGTCACTGCTGGCAACAAGCATTATATGCTGTTTACTTAAACCCTCCATGTGGTAACGTCATTGTTAAAGTGCAATATCAAGTTTCTTGTCATTTAAGGAAGAGGGATCAGAATTGAAGTTTGTCACCATAACAAAACATAGAAGCAATTAGTACAGTTTGTTCCGGGGTTTGCTGGCCCTGTCAGTAAAAATTCCAAAGCTTGGGGGAAGGGATGGCCCTCAGTTTTCTTAAGACAAGAAGAGTTGCTTTATGCATTAATTAGTATGTATCTCTGTTATTCAAAAGGTTTCTGAGACACTCAACATCACAAAAACCATCCTATAATTTTTCTGTTCTATAAGATAAATTCAGAGATGTTTAGATCATCATGTGTTATCTTAAGATTTCTTGAATGGGTACATGTCCTTGAAAAGTATATAATGCAAAATGTAACTTTTTCTTAATGAGATCTATCTTTAATTATTGGTACGATCTACCAATTTATACAAGTCTTTCCATCTTTTTTCTTCTCCTACCTTCACAAAAGTAGAAGTGTACCTTATCCCCATGGTTCAAAATGAAACATTTGACAATTAACTCAGTTTTTCTGATTGACTGAGGATGTCTGACCCAGCCTCCTTATCAAATAAATCTAATTAAAGATCAGGTGAGTGCACGCCAAAACTAAATTAATGTTTATGGACTGGAAGACTTGATATTGTTAAGATGACAATAATCCTCACATTTATCTACAAATTCAAAATTTCAGATGCCTTTTTTGCAGAAATTGACAGTCTGATCCTAAAATTCAGAGGGAGATGCAAGAAACCCAGAGCAGGGAATACAATATGAAAAAGAAGAACAAAGTTGGGGGGCTCACAATTCCTAATTTCAAACTTACTATAATGCTACCATAATCAAGACTGCCAGACTAGGGGCATCTGGGTGGCTCATTCAGTTGGGCATCTGCCTTCTGCTCAGGTCATGATCTCAGGGTCCTGGGATCCAGCCCCGCATCCAGCTCCCTGCTCAGCAGGGAGTCTGCTTCTCCCTCTCCCTCTGATCCTCCTCCCTACTTGTGCTCTCTCTCTCTCTCTCTCTCTCTGTATCTCAAAATAAATAAAATCTTAAAAAAAAGAAAAAGAGAGACTGCCAGACTGGCATAAGGATATAGAACCAATGGATAGAATTGAGAGTCGAGAAATGAACCCATGCATCACTGGTCAATTGACAAGAGTGCCAAGATAATTCAATGGGGGGAAAATAGTCTTCTCAACAAATGATGCTGGGCAAACTGGATATCTACATGGAAAGGAGTGAATTTGAACCTGTACTTCAGGCCATATACATTGGCATATCCATACAATGGAATTTATTTGGCTATAAAAAGGAATGAAGTACTGATACACGGTACAACATGGATGCATCTTGAAAATACTATGTTAAGTGGAAGAAGCCAGATGCAAAGGTTCATATATTGTATGATCCCACTTACGTGAAATGTCCAGAATAGGCAAATCTATATATAGGGAAAGTAGATTATGTGGTTGCTAGGGACTGTGAAGAGGTGGGAAATGGTGAGAGACTGCTAACAGGTATGGGGTTCTCTTTATGGTGATGAAAACGCAGACTCGACCTCCCTCTCCTCTGAGAAGGTCTGGGTGAGAGTCAGGCCCAGGCAGGTCCCAGCATGAGGATGAAGGGAGGAAGGCCCTCTTATTCACATTTGAAGTGTATGGAGCCCGGGAAAACACCACCAGAAGTCATCCCAGGAAGAAGTGCAGGGTCAGACTTGGGGGTCAGCGTCCTACCTCCCTATCACCAGACATCCCATGTTGCCGATTTAATGCAAAGGAGATCATTGGAAGATTGGAAGGACCCCTGAGGAATCAGGGGTGTCCAGCATGCCAGACTCAGGAGAGAAAACGGATTGTGTCACTTCCAAGAAACTGTCGGCAGAGGGAAAGGATCGTGAGGCCCTCCCTGTCCCAATACTGCCAAGGCTCTTCCCACACCCAGCCCAGTTGAGCCCCCCAGGTACCAGATGCTTCATCAGAATGGCTGGGGAAACCCAGCCTGAGCCCGATGGCTTCCAACGAGCTGATCCCACAGATAGCCTCAGGCCCCAGAGGCCAGAGTCGGAGTGAAGACAGGACTCAGAGCCTTCCACTGCTTCTCCACATCTCCTGACAGAGACCTCAGGGCCTTTCCCAGCCATGCACAGAGTAGTTCTACCCCTTTGCAGCTTCAGCTTCAGCCTCAGCCTCAGGGGCTGGAAGCCAAACTCAGTCCTTTCGGAAGAGAATGACTGAAGCAAGGGACAGCAGAAGACACGCTCGAGGGAGGCAGGACGCCAGCTCTGAATCGGGCAACAGAAACAAGGGCGGCAGAGGAGGTGCCTGCAACCACCATCCTTCACTTTGGTTTTGCTTCTTACATGTTTATCTGGAAATAATTTCAAAGTTACAGAAAAGTGGCAAAGATAAAAATAATAAAAAGAATATCCAATAGTAACAAGAATAGTTAAAAAGTAAAAATAGTAAAAAAGAATCTTAACCCAGATTCACTTTTTAACATTTTACCCCATTTGCTTTATTTATACGTATATATACAAATATATATTTTTTCTAATTTCAATATATAAAGTATATACTCCCAATATATAATACATACTTTCTATATTTAAATATACATATAAATAAATATATATATATATTTCCTGCACCATTTGAGGGTAAGTCTCATACACTATGGCCTTTTACTCCTAAATACTCCAGTGCATATTCCCTAAAAATAAGGATATTCCGTTATATAACGTTATATAACAACAGTACAGTTACCAGCTGTAGTATATTTAACAGCAATACACGAATGTAGTCTACTGTCCATATTCCAGTTTTGTCAGTTGACCTGATAATGTCCTTTATAGCATCTCCCTCCACTACAGGACCCGGTCTAGTCTCAGGTATTGCATTCTGTTGTCAATTCTTTAGCTTCTTTTAATCTGGGACATTTTCACAATTTTTCTTCGTTGTTCGTGACGCCATTTTTAAAAAAAAATCCAGTCCCCTATCCCCTGGCCCTAATATAGCATTTCTCATTTTTAGCTTGTCTGATGTTTTTCTCATTAGATTCAGGTTGTGCATTCCGAGCTTCAATACTGTATAAGTGATGTTGTGTCCTTAACAGTGTATCACTTCTGGACTCACAACACGTCCATCTGTCCCTCCATCCGTGATGTTTTTTTGATCACATAGTCAAGGCGTGGATTTCTCCACTGTCTAATTACTGTACATTTTTTCTCCCTCACAACTAATGAGCAGTCGGTAGAGAGACAACTTAAGACTGTCAAATATCCCGCTTCTCATCCAAGTGTGCCTCTGGAGTTTGCCTGTACCCACTTTTTCCCTTTCCCTAGAGCTAAATGAGTGCCGCTGGCGCCACCTAGGGGACTTCCGGCACACTGCAACAAGGGGAATGCACTGTGCGTCCTCCCTCACTCCTGCCACCTGCCTGGTGCCCCTGGAGCTAGTTCAGCCTGAGACATTTTGAAAGAAGAGCCTATAGAGACCTGAGTCACAAAGCCTGAGTTCTAGTTCTAACATCACCACGAACTCATGAGGGACCTTGGACAAGTTCTTCACCTTCTCAAGACTTCGGAGTGCCAGGTAAAATGGAAGGTTGGATGACTAAGACCTGAGTCACTCATTCATCCAACACATAGCTCTTGAGCAACTACAGGCACTGTTCGAGGGTCTGGGCTAGATTTCTACTCTTGGGAAGCTTACATCAGATGAGGGGTGATCCAGACAATAAGCAAGAAAACAAGTGACATAAAAGGATAAATAATATAGTAGTAAGTGCTAGGATGACAATAAAACAAGATTGTGAGAGAAAGTGCTGGGGGTCCACTTCAGATTGGGTGGTTAGGACAAGCTCTCTGAGGAGGGGGCTTTGAGCTAAGACACACAAGATCATATTTGAAACATTCCATGATAAAAGTTTATATATATATATATGTAAAATATATATATATAAAATATAACTTTTTAGTGCAAAGCTTGGAGAAAAGACAACCACTGGCAACATTCTAATATATTTATATCTTTTTTCTTTTATTTTACATGTAATTCTGTGTTCTGCTTTTTTTTAAATTGGCATCATCTCATAAGTATTTTCCATGATGCTGTTCTAGGTGCATGCTTCATATTTCATTTATTAAATTTGCCCTTCGCTTCCCAAGAACAGTGTAATGAACACCACATAACCTTCATCCACCTTTACCAATTGGTAACTTTTTGCCACATTTCCTTTAATAATACAACACAGAGTTCTTCTGTGGACCCTAAAGAGTTGCAGGCAACATGACCCTTCATCCCTAAATACTTGAGCATGTATCACTGAAGAACAAAGCCATTCTCCCCTGTAATCACAGTTCAAAATATCACGCTCAGGAAATTTCATATTAATACAAGTTACGGACCCATACTAAAATTTTCCCACTTGTCCCAAAAATGTCCTTTACAACTGGGTTTGTTTGTTTGTTTGTTTGTTTTTTGATCTAGTATCTGGTATTTGACCTAAGTACCAGGTATTTTATGTAGTTGTTCTTTTCTATATTATACACTTAAAACTTCTTAGACAGGAAATTTTGTCTTAAAGTGAAATGATAGAATTTTAGTGCTCAGTTTTGAAAATTTAGGCCATTCTAACTGCTAGTGAAAATCAACCCAGTCTAACTAACACTAAAGACAAGAGAGTGTTACCCTCCTGTCCGGTGGGGAGAGACTGCATGAAAGTTTCTAACAAAAAACAGAGCAGGATTGTTCAGTGAGCCTTGGAAATGTTATTCATACAAAAGCATCTTTTAAGAGGACTGTGCTTCAGAAGGTGTTATGATGTTCTATAAAAGGTAATCTAATCTGGAAATCTGCTTGTATTAATGATTTATTCCTCTTTTGATAATTTTTTAAACTGACGTCTCTGCTTTCAGAAATAAAAACTTTGGAATTTTCTTCTCCCTTTATGCATCCCATTACTCTGTTGGATTCTTAATCCAAACAAAGACTTTGAGAATCTTTGTCTCATTTAAAATATGCCCTACAGACTCCTTAAATATCATTTAAAATTATATTCTATTAATTATTTAACCATCTTCTACAGGCTTTTCATTGTTTCTAATACTCTACTATAACAAACCTTTATAATGCCTAAAAAAATAAAAATTTAAAATAACAAATTCAAATAACATAAAAAATAAGTTTTTAATATCATCAAATATCCTGTTAGCGTTCAGCTTTTCCCAATTATCTCGTGATATTTCTAGTTTAAATCAGAATGTAAGTAAGTTCCATACTTTGCAATGGGTTTATATGGTTTTTAAGTCTCTCTTTTTTTTTTTAGGATTGTATTTATTTGACAGAGAGAGACACAGCAAGAGAGGGAACACAAGCAGGGGGAGTGGGAGAGGGAGAAGCAGGCTTCCCATTGAGCAGGCAGCCCGATGTGGGACTCGATCCCAGGACCTTGAGATCATGACCTGAGCGGAAGGCAGATACTTAGTAACCGAGCCACCCAGGCGCCCTGCTTTTTAAGTCTCTTTAATCTATAGGTTTCCTGCCCATCCCACTTTTACCCCCCATGCAATATATTCGTTGAAGGAACCGGATCATCTGTCCTATACGTTCCACAGACTGGATTTTGCTGATTGTATCCTTGTGATGTCACTCAAGGTGTTCCTCTATTCTTTGCATTTCCTGTCATTTGGGAACTACATCTGTTAATTGGCAGTTAGACCCAGGGGTCTGGTTAGGGTCAGAACATATTTGTCTGGAAACACTTCATAGGTGATAATGTGTTCTTCAATCAGGAGACATGTAATGTCTAGACGTCTCTCCTTTTTGTGATATGGGTGGCCGTGCATGGTCATTACCCAGATTCATTCATTCATTAGGGGTTGGAAAAATGGCAATATTCCAATCTATCAATCCTTCAATTATTAGCTGGAATACTTCTGCAAGAGACACTGCCCCTCATCAAATATTTGGTTACCCAGAGATACATTTCATACAGGAAAGAGAGGATAAATGCTCCATTAAGCTAATTAATAAACTTGAAAAGTCACAGAGGCTCTGCCCTGGCCCAGCCTTTGCCATGAAGGGACACTTGTCAGTGGACCACACCTGGGACTTCACTGGAACAAAGGACAGAGCCTTTCTCTAGAGCTCTAGTGAAGGACAACTGTTTCCACCAGCCCCAGGCCTTAGTTCTTTGGCTGAAGCATGGCTGAGGCTATGGAGTTCGTGTTTTCAAGCCTCCTCTAGAGCTGGATGTTGCCTTATGAATAAGATCTAACCAAGCGATTTTGAGAAGCAGTGATGTATATGACACTTTCCAAGACACAGGTTTTTTGTTTGTTTTTTCTTTTCTAAACCAGGTTTTATCCATGCAACTCTATTGTAATACCATCCCATTAGCATGGAACATGTGGATGCATGGAAGAAATCTAACAATAATCTTGATTCAGAGCTCATACTTAAAAATATGGAATGCTTCATGAATCTGCATGTCAGAAGCAGTGATGTGTACAACTTCCAAGACACAGGTTTTGAATGAAATTGCTTATTTCCACTTCCTCTCCCTTTACCTTTCCTCCAGACAGGAACACGGATAAGCTACTGCTCAACCACTTCAATCCCACAGATGAAAGTGACATCCTAGAGAATGGTAAAAACAGACCTTATAAAGAACGTGGGCTCTGACAATCTCACAGAGCAAAGCCATCTACCTACCTTAATCTGTTTGCTTACCTCTGGGACTATTAACCTGAAAAAGAAATACATTTCTATTTTTTAAGCCCCTTTTTTTGGATCTTTTTTGTTGTCATTACACCAGTGGAACCTATACTCTTATACTGAAAACAGAGCTTTATTTCCCCCACTGGACTGAAAGGATATTCCTAAGCTTCCTGGGGGTTGCTGCACCCCTGGCCTCCAGCTGTGCAGGAGAAATATTATGAAATTGTTATAAAATTAACAATTAAGGGGTTTAACATTTAGATACTGAATATTTATTTAGGTTTTGTTATTTTTAAATTTTCTTAGGACTTATTTTTATCAGGCCCTGCATACTCTTCCTATACTGCCAGTGGATAAAACAATCCACAGGCCATGTGTGCAGAAGGAAGAGGTCTGCTGCAGGCCTGCCTGCCAGTGTAGGGCTTGCTCTGGGGAGTGGGCTTGCTCTGGGGAGTGGGCTTGCTATAGCAGCTTGTTGTGGAAGCTGAGGAGTGGGGAGCAGTCAGGCTGTATGTCCCTGGGACCTGGAGAAGGATAGCATTGGAGGACAAACAGCAGAAAGCTCGGAGCAGGTGTGGGTAAGGTTTTGGGTATTTGGGCCACTCTGGGAAGGGTGGGGGTCCGAAAGACTTCCAGGTCTCATCTTAAGCATTAAAAGTGATGATCATCTGGGGCGCCTGGGTGGCTCAGTGGGTTAAGCGTCTGCCTTTGGCTCAGGTCATGATCCCAGCGTCCTGGGATCAAGCCCCATGTCAGGCTCCCTGCTCAGCAGGGAGTCTGCTTCTCCCTCTACCTCTGTTCCTCCCACCCACTCATGTGCGTGCTCTCGCTCTCTCTCTCTCTCCCAAATAAATATTTTTTTAAAAATGATCATCCTTCCTTGAAACACAAACTTCTCTGACACCACATCCCCCTGGTTTTCTTCCTAGCTTCCGAGATAGAGACTACATAAGGAAGAATACATTAAGGGTGCTGGGGACTGACTAGTATGTCAGGTGACATCGAGACACCGAAGTGTACGTGTCCAATAGACCGCAGGACTCTGGAGCTCAGAGAGTGGGTCGCTGACTTGATAAGATTCTCCGAGATTTCTGCATCAGTTAGGGCGCTTATTTCCAATGAAAAGAAACCAATTCTGGTTCATTTAAGCAGAAAATGATTCTATAAAATATTTGTTGAGAGATTTCACAGAATTGTTGGAAAGGCGAGAGAATTAGGAGCTAATGGGTCTACTGTGGAAACCAGCACTGCCATCAAGCACCAGGGGCTTCAGCTCATTCTGCTGCTCTCGCTGCCATGGAAACCTCGCCTCACTGCAACCAATACCATCACCAGAGAAGTCTCTGTGGTCCCTGGTGTTTTTATTGTTTTTTGTTTTTTTTGTTTTGTTTTGTTTTTGTTTTTAATGACTACCATTAGACCTGTATCCTAGCTACAGGGCATGCTGATCAATCAAGATTTTAATATATTTAGCTACAGTAGTGAAGAGTGAGCTCTGCTTCCCAAGACTCCTGAAGTGGGGAATTCCGCCCAAATAGGAAAGGGGTTCAGATTCTGTGCAGTCCACATGAATGAACAATATTCAAAACAACATCCTTCTCCCCCAGATGGCTAGAAACCACAGGCGTAGACCGGGCAGAGAGGAGAGCTCAGGCTAGGTGACTGGGGAATATATATAAAAGACATTCTTGAGGTATGAAGTGCCTAGAAGTGGTGGGCACTCAGAAGATGGCTTTCCCCTAACTCTGCCCCCAGACTCATTGCCTGAATCTTGAGGAATGGGCTGTGTTCATGCAACAAGAAGCGGAGAGTTGAGTTCTTCCCTGGATGGAAGGCTTCCCAGTCTATTCTTCCCCATCTTGTGTTCTTCATGATGTGGAGTCCAGGGGCAAGAAGACCATGAAGTAGGTTCGACCATAATTACTGAAGAAACACTCCAGGACACAATTATTGGTAAAGAAAAGTGCTATTTTTTAATTTGTTCTTGAGTGTGTAGGTCCTTTTAAGATCAGTGACATTTCCCTTTACAGTATTCCTCCCTCCTGCCCTCAACTACTTTGGATCCAATGGCCGCTTCTGGAAAAGGCCCAAGAGGAACTCACCCTAGATATCCAAGAAAGAGGTGCAGCTTGAGGAATGGGCATATGGCTCCAGAAGCAGCTCAAAGCTGCTTTCCTCAAAGCAGCTCAGTCTAGCCTGTGAGTCCCTTTGTCCTACCTTGGCCAAGACTCCCCAGCTATGTCCTACCCCCGTTAATTGCTCCCTGTGGGGCCTGAGCTTTAGAGTTAGAATCACTACCACCAGCTTTCCAGTAGCACAGCCTCTGAGAGATCACTGTTTTCAACCCCCTCCCCCAACCAACTTCATAGATGGGGAAACTATACCCAGTATCACATAGCTCATAACTGGCAGAGCCAAAATTTAGGTGTTCAGCATCTCAAATCAGGTCACTTTCTACTATCTCACCCCATCTCCAAGAAAACACCCGACACCTGTGTCCAGCTCTAAGGAACAGCTGGAGCATGCAGGGGCTGATACCAGCACAGATGGGACAGACCTGGCCAAAAGAGGCCCAGCTGACCTCAGCTGAGCCCCAAGCAAGGGATGAATCCCAGCACTTCTCAGTTTTCCCTTGACCAGACCGTTACCAGTGGCAGACAGCCACCCCTGCCAGGATTCTCCTCCTGACCAGTAGCACAATGACCCATGCATGGAAACATGTTTTATCATGATCCCAAGCGCCTCACCAACTGTGGCTGGCTCTAACTGGTAGAGGGATCATGGCGATGAGCTGCCCACCAGCCTGGGAATCCCATTTACCAAACTGCTTCTTGATAAGACTCAATCCACATTCTTAGGCTGATTTGGATGGGACCTCTTGGTGAACGTAGCTAAAATCTGTCTCCATGCTATACTGGCAAAGGCAGAGGGAAAGGCTTGCAGATGCTGTCCTCCCAGGAGAGCTTATAAACATAACTGGCATGGGGAGAACAGAGTCCAGGGAGAGAAATGGACTCAAGGAAAACAGGCGGACACAGAGGGTGGGGGGCAGGAACAGCCAGGCTTCCTCCTGACGGCCCAGGGACTGAAGAGGGGAGACCGCAAGGAGCTGCAGATGTGTTCCCTTGTCAAGACTTCCAGAAAGGCTCAGCCTGTGTGGCCAGGAGGTAAGAGAAGAACCCAGACGCCTGCGGTGTCAGAAAAGCCATGTGAATGGCCTATCTCAAAGAGCAAAGGGTGGGTGGTGTGAAATGCTGTGGAGACATCAAGACAGTTGAGGATTGAAAGGTATTCTTTCGATTTGGCAACTGGGTGGTCACTGGTGACTCTTAGGAAAAGCTGTAGAGGGTTGAAGAGTGAAAAGGATTAACGGGAAAAATCCTTTTTTAAAGAAACTTGGCTAAGAAGGAAAATGGGTAAGGGGCAACCGACTCTAAGAAGCTTTGTTTTCGTCTGGGGGAGACCTCTGCTTGCTTAGAGGCTTTGTGGAGCCACTGATGGAGAGGGAGGCTGAGGCCCAGGAAGTGTGAGTGGTGGGAAGAGGGATAAGTCTTGGAGGCCATAGAGCAGGATTCAAGAAACAGAGCACCAAACGGGAGCAGACGGCAAGGGTCCGAGGAGGGATGCAGACACAGACGGGAGGGAGAGGAGAGCAAGTGGGCGGGGAGCGTCTCACTTTAGGGACTCTGTTCTGTGAAGGAGGCAATGGGGTCGGCCACTTGCTGAGAGCAAAGACGAGGGGCATGGGCAGATAGCAGCGCAATTACCAGCCAAAGATACACCCATCAAGGCTGACAGCCCAGCTGAGGGTGTCAACTATGAAGCTGCCATGCTTAGCAACCCAAGAGGAGGAATCAGAAAATAAGCAGATGCCAAAAATGGAGAACGGTTGACAGTTTTAGGGGAAGGTTTGAGTTGGGGAGGATAAGAAAGGTCAGGATCCTGATAAAAATGTCCATGTGTGATGGCTCACGGGTTTAGGCTAGGGAGAGGAAGCAGCCCAGGTGAAGGCTGAGACAAAGAGAGGAGGTCAGGGAACTGGGCTAAAGGAGCAGGCAATTTCAGTAAACAGCAGCGCAGGAGTGGGAGAAGAGGAAGCATGGGGGAGGTGACCCCGAAGGAGCAAAGTCTCAGTTCGGGAATTCAGGAGAGAAGACTAGAGGTGACATGACATCACGGAGTGAGAGAGAGTAGAGCAGAGCCTGGGAACAAACAAGGAGAGGTCTAGGTCTCAGGAGCAAGGCAAAGACCTGTTGCTACAGGGAGCCAGAACCCACCAAATCTTAGAGCAGAGCCTACAGAGGGTCAGGCAGCTGCCACTATGGGAAGGGGACCTGCAGAGGGGGTATAGTTGGCAACTGCCAGAAGTCAGGTAGGGCCAGCCTACCCATGTTCTGGAACAGTACTCCACAATTCATCCTGCACCAGTTTTTGCACGAAAATCCCCTTCATATCCACTGAAGCCACTCTGCTCTCCTATTTCTCAGCACATCCAAGGAGCCCCATTTCTCCACTAGGACTGCATTCTGTACTGTGAGGACCCAGAACTCACTGTATTTCCATTTCATGACTTAGTCAAGGGCCAAAGGACTTGACTGACTTCAAAAGGGGCCATTACGGGAGTAAGTCAAAAGCAGGATCAGCTCAGACGTTAGCAAAGAGCCAATGAGGCCAGTCACTCAGCTAGCAGCTTTTTCTTTTAATTTCTAAAATGTCATGTTCTGTTTTCTGCATGCAAAAACAAAACAAGACCATGACGCAAAATGCTGGTGTTAAGTCCATAGGAAAAGCCCAGGGGTGGGGGTGGGGGCAGTGGTGTGGGGTAACCAGCGCAGGGGTGGTGTGGTGGGTCAGGACCTCGCTCCCTTGCAGGAAAGGACACCCTACGACTGCTCAGGTGCTGAAAGTGGGCCTCTCAGCATGCAGGGTCTCTGAGATGGGAAAGGAATATGTGACTCTCCGTCGCATTACTAAGATCTCCTGGCCCAGCACACTATACATAACAGAAGGGAAGCCAAGCAGTTAGCCAGGCAATTCTGCTTCGTATCTGTGGCCTCTAGTTGCTTCTGTGGAAGGATCTCAATCAGATTGGAGGCTGTCACGGCCCTTACCTGGCTGTCCGGCATATAGCACCATGATGCTCACGCAGGGGAGGTGGGGGTGGGGGCCAAAACAAAGGAAAGGTGACCAAGAGCATGAATTCGTGAGGTAAGTACAGAAGGAACCTTGCCAAGTCAACTAAACAGGGGAAAAGATTAAAAAAATTGAAAGGGAAGTAGCCAGTGCCCAATCCAGAGAGTCATGTGCACCCCAAGGAGCAGAGGGCTAGGTCTAAAGATTGCTGGCTACTGGCGCATTAAAGACTTAGTTACCCCAAACTCGGAAACAGGACTATGGAAGCCCGTCTGTGCAGGAGAGCCCGGCAAGGGCTGATGAAAGGATGGCGGGCCAAGGGCGTGGTTGGCTCTGAAGCCAAGACAGCCTCTCAGCCTGGGTGTCGAAGGAAATGAGCAGTACCACCAACTGACAAGGAGAGAAGAAATATTTTCTCCGAGCAGAATGTTCCCATTGACAAAGGCCCTACACACAAGAACTTCCTTAAACTTCATCTCTTAGCAAAAATAAAGCCATGACCTAAGACTCCCTTGAAATGAGCCAAGCCATGACCAGACCAGAAACAGCGGCGTCTGCAGGCCAGGCCACGGGAGTGCCGGCTCTGCAGCGTCCCCAGCATCATCAGCGGTAGCTTCCTTCTCAACCGAGTCCTTGCTGGCGAAGTAGCCTGACCCCCAGCAACTGCCTGGGCCTCCTCCTCCCAAACACCCTGCAGGGACCATGAAGAGCCATCTCCATCCGAGATGCAGCCTGGAATTCCCATGCCTGTGGCTTCCAGAACATTTCCCTCTGCATTCTTAGAAAAGTAACGTCCTGAAGTTGCTTCAAGGTCACCGAAGGACTCTGGCTCCTCACCTCTCAGTTTTCCCCTTCTCCACCCTAGACAGAACATCCCCCCATGAGCGGTTGGATAGGGCTCCTGGCTCACCCTCTGGCCTTCTCCAGCCTCCAACAGAAAAGGGTTACCACTAGAGTCTCAGCTTTTTCTGGGCTGCAGGCAGCCGGGGGGCAGGCGAGTCAGAGCACTCGCCTCTGATCTTTGGCTCTGTGAAAGTGGGGAAGCTGGGGACCAGGGTCTCTAAGAGGGAGGAGAAGCCCAGCAGGGTGGGCTGGTTCTGGGTCAGCCTCCTTGGCCAGCCCCTGCCTTTCAGGTTTCCCAGGCAGAACTCAGGGTCCAGACCTCCGAGTGGAGACACCAAAGAGATGGCCACTGACAGTCACTCCTAGGAAGGCAGGTTCTGACACCGAAGAAGAGCTATGAACCCAAAGTCAGTGGCACAGAGGACAGGCCCTGCCAGTGAAATCCGAGGCTGAAGCTGTCAGCGGTCCCTGCACAGCTACCCGGCCCCATCGAGAAGGCCATACCACCTAGAGCACAGCGGCCACCTAAGTCAACATTGGCAGAGGGGGCATGAGAAACAAATACCCTGAAAACCGTCAGAACCCAAATAGGCACCAATTGAGACCTCTGGCCTCTAGAAGCCTCCATTACCCTGCGCAAGGCAGCGTCCTGTCTGGGCAGGCCTAGCAAAGGCAAACAGTGACAGTCTTTGGCTGTGCTGGGCCGGGGCTCACAGGCCTGCTATATGTCAGAACCTCTCTCCCTTCTTTTCCTCCCCTCGGGGCCCAGGAGGACTTCAGATATATACACTGCTCCCAAGCCCTGCACGCTGAAAGGTGAGAAAAGTCTGCTTTCCTCAGCAGAGAGAGTCACCAAGGAAGTTAGGTCCTCCTGAGCCTGACCAGGCGTGGGCTCGTCAAGTGGACCCTACACATCTGATTTTTCTGGTAATCGGGAACACCTCCCTCTTTGCTGTTTATTACCGAAATCTTCTCTGTAGTGGATGCACTATGGCTCTCAAATGAATGCTGTAAGATGCAAACGGCAAAGAAGAGCACTGCACAGCTCGGCAAGACTCGTCTCACATCCACGATCCGAAGAGAATGAGCTGAAAGGTGGGGAGGAGTGGTCGACAGGATGGGGCACCAGCCGCCAGGCTGCTCACACCTGGGAGACACTGCTGGCCAGGCGGAAGGACATTCGTTTTGCTCTTTCGTTCTCCTGAAAGGAAAAAAAAAATGTGTGGCAGTAACATGGCCCAGTGTAACACCTGTCAATGTGACAAGGCCCAGTGTCCAGACTGGGGCTCCCCAGAGCCCAGGTGTTCTGCTCTAGCCCAGGAATGCAACAGCCACCACACACTACGGTGTGCCAAGCACTGTACACACAGGGCGTGGCTGGTCGGGCCTGGCACCCAGCAGCCAGGTGGGGCGGTTCAGTGGAACAAAACAGCGCCGAAGTGATGTCTCGAGGCTGCCCACGTGGGACCAGACCCAAGGTCAGAGGAGCGCTCTTTGCTGCGAGCAGCACCTCTCCCTCCTTCTCTACACCAAGGGGCCGGAAATATGCCTACCTTCCTCCCCAACCCAAGCTGAGATCAGACACTGAGACCAGGTGTTTCTCCTCTCCTGGGGATCACAGTGCAGAATAACCAGCCCTGAGCTGCGAGTCGGGAGCCCTGGCTTCTCGCCCTGATTCTGCTGCTAATTTGCTGGGTGACCTGGGCAGGTACATCCACCTCTCTGAGTTTCAAGCCTCAGCGGTAATTGGACTTACTGAGCCGCACGCTGCCCTCCCTTCCCCTTAGACTAAGGGGCTGGGAGCGAGGGTTCATTGTCACCACTCTCCTGTGCCTCCCGAGCTTTAGGTTGCCCTGTATGTGCTGCTTGGGTGCCCCCTGCCTGCCCAACTGACCCCCACACCTGCCCACCACCTGGCAGCAACTCTTTACCATATGACGTCGCCGCCTCTTGGGCTGGATGCCCTCCTGCACATAGGGGGGCCATGGGAAGCCCTGGGGAGTGGAATACCCACTCTCGCTAGACACCTCCTCGGAGTCTGAGTCCTCCTGCCTTGGCTGGGCAAAACGTTTCTCCGGGTAGATCTCCTTCAACCAGCCCTCAAAGAACACTTCCAGGCAGCGGCCGGCCTCCGCAACTTCTGAGTCAGGCTGAAGGGGAAGGAGAGCAGTGATGGTCCGGCCCATTTCCGCCAGCCCATCTCTACCCGGTCCCTCAAGAGCTCTACAGAGAGCACAAAGCCTGGCTGGTTTCCTGGAAGTCTAGAATGGGACATTTTCTCCTGAAGACTCAAGATAACCAGTTTAGTATCATCTCTCAAAGCAGAACTGGCCCTGACAGTTACCCACAGATGGCCAACCACTAGCACTCCCCCCTTCTTCCTCCTGAGTCCACGCTGAGAACCAACCGTGGGAGAGCGCTTATAAACACTCACTAGGGGGGGGGGCCCAGAAAGCCTGTTCCCAGGTCCTCATGGCAATTCAGGACCAAACCTGATATCCCCATCCAGCCAGGAGTCTTGGGGTCCCTGGGAGATAGGGGAGAGGGAAGACAGGCAAGACATACATAGTTAAACTTCGCACAGTTCCAGAACATGAGGCGGACGTCGGACACCACCTCCTCTGGGGTGGTGTAGTGAGCTGGGTCCTTCTTTTGCAGCTTCCTCCGGATGATCGACAGGTCCATGGGCCTCTTGATAATCTGGTAGTAATGCCGGGCCTTGGGGGAGGAAAGAAGGGGAAGCCAAGCAGGAAGAGAGAAAAAGGGGAGGTACAAATAAGGAGGGGCAGATGGAGAAGGAGGTGGAACAGAAGTGAAAGAACACAAGAAAGAGAACAGCAGCAAGAAGAAAAGTGGAGAGAGAAGACAAAGGGAAGGGGAAAGGAGGACTGGCTCACTGTCCAGTCAGGTGTGGCGCAGCGGCCGGGGGGCTGGGGGGCCGTGGTGGCCACGGCTGGGACCGCCAGCCCAGGCACGAGTTAACCCGGCTTCCAGTGGCCATGCTCTGAGCCCGCCCTGGGTACCCCCGGGACCCGCCCCGGGCCCAGGACCTCGGGAGCCGGCAGAAATGGGCAGCCTTCCTTACCAGCGGGCTAACGGGCTCGTGGAAGGGCAGGCTGAGGCTATTGCAGCACAACGACAGGACCAGCTTTTCACACTTCTGCAGAAACCAGAAGGGCAGCAGGTTACTTCGCCCTGGCCCCACCTCAAGAAGGACTGAAGAGAGTGACCCTGGAAACTCCACCAGGGTCTGCTCTGTCCTGCAGGGCATGGGCCCCCACGCGAAGGCAGGGCCCAGCCTCCCAGACCAGAGGAAAATAGTTAGCAGGAGGGGGTTCCCCGCAAATGCCCACGGGCCAGGCTGTCAGGCATCGCCCAGCAGAGAGGTACCTTGGAGAGGCTTCCCATCGCCTCAGAAAGACCTTAGCTGCTGGCACAGGGAGGCTGCCGCAGGCAGGGAACACTGTCCTCAGAGACCCCTCCCTACCTTCTGGTCACAGATGCTCAGGCCAGGGGTGGCCCGCATCCCAGGCTGGCAATAGCGGGCATTCTCACAGTCGTACTCCATCTCGGGCTGGGTCAGGCTGCGGCACAAGGTACACACCCAATCTCCCCTGCAGAGACAGGTGAGGCCCAGTGAGGCCTCAGCACGTGGCCCAGAGCCACCTCCCCTGTCCCTCTGCTCCAAGATACCCGGGGCGGGTTGGGGGGGCGGTGCGCAGCAGAGGCGCAGTGGCTTGGAGACTCGGTCCCTAGCCCTGCCCTGTGCGGAATGGCTTCCTAACCACCAGCTTGAAAGAAATTCAGTAACTCGGGATGGAGTGAATCCAGAAAATCACAGGACTCAGCAAGGAGCTGCGACAGGAGTATGGGGACAAATCTGTGTGTGTAGGAGGAAGCTGGGAACAGAGGAAGAAAGGAAGCCACTCCAATCTCAAACATCGCCTGTCGGTGTGCACAAGGCACACAGCAGTGGGGCCGCTGACTCGCAGCCTGCAGTTCACAGGGGCCCAGGCCGGGCAGCAAGCCCAGCCCAGGGAGGAAGCCCAGCCCAGGGAGCTGAGCGGGCTTGGGAGAGGCCTCCCGGATGAGCAGCCCGCGAGGACCCACACGGCTCACCCCGGGAAGCCGAGCAAGGCCGGCAGGTGGCAGGAGAGGTGGAACACTTTGGGGCAGCGATCACAGCACAGCAACTCCCCCCCGTTGAGGCACACAGCACAGAAGTCCTCGTTCTCTATGGGTACTGGGGGCCCCTTCTTGGCTCCAGGGGTCCGAGGAATGAGTCTTTGTTCCTGAGGAGATGCACCCTCCGCCTCTGGAGGCTGCTGCCCAGCCAGAGAAGTGACAGTGACCTTTCTTCCCCCCAGACTTGGGGCCTGGACGGCATCAGGCTGGTTGTTCTGGCTGACCTTGGAGAAGAAGGGAGTCCGCAGTCAGAGCACAGCACCAACAAGTTGTGGAGGGTGGGAGAGGACGGACTCACCAGGCCCCCGGGCCAGCCGAGCCCCGGGAACGCTGGGACAGCCCCCTCACAGCCAGGGGTAAGTCCGGCCAGGCTGCAGCCCCACGCACATCAGACTCCGGAAAGGGCCAGTGCCAGAGCCGGAATTCTGACAGAGGCAGAGAGAGAAGAGGGGCTTCCAGGGTGGGCCAAGTTCAAGGACAAGACAGAGCAGAGTGGTACCTTAATGGACATGCTGGAGGACTCAGTGCCGCACTCAATGATCAGCAGGAAGCTCCCATCCTGCTCATTCTTCTGGGGCTTCAACTTGAACACTGGCATCTCTCCCGAGGAGGCCGCACAGATCTTGAGCCGCTCCAGCCGCACGTAGGGAATCTTAGGCTCACTACTGAAGGGCCTGTGGCAAGAGAGACACCCCTGGGTCTCTGGAGGAGGCTCCTCTGACCCCAGCCTCTAAGTCAGCTCCTCCATGATCCCACATGCCACTACTCCAGATCGCAGTCCCACCCTGTGCAGGCCCATGTTTCACTCTCCTGCCCCAGGGGAGCGCTTTGCTCAAAGAAAGGGGAATTCCTAAAGAGGGAGGACCTCACACGGAGTACATGCCCCCTGCTGCCGGAGCCAGGATACCCTCCCACAAGATCCCAGACTCCCAACCACACAGATCCTACTCGAGCATCTGGGAGTTGAAGAAGATTGTTGCAAGTAAACTTCTGCTTCTAGTTAAGTCATCAAGGCTGCTGACTTCCTGTGCCAACCTCCCAGGACATGAAGTTGGAGGGTGAGAGAGGGAGATTGGGCCAACAGCCTGTTACCTGATACTCTGGTTCTCTTTTGCATCCAGCTCCAGGGCTCCTTGCTCAAAACTCTCATGCTCTAAGGCAAAAGACAAATACCTGTGACGTACATTTATGACCCATACCTTCCACTCATATGTCCTACTCATACCGTTGGCCACACACCTGTCACACAATTGTTACCCACACTGTAATCATTCATAACGGTGGCAATCCTACCATGGCTCTCCTTCCTGAGAGGGGAAGAAGGTCACCTTCTTTTAAAAAGACAAACAGGGGCACCTGGGTGGCTCAGTCGGTTAAGCATCCAACTCTTGGTTTTGGCTCACGTCATGATCCCAGGGTCCTGGGATTGAGCCCCACGTCAGGATCCACACTCAGTGGGGAGCCTGCTTCTCCCTCTCCCCTACCACCTCCGTCCCTTACTTGTGCTCTTTCTCTCTTTCAAATGGGAATAAATAAAATCTTTAAAAATAAATAAATAAATAAATAAATAAAAAGAGAAACAGATATGGGGTGCCTGGCTGGCTCAGTCTGAAGAACATGCGACTCTTGATCTCTGGGTTGTGAGTTCAAGCCCCATGTCGGATGTAGAGATTACTTAAATAAATAAAACTTAAAAAATATTTAAAAATTTAAAAAGTTAGGGGTGCCTGGGTGGCTCAGTTATTAAGCGTCTGCCTTTGGCTCAGGTCATGGTCTCAGGGTCCTGGGATCGAGCCATGCATCAGGTTCCCTGCTTGGCGGGAAGCCTGCTTCTCCCTCTCCCACTCCCCCTGCTTATGTTCCCTCTCTCGCCGCATCTCTCTGTCAAATAAATAAATAAAATCTTTTAACAATAAAATAAAATAAAAAGTTAAAAATAAAAAAAAACAATACTCAGAGGCTATCTAGGGATGAGTATTGGGTCAGGTGCTGAGGGGCCAGCTCCTCACCTTCCAAATGAGTTCAGAAATCTCTTGTTCTCCATATACTGGTGTTACATGCTCTCAGCAGTGGTTCTGTCCAGCCTCTGCATTTTCAACCAAGTGCTGGGATTTTAGTACTGCCTGAGAGTCTAGTTCAGACTCCATAGGCAAAAGGTTCCCTGCAGCCCTACCCTGAGTGGTGCGGTAGAGCCTGTGTAGATGGGCAGCAGGCGGTGTGGGGAGGAAGGAGGAAACTAGCATTTACCAAGCACCCACTCAGCACCAGGCACTGTCCTAAGCACTTTCCATGGGCAAGCAGGGTCCAAAACATTTAATTGCTTAAAATTTAGGGTCCCATTACTATGCAGTTAATAAGAATCAATATTGTTCAGTTGGTCTTTCAGTCAGTACGAAAAAACATGGAGAAAAATTATTTCATTTTTGTTTATTAAAGGTATAGGAAATAGAGTGATCATTACAGACTAAACATGTATCATACACTAAACAGAAAAAGTCCCAAATCCTCACTCGGTGGTTGCTTTCAAACTCCCTGACTAGCCCTCGCCTATGACAGAAGAAAGGAAGCCCCACTTGAGGAGGTGGTGTGGGAAGCTGAGAAGAGAATCAGAGCCAGTGTCCACTGGTCCAAATTCCTTTTACCCTGGGGCACAACACAAATCCACGGGACTGCCGGGCACGAGGGAAAGCAAGGCCAATTCTCCTTACTACAGAGAAAGTCATCAAATGATCTCACTGTAGTTATTTGTCCCAGTGGTCTATGAAGTAGCTATGATTAGCCCCATTTACAGAGAAGGAAACCAGCTCAGAAAGGTCAAACATAAAAAGACAGAACTGGTTTTCTAAGTGACATATACCTGACTCCAAAGTCAGATATGCTCTTTTCCCTAAAATATTTTGCCAAGGCTAGCCCTTCTGAGATGAGTGCTTCCTGCCTCCCCCACCTCTGACCCAGACCTCCAGAACTTTTTGCATGGAAATGTTACACAAGGCTAAGTCCCAGCCACAGTGAGGGAAACAGAACAGGTCCCAGTAAGTCAGTTCTGGAGGGAGGAAGTGAACTGAGCCTGAGAGAAACGCTGCTCCCTCCTGCCTCGAGCCTGTCTCCTGACCTGCATCTGACCTGGAGTGCTGAGCTCACATCTATGGCCCCCACAAGTGACAGGCTGCTTGCTGACTTGTGCCTCACCTTTTGGGTTCCGGTACTGCTGCAGAGCCATGGATGTGTTGACCGCTGGGACCAGTGGAGGTTTCTTCACAGAGAGGTTAATTGGCTCCTCCAATTCTGCAGGCATAGCCAAATCCTTGGAAACCTCCAGACCCAGGGTTGTCAGGTCTTGTCCCAGAGAGTCAGTGAAGCGGGTAGAATCCTCATTTTCCATCTTTCAAAAGCGAAAGGCCAACAAGAATCAAAGAGATCAAGCGGTTTTGCTGTTAGTAGTCATAGAGCTATGAAGCTAAGGCCAGGATAAGCCCTTCAGGGGCCACCCTGTTGCCCAGTGATGAGCAGAGGAAGTTGAATGTCATTTCCCCGGGACTTACCTTACACAGGGCATTCCCAAGAGAGGGGTCAGCCACATCAGCAGGGCACAGGCTCCCTCCAGCTTGGCCAGAGCCCGGACTGCAGCTGGAGCCACTTTCTGGTTGCATGTCAGCTGCTGGAGGCATGTTCTGCAGAGGACAAGTTGCCAGACTCGGCATAGTCTGGGTGAGACCGGACATCGGGTTGGGCCTGGCCTGCAAGTGATCACTTGCTAGGCTTGGGATGGCCTGGGAGGAATCACTCATCAGACTGGGCATGGGCTGGGGCACGCTGCGTACGAGGCTGGGTATGGTCTGCAGATGACTGGCTGTCAGGCTGGGCATAGCCTGGTTTTGACCGCTCATCAGGCTGGACACAGTTGTGGGCGTGCCACTCAGCAGGCTTGGGACCATGTGGGAAGGGGCAGCAGTCAGGCTGCTCATGCTCTGGATCTGTGGCTCTAGGGTCCTTGCCAGCCTGGTAGATGACAGCTCCATCTCCAGCGTGTTGGAAAAGCCCATGATGCTCACCGAAGTGGAATGCTGCAGGAAGGAACACAGGGCAGAGTCAGGCTTTTGGCAGGGGATGGGGGGAGGGATTGAGAGATGCAGCCCGAGAGAGCTCCCATGCTCAGATTTCACTCTGGCCTCAGAGTCTAGGAGCTGCAGGAAACTCAGACAACACATGAAGTCCTATTACCATTCCCCTATGCCAAGGAGGCTGCTAGGCTCTGACAGAGAGGCGGACACAGACTGAGGACACTCGTGTGCATGTGTGTTTGTGAGACAGAGATGAAACTGTGGGAGAGTGACCCTGAGGGTGGTACACACACACACACACACACACACACACACACACACACACACACACACAAAGAGCCACCATCAGGCCACACCCCTCACCCCCTATCCAGTACCTAAGCAAAGGATCAGATTGTGGGATTGCCCTCCAACTTCACATTCCCCTCTGACTAAATCATTAAGTGCCTTCTCATCCCTTTGGACATTCCTGCGGACTAGTTTCTGCTACATAAAAATGGAAGGAAGTCCAGAAGGCTCAAGCTCTGATCTGCCTCAGGTCTTCTCTAAGATAATGCCAAGGCCCGAGGGGACCCAATCAGTCCTGGGGAACCTGGGCCAACTCGGCCCTTTTCACAGTCCTGTTCAGATCAACTCCAGAACCATCAGCATTAAGGGAAGGCTTTGACCAAGAAGATGTGAAAGTCTTTCCTAGCCCCACTCAATCCGCCAAAGACCTTCTAACCGGAGGCAGAAAACATCAGAGCAGCTAGGTCTTAATATAGCCCAGTCTGGACAATCACTGGATTAGGCCATAACTTCCCAACCCCAAGAATTACTTTCTCCTGTCTAACTGCTTGGTGATATAGTGAGAAGAGACCTAAAGGTTCACAAAGAGAAGTTAAGACGTACAGATTTCTGCACTGGATGCATTCCGTTTCTCAGATTGGAGAAATATATTTGATGGAAGGGGGACAGTGAGAGACTGGTTCTAAATGTAACCTTTAGGAATTTAGAAGCTTGATATCCCTGCCTTTTTTTTTTAAGACTAAAGATAGAACAATTTGACAGCTTTTGAAAGTCAAAGGGGAAACAGAGAGTAAACATCTCTAAGCTTCCAAAATCAATGTCTTCAGCCTTTCCCTATGAGTAACATATTCAAATTTCCACAGGAAAGTAAATACCTCAAATATCTTCTCAAGTTTCACTATAAAATTAGCAAAGCCATTTAATGGTGAAGAAAAGGCTGTCCTCACCTCAGTGAATGTCACTCCTAGTCACCAGTTCAAGTCAGATGCTAGGAGGGGAAGTATTAGTGGGGCATCCCTCCTCCCTCACCCAAGCTAATTCCAAACCTCATCAATTCTACCCCTTAAACAACTCACACGTCTTCCCCCAATTCCTCTCTCTATTGCTGGTGCCCGAGCCTGGGTTACACTCCCGTATTTTTCCAGACTACAGCAGTAGCCTCCTCAGTGGAGAAATATTTTCAAAACACAAATCTGACCACATCATTCCTTTGCATGAAGCCCCACAGGGCACTCCACCGTTCTTAGGACAACTGTGAAAAAGACCACCCATCCCCTGTCCTACTCACGCAACAACCCTCCCGTTCTCTGAGTTCCAGCCACTCAGACATTTTTTTTCAAACCCTGAAACATGCCAAGCTCTCCTTTCACCTACAACCTTCATCCCCTTCAAACAGACTGCTTCCTCTCCATGGAACATTCTCCTATCCCTGCCCCTGTACCACTTACATCCTTCTAAACTCAGCTCACCTGTGATTTTTTTGTATCAAAGTCCCTTTTCATTCTGTGGCCCAGACCTCATTCCTCTCTTTTACATTCTTTTAACTCCTTTTTTTTTTTTTTGCTGTATTTTCATAGTTGTGAGACCATTTGATGAATCTCTATTTTCCCCCATAAATTGTAAACTCCACTAGGGCATGGATTTTACCTATTTTGTTACCCATTGTATTTCTAGATCCAGGAGCAGTACCTGGCTGAATAAATGAATTCATGAGCTGCTTAAAATTAAAAAAAAAAATACACACACAACAATAATGTGTGACTGTTCTACAAATCTTAAACCGAATAAATAGCAGCTTCGTTCTATTAACAGGGTGTATGCATCTCTCTAAAATCATGCTTGTCTTTATATAGCTAACATTTATTGAGCTTTTATTACATGCAAGGAAATTTGCTAAGTGTCTTAGGTACATTTCCTCACTGAATCCTCATCACAAATGTTACAGGGTGGTTGTGAAGGTGACAAGAATGAATCCAGGTAAAGCTTTAGGACACTGTCTGCCACATGGCAGGTACTCAGTGACCCCCAGCTACTGCTGCTGCCCCCAGTATCGTGACTGTTAGTGTTGTTCTTGTGGCCTGAACTCAGTAAGGCATCCGAAGTTTTTTATGTAAGTGAACACATCACTTCGTAAATTTCCATTTCCCTTTATTTGTGCTCACACATAGAAATGCAATTGATTTTTGTAGATTGACCTTGTACCCAGAGACCTTGCTGAAGTCGCTCAGGGAATTTCTGTGCACACAAATCATGTCATCCGTGACCAGTTAAGTTTTACTTCTTCCTTTCCCTGCATGTGTTTTTCAGCCTTACTCTGCCAGCTAATTACGGGAGGACCAGGTCAAATGGAAGTAGTGACGGTAGCCATCCTAGTCTCATTCCTGACCTCGGGAGTTCCTTCCAATATTTCACCAACTAAGCATGACATGTGAGGTGGGATTTTTACAGGTTGAGAATCCAGATCTCCGGCGCCTGCGCCATACTCTTGACCTTGGCCTGTCCGTCTGGTCCTTCTCTGTACGAACTCCCCCCTCCCACACTCTGCACTTCAGCCTCTGTCCTTCCCTCGCCTGCTCTCCTCGACTTTCTCCCTCTTCCTCTCCTGTTTTTTTTTTTTTTCTTATCATCTCTTTCTCTTCTTTCCAACGCTTTTCCCTTATTATTTCACTGTTTTAGTAAAGTTTCTATGTTCTATTCTTAATTCTCAATTTTAAAGGCAGACAAGCTAAATATAAATGCCCTTTGTCTCCCCAAAGAAAAGTTTGTTTTTTCTATGTTCCTTGGCAGTTCAATAGTGTTCAATAAAACGGCTCCAATCTGCCCTACAGTCTAAGTCCCCAGATAAGGAGTATCGAGGAGAAGGAGGTCCGGGGAGACTACTCAGAGCGAATGGGGTAGAGTAAGCATGGAAGAGCTATCTCAAACATGCTGTGACCTGCCTTCCTTGGCATCCCTGCTGTCCTGGTTATATGCCACCACAGCTTTCGAAGATACTATCTTTCCTTATCTATGGACACAAATGCCCAGTGATGGCTGCAACCCCTTTTGTAATATATGACAGTCTAAATCCTTTGAACTGGTTTCTTTCACCCTTTCCCCATTTGATATGTATATTCCCTGCAGCTCTGGTGGTCATCTCATCTGCCAATGACATAGATGACTCTCTCTATGAGATCCTTGGGGCCAAGTATGAAGGGCACCCAGGTCTACCTGGGACAATCCCAAGTAATAATGGTCAGGTGTTGTATGTCACAAAATACACAACATTAAATTCCCACAGACAAAAACGCCCCAGATTAGAGGTACGCTGTCTCCACCTCTATCTCCAGATTAGAGGCATGATATCTTTGTAGGATATCAATTCCCTTGTCCTGATTACTTATTGCATATCACGAAATGTGACATAATATAATGATAGAGGAGGGCATGCAGACTGAGCCATGGAAGAACTATGGAAATTCTATAACAGTTTATTTTGAGCTGGGCCTGCTGAACCTGCTCCTATAACACACAGCACACAGCACAGGGTCAATCATATGTCCTAAGATACTGTAGACTAGACTAGTCTTCTTCATGTCCACATCCACAGCCAACCTCCAGGAGACCAAGGCTATCAGGAGGTGGGAAGAGGCTCTGGTAGTGGTAAAAAGAACCTGAGAAATATCCATGGGAGAAGTCTGAGAAGGATCGCAGAGACAGTGCAAGGAAAGTGCCAGCCCCACCCTATTTCTACAGGCTATACAAATACAGTGGCATTTCGGGAACATAGGTACACTGTGTGTTGGTATTTTTGATACTTCATTTGGCTCTCTGGAGTGAAGAGGTAAAAATACAAAATACAAAAAGTGAAGGAACTATTTCTTGTGCAGGAGGAAAGAGAGGATCGAGAACCTCCATCCTACCCTGCTGCCAGGGCTACCAGGTGAGTAGGGAGAAGGGGAGGGCCAAATTTCAGGGCTAGGAAAGGAGGCTGGGTCTCCAGGGACTGGAAGGAAGGACGGGGCTTCTTGAGAGCATGCCAGGCTTGGGAACATGGCCACACTTATCATTTGGTGCTGCACACACAGGAGGAGCTCATCAGTCCATGGAGATGATGCTGCCTGCCCTCTCTAGCACCCAGGATTGTTCAGAGGTCAAATGAGAGGAGGCAAAATGATATGGCCAGCTGTAAGGTCTATACAGGCAACCACTTCCAAGTTGTCAGCTACATAACAGACACGTTGCCTTCTTCACATACAAAACCTACAGATCTCATGAGGGAAAAATATGTATTTTGAAGTTTGCAAGTGAAAATAAACTATTTTCTCATTCAGGGGAGGAAGAGAAGTCAAAAATGCCAAAAACATTCACTCTGATAATCAGCTCAGGTCATCGCTGGGGTACGAGGGGAGCTGCCCTGACCCTCCTCACTTGCATCTCCTTACTTGCTCCTAATTTTCTCTCCTTCCCCCGTACTTGTATGTTCTTATCTCTGTCCCTTTCCTCTTCTTCTTTTTCTCCCTTGATCTCTGTTTGCCACCTGCCTGACCTGTGACCTGTCTGAACCACCTGCCTCCACAGCTTGCCTGACCTGTGACCTCCCTGAACCGCCAGACCTTCGACCTCTTCTATTGGTCATTATGCAGTACTTCACCCACCTAGCCTGTCTTCTGTTTGACCTTTGCTCTTCTACCTGCCGCCTCCCTCTCCATCCTCATCATTCAGATCTTGTTCTGGAATTCAGTGGGCTTACATTATTGAGATATTTGGCGCACGGTGTTGTCAAAATTCAGAGAAAGCACTGTTCCTTCATTCAACAGAAAAGGAAACTGAGACACAGAGTGATGACACAGATTTCCCAAGCTTATATAGGCCCAAGACTAGGAATCTGGGCCCAGCCTTAAAAATCTACTGGCTGGTCTTGATTTTGTGCCATTAGCCAGAAAGCTAGCAGTCTAGGAAGACATGATAGAGAAGTCAATACACAGACACTTAAAGCACATACCCTGAGTTTAATATAAATTCCAGGTTCTTACAGCAAGATAATATTGCTGGGATGTCCACAATAGCCAAACTGTGGAAAGAGCCAAGATGTCCATCGACAGATGAATGGATAAAGAAGAAGTGGTATATATACACAATGGAATATTATGCAGCCATCAAAAGAAATGAGATCTTGCCATTTGCAACGACGTGGATGGAACTGGAGGGTGTTATGCTGAGTGAAATAAGTCAATCAGAGAAAGACATGTATCATACGACCTCACTGATATGAGGAATTCTTAATCTCAGGAACAAACTGAGGGTTGCTGGAGTGGTCGGGGGTGGGAGGGATGGGGTGGCTGGGTGATGGACATTGGGGAGGGTATGTGCTATGGTGAGCGCTGTGAATTGTGTAAGACTGTTGAATCACAGATCTGTACTTCTGAAACAAATAATGCAACATAT
>NW_027397111.1:8389448-8501139 GCF_003265705.2 Callorhinus ursinus | reverse complement strand
GGGGGGGGGGGGGGGGGGGGGGGGGGGGGGTGGCTGGGTGATAGACACTGGGGAGGGTATGTGCTACGGTGAGCGCTGTGAATGGTGTAAGACTGCTGAAGCACAGATCTGTACTTCTGAAACAAATAACGCAACATATTTTGAGAAAAAAAAAGAAAAAGAAGAAGATAGCAGGAGAGGAAGAATGAAGGGGAGTAAGTCAGGGGGAGACGAACCAGGAGAGATGATGGACTCTGAAAAACAAACTGAGGGTTCTAGAGGGGAGGAGGGTAGGGGGATGGGTTAGCCTGGTGATGGGTATTAAAGAGGGCACATTCTGCATGGAGCACTGGGTGTTATGAACAAACAATGAATCATGGAACACTACACCAAAACAAATTATGTAATATATGGTGATTAACATAACAATAAAAAATTAAAAAAAATTTAAAAAAAGATAATATTGCTGGGGATAAAGTAGCACAAATAGGGTGGTGTTCCACAGAAATTAATTTTCCAAATATCTGAAACATATCTCTTTCAGTAACAAAATGCAATTGGCTTTAAAATATCTTGAATAGGAGTACTTCTAAAACTTTACACACCACCTTGTCGTAATAAACAGCGTACAGGGAGCCTCATGAGACCATTCCTTAGTGACATAAAGGAACTTGGATGGACCTCTATCGCTGGAGTGGGCTGTAGTTCAGTGATGCTTTAAGGCCTGTACGGCTGAGCCTGTCCTTTCACCGAATGACCTCCCAAAGTGGCACTTGTCCAGGTGATGTTTCCTGTCTTCTCCCTTGTCATTAGCTGCCATGACAGAAGTCCTGACTTCTTGCTTCTACTCTGCTTACTGCTCTACTGTAGGAAAAATGAAAATTTCCAGAGGAAACTATATACCTAAGCTTGTGGTCAAGACCTCTGACTAGACACCTGAGCATGGACTTATGATCTCATGCCAAATAGAATGTTTGGGGTTTGTGACTTCTGTTCTCGTTGCTGCCCTGAAGCTTCGCCGCTCACTTCTGGTTTTAGGATTTTGCCCCAGTAGTTAGAATTGTCACAGACTGACCACCCTGTAAACGTACAGAGAAGAAGGGAGCAATGACTTGGAAACTGTGTCTTGGAAACACACTAAAGGCCTTCACTCTGGTTGAAGGAAACAGATAAGGAGACAAGGATTGAGGTAAACAGATTTGTGAATTAAATCTTGGAATATTTGAGTGTTTTGACAGCTTCAGATCAGGTAGACTGGTTGAACATTAGTAGATCTTCAAACAACTGAATCAGATACCTGAGGAAAGAACTAACTTTCCTAGCAAGTGGTTTCACAAGTTGATTTTTAATAGCAAAGTTGTTGTTCTTAATGACAGTGAGCACTGCCCCCAGCTGAATGAAAAGCTCTTGTACAAATTAAGGCTATTCCTGTGGATGCAACCATGGTAATATATGCTAACTGACCAGAGTCAAATGGGAAAATATTCATGGGCGGTGAAGAGAGAAGAACTGAAGGGTGCCCAGCACCCTGATGATTCAGGGAAGACAGAAAAAGCAAAGAGGATCCCAGAGTCTGAGGGGGAAGGAAGAGAAAAGAATGAGTGGAACCCTCAAAACCCAAGCCTGGGAGACCTAGGAGAATGAGACCAGAGATATTTTTGGCCAGGCCAATGTAAGGAAATTTAGGGCCCGGGAACAAGGACCTGTTTTCTCATGGACCGGGAGACCTTGACAAAGATCTTGGATTTGGTGAAATGGGTGAGTGAAATGAGGCTAGAACTGAAGAAAGAGCCTAGTTCCTAGAGGCTGTAAAATTCAGGGAGCCAGACCTGGGGAATACTTGGCTGGCCTCTGAACAGGACAGAGCAGATCTCTGTACAGTTCTGCAACTGCTGACCAGAACCCAGGCTGTGCCCTAAGGAAGCCTCCCGAGGCCTGGGAGGGTTCTGAGCAAGCTCTGCTGTTGAGGCCAGGCTTTGAGGGAATGATCATTGCTGGAGTTGAGAAGCCATGATTTGGCCCACAGACGTGGGTCTGGAGGCTGTGAAGGCAGGACACCCTGTATTTCCTCACGTAAGCCAGGATTTAGAGTATGAGTTTAAACAAGATACTTCCCATCTCTGGGCTTCAATTTCCTCCTCCACAGGTTAATGTACCTCTGAGTTGTAAGAATCAGATTATGAGCTCAGGCATCAAAGTGCTTTGGTAATGATGTGAATGTTCTTCGTGTGAGTCATTATCCCAACCTCTTCTGCATCACTCTTACTAACATGGACCACAGGAATGCCTACTGCTCAGGCATCATTTGCTAAAAATACATCTCAGACTCCTCCGAAGCCATAAGCAGTATCCTGGTGGTCTCTCAGTCCCCTGTGGAGGTTGTGGACCACATGTAAGCAGAAGAGAGGTCCCCCTCGCAGCTGAATTAGGGCTCAGACAGGCTCTCTGTGATGCCTACAGCCTTGACTCCACGAAAGCTTTGAGGAAGAGAGAGTGTGTGTTTTTCAGCAGTTGACTTGTTCAGAAGTACAGATGAAGTCATCAAAATGTCTTCCGGTTTCCCCCGGGGATATAAGACCTTCTGTTGTCACGCTGTAACCATGGTCTCTCTTCAGAGTGGCTAAACCAAGATGAGGCAACCACGAGGGCCAGACAGATGTCAAAATTTATTCCAGAACACCCCGCTGAACGCAGGGAAGGTAGTGGGGGAAGCTGCTTCTGAGACTACAGAGCTCAAGCCACTAGAAAACCCATTCGAAAACTTCCCTATCTCACTTTTCACCAGCAGCTCAGTCAGCACCAACTCGAAAGTACGTGTGCACAGTTGCTGTGCGGTAACCGAAGTCCTCCTCATGGAGATGGAACGTCAGTCGGCAGCTCAGAGCGTGAAGGAGTCCCTGAGGAACACCCACAGAGGAGCCTGGTGCCGCAGCTTCCTCCGGTCCGTGGCCTTCACACAGACTTTTGACTTCCCTGGTCCTCGCAGGTCAGGACAGGCTCAGGGGCGGGCTGGAGGCTAAAACACTTCGACCAGACAGAGATAACCAGACGAGGCTGGGTCCTAAGCCTTCTCCCTGGCAGGGCCTCGGGCTACTCCAACGAGTGTAAAGAGGAAAATCCAGCAAGTGAGAGGCCAGATGGAGTCCTCCTGCTTCTCCCACTGCAGTGCTCAAGGAGAGGCCATCTAACCTAGCCCCTGGGGCACGGCCACGGTCAGGAGCCCGTGCTCTGGTCCTAACTGTGCCAATGCTCTGCTGTATAGCTCCTAGGTGGGTCACTTAACCTCTCTTGTGTCTCAGTTTCCACATCTTTCAAAGGGGAATATGAAAGTGGCTTCCTCATAGTACTTCTAGGACAAACAAAGAGATAAAATGGAATAATCCATGTAAAAATCTAAGGGAACAGGTAGAAAAATGCTATGCAAAGTATTATCATTCAATGATAAGATGCTCAAAATGTTGTTCGGTGTCCTCAATCGTCACGCCCTCAGCCATACCCAATCCCAGCTCCAAGGCAATGAATTCCCTCAAAAAGAAAGCCCTTTTTCTTACTTTAGTAGCTTTGGATCTAACCAGTACCTCTCTCAGCCAAGTAAACCCAAAGGCTCCTCTGGGCCAGGATGGCAACATTGAGGTTCCTTTTTTGGGGAGTCCAAACCATGAAGAGGCCTATAAAACATCAGGAAAGGGCCAGGGCACCTGTCCCTCTGAACCTCTCCCTGAGCCCAGGTTAATAAGGGTCAGGGGCGGCTCAAAAAGAAAAGTTAAGAGTTCCTAGGACCTTGACTAACCCCACTGCCAACCCATAGCCACACAGTAGGGCGGCATCCCCTTGATGCTCAGAGAGCCCTGTGGGCCACCCGCACGGGCAGCACAGACTCCATGTTTGCACATGGCTCACCTCCTTTCCTCTGTCCTGTGTATAGCAACAGAAGCAAGCCCCGTTAAAGAAGCAGCGGCATTTTCTGCATGGCTTCTACTACCCCTTGAGCACTGGCAATCCCCATGTTTCCTTCTGAACTACTGACATCCAGAGCTAGCTACCTTCTGGGCATCTTCTTATGTAGCTTCCACAGGAGAACACCAACAATTCAAATTTAACTTTTTCCTCCCCCCAAATAGGCCCTTCTTCCCATGCTCCCATCTCAGCGAACGGCAACCCAGTGGGCAAGACAGAGCTGGGTGTTAAGCCAAAGGACTTTCTCTCCTTCATTTCCCATCACCAGTCAGACTCCAAGTCCAAAAGCTCCTGTGATCTGATCTCTTGAAGTCCACGCTTCCTCCTTATACCCATTGTTACAGGTTCCAGTCAACCTTTCCTCATCCCCCTCTGTACTATTTTGGTCTCCCTTCCTACAGCTAAGGTGACCTTTCTAAAATTTAATTCAAACTGTATCCCCTCCTTGCTAAGAATTCCTCCCTTCACCCCTCACAACCCCCAAGACTGAACGCTAAACTCTAGAGCATAATTTACAAGGCCTTCCAAGTACTCTGGTTCCATTCCCATTCCCCAGTCCACCTCATGTTTCCACCAGACCAAGTTATCTGAAACCCCCTCTAAGTGCCCCAGGCTTTCTCTCACTTCTGGGCCTTCCTACTAGCCATTCCCTTTGATTATTTAGTCTAGCCCTCTCCCTCATCCCCCTTCAGTAGCCTAACTTCTTCAAACCTCAGCTTAAAATCATGCATGTCCCCTAGGAAGTCCTCTGTGAACAGTTTTTCCAGTGTTATGTGTTCCTTCTCTACACCCCAGTGACTATTCCAGCCCTTTATCACATTGTTGCTTATTTAACTGTCTCTCCACTAGTTTGTAAGCTCCAGTGTGAGGCTCTTATTCACTGATACGTGCCTGACCCCTAAGAAAACAACTGGCACATACTAGGAGACGAATCTATATTTTTTGAATATTGAGTGAATAAATAACTGGATGGATGGATAGGTAAGTAGCCCAAGTATAAGAAGTTAAACTCATGAGAGCCACAAAGGGCCCATTTACAGCATCTCTATGGCCTCTAGGCCAAACCGTTTCCTACAGGGCAGGACAGGCCCAGCACAGACCAAAACCCACCAATACCAGAGGCCTACCCAGATTTCAAGAGCCACCAGGGATTTCCAAGTTACAATTTCATCTTTGCCATCCCTTACTTTTCTGAAGTCTCTTCTCACGTATCACAGGGATAGACTAAGATATACGTGGCGATGGTGCTGGGGGAAATACGGTGAGGGGCAGGTACACAGAACAGTCGTGGAACTGGGGCTGCAGAGCCAGAGCCTTGTGCAGGGCTGAGTGTGCAGGCTGAGGGGTACCCAACACCTGACACAGCTTCAAGTACATGGCTAAGAGGAGGCGCCAGGAGGCCTGAGGGTACCAGACCGGAGAAGGCAACAGGACAGCGGAACAAGGCCAAGGGAGACAGGGAGGGCCGAGTGCGGTTCCAGCTAGGAGGGTGACAGGGGTGAAGGTCAAGGGCAGGGCTAAGGGGAGGACAGCCGACGAGTTGTGGGGTTCTGGCTGATTGCCAGAGTAAATGAACACCTGTAGCAAGCAGGTAAATCAGTGGATAGGAAGGGCTCCAGCAGCTTATCTTCAAGAGCTCTCAGCAGCCCTAGCTGCTCAGCCACTCTGCAGGACATCCCTGCAGACCACTCACCCGACAAACTCCACTGATTCAAATTCTCAAGCCAATCAACTCTGGGTCGTGCAGCCACATAAAATATTTTCCTCATTTTTGTTGCAGAGAAAAAACAGTTCAGTCTTTGGATTCTGACAAACCTTGTTTTAAATAAATGTCAGCCCTTTCATCTACTAGCTATAGGGCCCCAGACCTCAGTTTCCTCAGCTAGAAAATGGGGACGGCCCCCTCACAGAACCGCGAAGCCCCAGCACCATTCCAGGCACAGTGTAAGCGTGTCATAAATTGGCTTTCTTTCCCTTTTCCTTCCCCCTTCCGCTCTAAATGAAGCCCAGTTGGTCCCGTTTTAAGTGTGTGTGTGTGTGTGTGTGGGAGTGGAAATGGGCCTGAAGGAGGACCTATGCTGCTGACTCATTAGGCCAGAAGGCCTGAGTCAGGGCTGTGTAATACCCAGGGATGGAACGGGGACACTCCTCCCCCCACCCAGTCATCTGCATCCAGGTCCCTGGGGTCTTGGCTGGCAGTGGGTCCCTTGCAGTCAGGAAAAGCAGCCTCCATTAGTACCTTTCTCACCACATTCGGAGAGGGGTGCCGGATGGTGCCGTCCAGTGCGGGTGCACCAGGAGGGGTTTCCTCCCCAGGCGCCTGGGGCGAGCTAGCAGCCGTATTCTTGTCAAGAGGGACAGCTGGCTTTGGGCCTTCCGATGCTGGGGGCTCCTCTGAAGCCTGAAGGAGCAAATAAGAACTTGGGTGGGTTTTCCCGCAAAGAGCAAGAGCGGCGGCAAAGGCTGATGCCCACCCTGTATTGCCTATTGTCACCAACTACGCGTTGTGAACTGCTGGAAAATTTTTCAGAAAGAAAGACCCTCTCTTCTAAACTCTTCGTGAGACTACCTCTTAATATGACAGTCTTAGGATAGAACCCAGCCCGAGAATTCTGGGCTAACTCTGTCATATTCACCAAAGTAATCCTAACATGTCTGACTTACATTTCGCCTGTGGTCCTCAATGAACCCTGGACCTTTCTCTGCCATCCTCAGGATGATTTCCTATCTCCTCAAAGGAACTGAGCCTCAGAGGGAGACATCTGAAGCACGATCTGACATTGTCGGTGCTAAAGCATAAATGGGAGGCCTTATATTTTATAATAAAGTAAAAGTCCACAGAGCTGCTTTGAAGATATAAATGTGATTACAGATTTAAAGGAGACACCACGGGGGGAAAAGTGAGAAAGGATAGGGAGAAGGGGCTAGAATGGGAAACTCTGGAAGAAAAGAAAAGCACAGGTTACGGATGAGGACGTGGAATGCAGCAAAGATCCCAGAGGTACAATCTGCACCTCCTCAATTGGCTCTTAGCGGAGAGAAGAGAGGAGCAGCATTCATCACCCCCCCCAGGGGGAGAACGGGGCCTCTCCTGTTGAACTACAGTCAGCAGACCGGGATCCAAGTCTTGGCTCTGTCACTCAATGTTTTATGATCTCTAGGCGAAGTGCTTGCCCTCCCCAACCCTCACTTCTGTGCCTTTAAAAAACAAATGGCAATGCCTGCCTAACACTGTTGGTCGGATAAATAATATAGTATATACAAAACATACCTAGCTTAGGAGGTTTGCAACAAATTTTAAGTCTATAGCTGTGTGGTGTTACAAAGATGCGGCCCACTGGTATCTGATGCATCCCTTCCCTCCCCTCCTTCAGCTCTCCCCTTCCATCTGAGAGTCCTAAGTTCCCAGCAAGGGAAGTGGGAGGTTACAAAGATAACAGACAGCCTCCCTTCTGTCCCAACAGCGGCAGGAGTCTGGCACAACTCAGAAGGTTCTACTGATGGACAAGGTCCCTAGGGTCATCTAGGAGGGCAGGGCTAAGCCAGGCTACTATGGAGAGTACTGAGCCCAGATCTCTGCCAGGACTACTGTGTTTCCGGGAGCTTTCCTGAGATGGGCAGTGGAGTCCAGGGAGGACTTGAAATGTGAGTGTTGAGTTCAAGGCCACCCTCAGATGAAGAAACCATGTTCCCATGCCACCCCGTGATTGGGGAGGCTGTGTTTGCCAAGACATTTTCCCCGCCCCCCCAACCCGGCCCCAAGCCACCCTGAGGCTCACCTGCACAGCATCCTCTTGGCTCTGGGACTGGATGGGCGCTGGCTGTCTCACAATGTAGTTGATCTGCCCCACAATGGTTTGCTGAAGATGCTGAGGGGATTTGGTCTGGTTCAGCTGTAGGCTGGGCTGTTGAGCCTGAAGGAGAAGCTCCAGGTCCTTCTGCATCTCCTCCAGCTCAAATTTGTGGTGCATTATATCCACGTTCTGGGAACAGGCAGGCCCAGGAGGGCTGCCATGCTGACTAGAAGCCGGATGCTGGGGTGGAGGTAGAGGTGGTGGCGGCTGCTGGGGTGGAGGTGGCGGAGGGGGTAGAGGGGGCAGCTGCTGCGGCGGCAGCTGCTGAAAGTGGCTGAGCTTCAGCTTCTGGTGGTGGCCGAACTGCACTTGGATAGAGGGGGTCTGCAAGGTGGGCTGGGCATGGGCCCCTTGCTGAACATCCTGTGGGGGCACGATGCACACGGGCTGGGAAGTCAGCTGCGGCCCGAGCCGCTGGGCTGGGTTCTCCTGCTCCCCGGGTGGCTGGCTTTCCAGCCAGGGCTGCATCAGCTTTGGGGGCTGAGGATTGCAAGCCAGCTCCTTCTCCCTGGGCAGCAGGGGAGAGCACTGCAGAGACCCCAGTTGCTGCGGTGCCATCTCAGAGGGCTGCCTGAAGCCGTGGGCTGGGTGTATGCTGGCGGGGGTGACCTGGCCTTTGAGGGAGGGTGAGGCTGGGGAGCAGCGGGAGCAGCACGCAGAGGAGGAACACAGTGCTGGAGACTGGAACCTGTGCGAGGGGTGGCTAAGAGGCTCTTGCTGAGCCACTGGGGACTGGTGGCTTTGATAAAAGGATGACGGTCCCTGTAAGCCTCCATAAGCAGGAGTATCTGCCCGGGACAGCTGTCCGCCTTCAGTAGTTATACAGCCTGGAAATTCAGAACAGAGAGTGTTTCCAAAGGTAATCTGCACTTGTTGCCCGCTTGCCGCTTCCTGCTCCTGGGACCAAAGGACATTATCCAATAAACCTGTACCCGGCGCAGAGATTAGCAAATTCAACCCTGATCTCCGAGATTCGGCCTAGAATGCTGCCGGCAAGAGAACGAGTGTGGACCTGTGGGGGCCAGGGCATTCGAGAGATTAGCTCAGCTATTTCCAGATGCTCAGTCTTCACTCTGTTTGTATCCCGCTAGAGAAACCATGGGCTCCTTCAAACAGCACCCACTCCTTTTGAACACAGACTCAAACAAACAAACAAAATCGAAGCTGGGGCTGGGGAGGTAGCATGCTGGGAAACTGCAAAGGAGAGAGAGCCCACCCTGGGACAAAAGACCAAGTCTCCAAATATAGGTCTGGGGGCTTGTGTTTTGGGCAAGGAGGACGGAAGGAGTCAGGGAGCCCCAACATCATGTCAGTGACAAGTGCTAGCTTCGTCCTGAGGTCTCCTGGCCCTCGTGCATGAGTCTCCAGCTCAGTCTCATGGCTTCTTCAGCTCATTGTTTTAATGAGGCTTACTTGGGGGAAGACTCAGCAACTTGAGGGCCAGAGTTGTGTTCTATTCACCTTTGGTCCCTTAGCGCCCAGCATGGGGTGCGGGCCCACAGCAGGGGCCCACCAAAGGTCTGTTGAATTAAATCAAAGGGGAAAGGGAAGCAAAAAATAAACCTAAATATTATGCTGCACTCTGTCAAGTTCAAGAAACTTTCCTGGACATTAACCACCCAGATGACGGCAGCCAGTGGCCATTAGCATAACAAACCTACATCAGGCCAGCCACACAGGTACAATCTCAAGTTGTCTACACTCTGCCTAAGACTGAGCACCAGGAAATCACTGCAGCAGGGAAGCTCAGAAATTATCTGTTTACATCTCAGCTCCAAGGGGGGGTGGGGGTGGTGACATGGCCCCTCTCCCTCCCTCCCTCCTTCTCTCTAATGCCGATACCCATTTTGTGCCTACACACACCAATACCCCTGTAGGACCACAGAGACACACATCCAGCATTCTGGAGAACAGGGCCACTGTCTTGTCTCCTCTCCAGCAATGAAACCAAGGTAACAGGGCATTCATGCAGAATGGAAAGCTCAGATTTCAACCGGTCCTGTTTACAAGAGTCCTGGGTTGCCACTGCTATTGAAGTTGTCCCCTCTCCCCAACACCCTCCTCCCCAAACACACACACAGAGGTCTGTGAGTGACTCCATGACCACTGGCAGTCTCAGGGAGTGCTTTCTCTTGGGCCTACGCTGACCTACCCAGTAAGCTAAGCAGATGCGCTCTACTCATTTTTAGCAATTATGTAAAAGCCCACAGGGTGGGCTCTGGCTCACCAAGGGAAGCCAGCTGCTTGGTCCAGAAGTTAGGCTCCCAGGTGAATCTGATACTCCAGGGGGAGCCCGGATCTGTGTTACAGTTTGTCTCCAGCAATCGCTGCATCTGAAACACAATCTGACAACAGCCCAAAAGGTCATTTCTGTGGACGTCTTGCATCTGAATGACAACTCCCTCTCTCTCACTCTTCGGACAGGTTGAAGGGCTGGGAGCCACGGCTCTTTAGCCTCAGGTCCCCCATATGTTCACTTCCTTGTACCTTGGTACCTTCACATCCCTTCCCCTGCTCTTGTTCCCTCCCCCTACCAGCTGATTCCCTTCCTCTTATCCAGGTTTCTGGATCCCCTATACTCTTATCTGTTTCGGGCCTTGAATGGTTGGTAATTCTCCCTCAGGATCACCTGCCTGGCGGCCCTGTCAAGAGTTCCATTCATTCTACCATAACCTCAGTGTGAAAGCTTGTGGGGGCCGACCTTCTCTGAGCTCCCCACCGCTGTCCTTTCACCACATGTAAAACCCCCATCCTCATCAACTGCCCTCCTCTCCCCTCATCCCTTGCATCCATCTCCTGTCATCAGCTCTCCCATGCATCCAGGCCTTGGGCAAATGTCCAACTCACCCTGCCAGCATCTAGTTAACCAATGTCCCAGTCACCGTCTTGGCCTCTTCTTACTCCATCTCTTTAGTGCCAATCACCTTCACCTCTCTTTTCAGTTCGCGTACCGTACCCAGACCTCTTCTCCGTCTAGAGACCTCCATCCGCAACGACTGACCCCCACTCTGACTAGCTCTCGCTCTTTCTGAGCATGCTCTCCGGCCTCACTGAACTCCCCAAGCCCCGCTCCATCAGTCCCTAGGGCCGGCCCAGCTTCCCGTCATTTCCAGTAACAGTATCACTAGGGCCTAATTCCCTCCGCATCACGACTGTCCATTACCCTTAGGTCAATCCAGCCATCCCAAAGCCATGCTATCTGGGGTCGCTTCAGTGACCACTAACCTCGGGGGCACCCTGCTGTCCTTTCTCTTATCATTTCTTTTCTTGTTGGCTTCCTCTTCCACTATCCTCAATGACTAAAGTCCTCACTTCTCTCCTCAGTTCCACTTACTCAGTGCCTAACTCTCTTATCACCTCCTACTTCAGAAAGGACAAGAGACACAAAAGACAAACTGCCCCAAACTGGTACCCTGCCTACCTCCAAACATTATATGGAGACCTTCCTGTCCTCCCTCCTCAGAGGAAGTGCCTTTTATGTTTAGGGTCAACTGGTTCCCTCTGCCTTCTCAGTATACTCATTCTACCACACATCTCTTTTCTCTATCATCAACCTCTTCTCCCAAATGCACTTGTGCAAATGTCTTCCATACTTAAAATCAATCCCCCAACTCTGTCTGCTTCTCAAGCTACCTTATTTCCTTTCTTTTCACTTCTGTTTCTACTTCCTCCCCTCCCCTCAGTCCCCCCCATTCTAGCTTTTCACCCTCGTGTTTTGCTGGGATTTCTTTCAAAAGATCACCGGGGACCTCCTGATTCCCAGATCTCAAAGCTTCTCTTCACTACTCATCCTCTTTTACCTAGGTAGCAACGATAACATTGACAACTTGAAATCTGAAATTCTGTTAATTTCTATGCACCACCCCCTCCTACTTTTCCTGCAATCCATCTTGGACTGTTGCTTCTCACCCTCCTTCATTCTTATTCTTCCTCTGTCTCTGTTGAGAATGCTATTATTTCCCTCGGTTCCAGATGTCTTGTCTTCTTCCTTCACACACTCTTCCGAAGTGACACCACCAATACCCCAGTGACTCCCACATCACTATCCCCAACCCTGACTTTCCTTTTGACTTCCAGACCCATCAGTTGAAACAGATTTTGGACATCTCCTTTGAGATGCCCTGCAGGCACCTTAGATTCAACATATCCCAATATAAACCCCACCAACTTCTTTCAAAATTCTCGCTCCTTCTCCTGGTCTTCACCACCCTCACAAGCCGAATACCTCAACATCATCCTCCATGCCTCCTTCCCTCTTAGCCCCCATTTAAATACAAACAACTGTCCCTGGGATGTCCAGAACACTGCTAGTGTCCAGGCTCATGCCCAAATCCATGACCTAACACAGAACTACAAAATTTCCCATCTGACTTGCCTCGCGGAAAGCAAGACCATTTCAGCACCTGTCCTTGGCACTGTGGGGTTTGGTAAAAGATAGGTTTCACTTACTAACCCAAAAGCAGTGATTGATGAGTTGGAGCTCTTACCAGCTCTTTGCTGAACAGGAAAGGGACACTGGTTTTGCTGCAGACGGCCCAATTGATGAAGTTCTGCACATGTTCAAACTGACGGTTGAGGACCATGATGCTCTGTAACTGCTGCTCCAGCTTCCGCTTTCTCTCATTAGTAATGCCCTGCATGTGGACAGAGAAGACAGAGTCTCTCATCTTGTTCTTGGACTTCAGTCCACCTGTTTGGGGAGTCTGGTGGCCCCGTGTCTCAGTGTGAACCCTGATGGGGTCAGACAAGACTGCGCCCTGAGAGGATGACAGTGGGACAGACTGCTGCCATGGGCGGCAGAGGGACGCAGGAAGGAAGGGAGCATGGTGGGCGGATTTTATAGTGCCAATAGGGAATGGGTGATAAATGAATGAGGACATGAACAAATGTCCACATCTCTCGGGCATAACTTGTTTCACGACCCTCTCTTCTGAGGCTAGAAGCCTGCACGGTCCAGGAAGGCAGTTGCCTTAAAGCCATAGCACTGATGGGAGTTTGAACTGACTTTCTGGCCCTTAACGAGCCATGCTCCCCAAATGAGACTGGACACTTTAAGACATAGGGAACAGCAGAGAGCTATGCAAACTGCACATCCAAATCCAGCTCAGGCATCTCTGAGCCCTGGGACTAGTTTGCCTGGTTTTTGACCTAGGGAGAACACCAGCCCATCCATGTGACCCATCTGTCCTCATATACCTCCAGCTCCTCTATGAGCCCGTTGGCCTGTTTGTTCAGCTCATTCATCAGAACCATCTTGGCCATTTTGATTTGGTTTTCCACCTTTCTGTGTTGATGCTTCACCTCAAAAATCCTATAAACAGAACGGGACAGGGCATGGTGAGCTCCTCTCTCCAGGCCTATGAGGGCCTAGAGAGAGAAAACATAACAGCCAACAACTTAGAGGCTGCCTATGAAGATCAGGGCCCAGCAGGCACCAAATATAAAGAAATGAGAACCTTTCTCCACCATCCTAACCTTGGTACAACCCAGCCCACTCGATCTAAGTGGGCCAACAGCCCGAAACTCAACCAAGTTTTCTCTAGGTAAAGCTCAGGTCCATACTCAGGTCAACCCAGCAGCTCACTGGTTACACAGCACTGGAGACAGCACAGAGAGAGTGAGTCATGTCATCTGTTGTGTTAAAAAGGTGGATATCCATTAAACAATGCCATGCAGTAAAAATAGCATGGGCTAGAGTAGTCTACCAAAGTAGACTAATGGTTGCCAAGGGCTGGGGATATTGCGGGGAATGGGGAATGGACTACTAATGTGTATCATTTGCCTTTCGGGAGTGATAAAGTATTCTAAAAGTAAACGGTAATACTGATTTACACAACTCTGCGAATATACTGAAAACCACTGAATTGTACATTTTACAAGGGCAATGTTACGGTATATAACTTATATCAATAAAGTTTTTTTTAAAAAAGAACATGGGCTTTGAAGTTACACAGATCTGCCTTCCAAATCCAGTTCAGTCACTGACTAGCTGTGTGATCTCAGACAAATCACCTGACCTCTCTGAACCTCAGTCTCCTTACCAGTACAATGGAGATAATCCAACTCAAAGAATTATAAGAATTGTACAAAATCATGCATGTAGGTGCCCTACTCAGTGCCCACCACATGATGAGAGCTCTTAGTACCTACTAATTCCTTTTCCCACATTAAATATCAATGGTTCCATACCACTTGTAGATTTATATGGAACACACTGGGAAAGGGTGGATAAAGGGCAGATTGCCACTGACTTACTGCATCCTTGTGATAAACTCAGAATCTGCTTTATGCCCTCGTTCTCGAGCACCTACCTCTGGCTATGTCATGGCCACGTTCAGAAGGCATGTGCTTAGGCCCAAACTCACACTGATCATCCTGACTGAGCTTGGTTCCATCTACCAAGTCATGACCCAAAGCCCTTTCAGTGGCCACAAGACCTCTAAGTTCCAAGGCATATGCCTCCTGGGACATATGCCCACATCTGCTTAACCTCCGGCATTCTTCATAAGTACTACATCTCATAGCCTGGTATCAGGATCCAGGATGTCAGGAAATGTAGCATTTCCAGCATTGGCAAGGGGCTAGTGTGTGTTACCTGTCCTCAATTTGTTTTGCAGATGTCTGTAGACTAGATTTCTTATGAGCCACCTGTGTAGTCACACTTTCTAGAAGCATCCTCTGGTTTTGCAAAACTTCTTCAAGATGTCTGCACCTAAAGAAGGAGACAGAGAAAAAGCTGAAGAGGGCCGAGTCTTCTGAGCATGCCAGCCAAGCAAGAACCCCCAACTGTGTATTGTCTCAGCCAGGCCCACAGAAGCTAGCATTACATCTGGGGAAAGTGCTGAGTCTTGGCCCTTCGAGCCTTCTCCAGAGAAGGCCCACAGCGGGAACAGAGGAAAAACTTCAGCCTCAGGGCCCCAGACTGGCATAAGCAGGGAGAACATTTTGACATGACACACTGGGAGCCCAGCGCTAGCAAAGCGGAGCCCAGAGCCCTCCTGAGCCCCCTTTGGGCAGCCAGGCAGCCACACCTGTGTTCTTTGTGATCCACCATGAGGCAGCTATGGCACGTGAGCACATCACAGGTCTCGCAGAATAGCTTGAGCACTTCCTGTGTGTGTAGAGGACAGTACAAGGCGAAGTCTCCAGAACCACCACTCACTCCTGCCAGAGAAGATAGAGAAAGTGGGCTTCTCTTGCTGAGGAAGACTCTCAGGTAAGCTCCACTGAGCCGCCCTCACCCTCAATGGACACAGGGGAGACCCAGAGTCGGAAGGAAGGTGGTGCAGACAGGAGAGGCCTCTCTCTGGGCCAGTGAGGTTTTAGGAGCCCAAGGAAGGATTTCCTTCCTCCAGGAAGCTGAGCCTGGCAGGATTTGCCCAGCTGTGCAGAATCACACATCACCCAGCCCCACACACCCCACTGCCTGCCTACAGCTGAGGAAGGTGCTTGCTGCTGCAGCAGCACACAGGTCTCCTACAGAGTGATGAATCCTCTAAAATTCAACTTAAACCTCTTCATTCACCAGGATGCTGGTGGGGGGTGGAATTGGGGCGGGGGGGGGGCGCTCCAGGCCAGATCACATGGATCATTAACTCTGGTTCCTGTGGGGGTCACAAAGGTTAAACCCCCCACACACACACACACACAGTTCAAAGACCCTGGGCAAAGACGGTCAAGAAGACTGTCATTTACAACAAGAGGCACTGGATGGACAAATGGATAAGCCCTGATCTGGGCTGTTTAATTAGGCAAGTCACTAAACAGAAGTGAGGCATGACTGCTCTAAATGGAGGTGAAAGTAGGGAACTCAGCTAGCGCCCATGATAATTCATGACTACTCCTCCCTGCACATCTTGTTCACACTCCCCCTCCCCCACCCCCAAGGGAGAGCCCAGCATGAACTTGTCCTCTGGGAAAGGCTGGGAGGCCACCCCTACCCGCACCCCTAGTAGGGAAACAAGGTGAGAAAGAGCCGCTCTCCAGAAGTTTGCAGTCCGGGCGCTGCTTCGGGGCGCGTGAGCCAGCAAAGACTGCAGGGAGAGCTACCTGGCGGTCCCTTGTGGGCCCGAGAAAAGAGCGGGCCCCCGGGGGCAGGGCCATGCCGGTGTTCCTCGGTGCACGAGCTGCACAGCCAGCGGTTGCAGTAGGTGCACAGGATGTGCGCCACCCTCTTCTCCTTGCACTCGGAGCAGTTCTGCAAGCACAGAGGTCTGCGGTTACTGACCCGATCCTCCTCCAGGGCAAGGGGGGGGCGGCCTCTGTGAGGGGCTGGGAGCCTGGAGGGCTGTTCCCTGGAGGGCAGTCAATTCTGGAGAGCCACATGGCGGCTTGTGAAGCAAAGCATCCTCTGTGGCTAAAACAAGAGTGGCCTCAGGGGCTATTCCCCCCAGGTCCCATGCTGCAGATGAGGACACCCGAGTAAGTAAGGCAAAGGGGGGCTCCCCAGGCACATACAGCCCGCATAGAGTGGCAGCCGGTCACGGTCAGTGGGAGATGCTGTGATCAAAGGCCACAGCAAGTGCTAAGGAAGCAAAGTGGGGTTTCCCAGGGGCTCAGCCTCGGAGGTGCCAGGAACTAATTTCATGAGGAGGTAACTTCTGATTGGATAGGGCATGACAAGTGGAAGTCTGCCAGGCAGACGAGAGAGTGAGATGGGAGAGCACAGGCAAAACAGAAAATTCCGTGTGCCTGCAAAAAGGGGGCAGCCAGAGTTGTGGGAGTACAGAGAGATGATCACATATGGCCAAGAAAGAACAAGTACAGACCAACTCTCAGAGCCGTGCTTCCACAGCTGGGGCTTGCTGCGCCCAAGAGAACCTGGTCCTCTCCTAGTCCAGATGTTCATTCATGCGGTCAGCAAATATCTTGCAGGGCTGATGTAAAAACATGAGTAAAAAAGGAGATTTGGAAAAAGTTGGCCTGTCTGGGCCTAAATAAGACAGGCCATCAAAATGACGTGGATTCTGACAGTGCCCTCGTACTGGCATCTGACAAGCCCACACTGGGGGAAAAAAAAAGAAGAGAAATACAAGTTTTACTAATTAAACTATGAATTCCTTGAGAGTTAAGAACATGGGTGTCCATCTCCCTAGCACCTAGCACAGGGCCTGGCATGTACCAGACATTCAATAAGAATTAGATACAGGATCAAGTAAGTAGATTGGCCAAATGGATCAAATGCAGTGGCAAGGGTACCCCAGAGGGGAGAGGAATAGGAGGTGCTAGTCAGTAAGTGATGTGAAATTTTAGAAACTCAGGAAGAAGCTATTAGTTGCTAAATACAGGCAAAATTGATGAACCCATTCAGTTAAGCTGGTGTTTAAGTTTCAACTCAGGGGGAGAAAAAAAGGAAATAAAAGCTCAGTACTAATATTTTCCAGTAAGAACTATAAGAAAGAGAAAAAATACCCCCATTTTACTTTCCCCAACTCAAATATTTTGATACTCTATGGATAGAAGGAAAGAAGGAAGGAAGGAAGGAAGGAAGGGTGGATGGATGGAGGGGTGGATGGATGGAGGGGTGGATGGATGGGTCTTTGGATGGGTGAATGGATGGGTGGATGGATGGATGATTAGGCAAACTGATGGAGGAGTAACAAGTCAAATGAAGTGATGGGTGAACAGGTGAATTTATGAACAGGGGCCCCAAAGATTTCTGAAAAGGATCAGCTATTTCTTTACTTGTCTGGACTTACCCTGGCCATCTTGGATCACCCAGTAGAAACACACTGCAGAAAAAAATGTTCAGTTACATCCCTGGTAAGGTATACTCGCTTACATCCAGGACAGGAGATGAGTTCTGGGAGAGGGGCAAAAAAGTAGAGTCAGAGCAATATGGCAGATTATACATAAGGCCTAGACACAGGGCTTTTTAACACACAACACCAAGGTATGTGCCAATACCACTTATGCCAAAATGAACTACATTTGACGTCATGGCCTGCACTTACCATCTGGGTACTCTGGACATGACCATCCTAGTAGGGGCCAGCCCTACAGACCTCCTCACTAGTCCTACTTTCCTGCCCTCCTCACAAGCTATTCTATCACAGGCCCAGCCCTGTTCTGGTTCTGAGAACCTGGGTGCCTTCCTGCTGCTCCCACTCCTCATTCCCCAGCTCTGAGAGCCCAGCTCCTGTTACTGCCTAAGTTCCAGGGTTTCAGTTTAGCCCAGGGCATAGATCCAGCCACTAAGGTTCCCACACAGCAGAACAACTTTAAGGATCTCACAGCTAGAGCTTCGAGCAAGCTCTCCCCAGAGAAAGCAAGGTCTCCCTGCCTGCTCATCAAGGAGGTATTTTTCTCTTACTACTGCCAATACCAATCAGTCTGCCCCATGGGGCTCAGAGAGTTTTCGCTGGGCCTTCTCCATCCAGCCATGTTGCATGCACTGCACATGTGTATCTCTCACCTGTGAACATGAACATCTTGTCCTACCCCCCCGTTCCCTAGAGAAATGTAACTGTCTCCAACACTTTCCTCAGCATAGGGGGTACCGGGACTATATAAGCATCATGGAGACAAGAGTGCTCTCTGGGCCACCTCAAGAGCATGAAACCCACTGCATGCAAGGAGATGAGGCTCCTGAGTAGGGCCAGGTGCCTGTACCCAGGCATGAGGGCCACCTGGAAAGCAGTGGCTATGGTAGCGAATGCAGCACGACCACCACAATCTTCTCGGCCCCATATCATCAAAATGATACAATGGCAGTTGCAGTCAGACCAACCAAAGTCTAAATACCAGGTTTATCAACCAGTGACCTTGGTTGGGCCAGTCAGTTAATCTCACTTAGCTCCTCTGTGCTCCAGTTTCTTCAGATGTAAAATCGGAAGGGAAAAGAAGAGTTGCCTTGAGGTTTAAATTCTGTAATACTTGAGAATGCACCTGATCCTCCACAAATGTTGACTGAATTAAAAAGATTTCTCGTATCCCATTCAGGGCAAGGCCAGGACCTCAATTATCAACTCTCCCGGGTGATCAAAGTCAGAGTCGGAGAGGTCGAGCGAAAATATGGCCATAAGTTCTTCGCCCCTGCATCCATGCTCGTCCAATCCTAACCATTAAAAGGTGGAGTCTATCCTCCACCCTTGGAAGCTAGGCAGCCTTCGTGACCTGCTCTGGCCAACAGAGCACAGCAGAAGTGAGACTGCACAAGTTCCAAGCCTAGACCTCAAGTGGCTTTGTATGATTCTGCTCTGCTCTCAGAACTCCAAGATTGTCCACATGGACAACCCCAGGTTAGATCTGCTGTAAGATGAGAGACCAGCCAGACCAATGCCTTGGTTGTCTCAGGGGCTCACTCATAAACCAGTTAGACCCAACTGACTCGCCAGCCGAACACAGACACAGGAGTGAACACAACCGAGGTTAGCCAAGCCCAGCCAAGCCTAGCCAAGCCCTGAAGAACCACCCGGAGAGTCCCAGTCCAAATTGCTGACCTATAGAATCATCAATAAAATACAGTTTTTGTTAACCACTAATTCTTGAGTGTCTCATAATGCAGCAAAAGCTAACTGATCTGTCCTGCAAAAATCAAAATCTACAACATCATGCAAAGTAATAATTCAATACTCTTTCTCCCCTACCCCTCCTTTAACCTCCCCACTGAAGAAACTCTCCCCAGCCTTCACAGAGCCATCTCCTAGATAGTCTCTTGCCTATCAAGAACAGTGGCCAGAGGTGAAGAAAAATGCTCTTCCCTGGGGAATCAGGTGACTGTCCCTCCCTTCCCCTTGGCTCGTCCCGGGGAGACCCTCCTCATCTACCCTGGATTCAGAAATGCTGCTCTATTTGTTGAAAATGATTCCCACAAGGCTTCTAAGCCACTGGCAGCAGATGCCCAAACATCAGTCTCATGAGCATCATGAAAAAAGAGAAATAACTGAAGACATCAGACAAGGCCTCATAGCAAATCCTCCACTGCCCCTGGCCTTAAATGCCAAAGTCCTCATCTTGGTGCTCACGGCCCCTCCCAAGCTGGACTTACCTCTCTCTAGTCTCATCTTCCACTTCACCTGCCGCACACCCTGTGTCCTTGCCAGGGCAACTATCTCTGCTGTCTTCTGAATATCCAACCTCTGCCTAACTCTGTTCCCTCTCCGCTCCTTTTCAGATAAACTCCTATTCATCCTTTCAAACCTGTTTGAATGTTCTACCTCAGAGAAGCAGGGTTGATTTCCCTCAGGATGAGTTAATTATTCCCTCTTCTGGGTTCCCACAGCACCCTGAACATCCTTCTAGGATGACAAATATCACATTGCATTTTAACTATCTGTTCATATGTCTGCATACAAAAATAATCCACAATTGGCACTAAAGGATACTGCATGATTTTTAGCAGATTGGACAATTATACTCCTTTTGGGTTTGGGTATCCTGTGCGTATTCCTTGCACTCACAGCCACTGAAAGTGGTAAAAAGTCATCTGGAAGCTTTCAGGGTGATGAGAAAAAAAGCCAGCCAGGATAATAAAGAATCAGGTCCAATCCAGAGCAGGGGTGTGGTGCTTGGGAAAGGCTGTGAACTGGGAGATGTGGCTTCCAGGCCCAGGGCTGGCATTATCTGTGTAACCTCAGGTAAGTGACCCCTTTCCCCCTGAACCTTACTTTCTACATCCTTAAAATTAAGGGAATGGGAATAGCAGGGAATTGTGAATTATCCAACCCTCTTCCTCTGCTTCCTGCACCCAAGTATCAGAAGTATTCCCCTGGGCAAGACTGGATGGGGCAGAGAGCCAAACAGTGACCTGCCTATCACCTTTGTGAGCAAGTCAGGGGACAGGTTTATGGCTTAGGAGAGGCATACATCTCAAAGCTCATCCCACTGAAGAGGGGCAGCTGCGGCGAACAGCAGAGCTGGAGCACCATGGCAGTGATACGAGCAGGTCCCAGGGAGGCTGTGAGGCCCAGAGTGGACACAGAGGACATGGGCTCTCTTTGGGTCACAACATCTTTTTTTTTTTAAGATTTATTTATGTTGGGGGGGTGCACACATAAGTGGGAGGGGCAGAGGGAGGAGAGAGACTCTCAAGCAGCCTCTGTGCTCAGCACGGAGCCTGACATGGGGCTCAGTCTCACAACCCTGAGATCACGACCTGAGCTGAAACCAAGAGTTGGAAGCTTAACCAGCTGCACCGTCCAGGTGCCCCGGGTCACAGCATCTTTGTCCAGAAATTCTTATCTTCCGTCAGAATGTCCCTAACCCCCAACAAGCTGTGTTAACTTTGAGCTTTTGTTTCAAGAGGGTTCCCCATTCTTCAACATGAATACCAAAAACAGTGGGTTTTTTTTAATTTTTAAATTTTTTATTTTTTATTAGGCTCCATACCCAGTGTGGAGCCCAATGCGGGGCTTGAACTCACAACCCTGAGATTAAGACCTGAGCTGAGATCAAGAGTCAACTCAACTGACTGAGCCACCCAAGTGCCCCCAAAGTTTTATTTGGGACAACTGGAATACGTGAACCCGTAGGGCTGCAGATGTATATATAAAATAACCAAGCATCTGCTTATGATAGTTAATGCTTCATATTTAATACTTAGTTATTAATACATATTTAAATCACATATTACATAAAATATTTATATACACTTCCCTTTCTCTGTTTGGATTATTCAGATGATAGCCTTACGCTTTTATTTCATACACAAGAATATCAATTCTGAGCAATGTAGAGCCAGGATCCAAAGGCCACACACAACCATCCCTATAGGAAGTGGGGCTTCTGCCTCCCAAATGAAGGAGTCACAGGCACCAGAGTTCTCCTGGGGACCTAGGGGACTGAGAGAGAAGCTCTGAAAGCCCAGGGTATTCAGTCTGCCTGTCATAAGAGTGAGCACTCTGGTCCCTGGGAGGTGTGGGGCAGATGATTCTCTTACCACCAGTCCCCGCACCAGACCTCTATGTGTGTTATTTCATTCAATCGTCAAATCACCTCTGAGAAGCAGGCATTATCCCCATTTCATAGCTGGGGAGACTGGGGCTCTAAGAAATTGCCACCTGGCAAAGATCATACAAAACAGGGGCAGAGCTATGCCTGGAATCCAAGTCTCTCTAGTTCTAAAATCCAGCCCTTTCCATTATGCTATAGCTCTCTAATTCAAGTGTAAACAAATCAATTAATTTGATAATTTTATTATAAGTAAAATATTCCACAATAATGATCAGACTCTAACTTTGGATTATGGGATCCAGAAGGAAGGACCTGGGAGCCAGCCCCATCTGTGCTTCAAGTTTTAAGAAATATGATCTTTGAGGAAAGGTAGGTGAAGAAGATTTTTCCACCTGGTACTAAATCTGGGGATAGTTTCATATTATAGAACCAGTGATTCTCAAACTTTGTTACATATTTGAATCCAATGGGGCACTTTAAACATCCTGATCTCCAGTCCATATCAATTAAATTGAAGTTTTAGGAGGTGGAATCCAGGCATAAGTAGTTGTTAAAATTCCCCAGGTGATTACAATATACAACCATGTTTGAGAACCAGCACCTTAGAGCATCCCCTGCCCCTGTACCTGAGCCTGATAGCTCTTTCCCCATACCATGCAGCTGAGAAGGCCTGGATCACCCAGTTTTAAAGAGGCTCCTCAAAGTTAGGAAACATACTGAATGCAGCTGTGATGTATCTCCCCTATGGCAGGGAAGGGAAGAGGGCAGATTCCTGACAGACAGCAGGGTGTCCCGATACCTGGGTACCCTGGGGATTGGTGGTGAGTTGGAGGACACATCCTGCCTCTCCTAACTCCCAGCTCCACTGAAGGACCCACAGTCTAAGGGCTTGGGAGGCTGCCTGAGCTTTGGCACTACAACCACTGCTGCTGGGGCCTAGAGTGTGCTGAGCTCAGGACTTAGTGGGGCAGCAAAGGAGGGGGGGTCAAGACTGGGTAGTCCACCCTTAGACATGGGAAAGCAGCGCCAAGGCAACCTGGGGACCAGGGGCCTAGGCTGGGAGAGAAATCCCAAGGAGGTTTAAGAAAGCTAGCATTGGGTCAGCTCAGCCCACCAGGTAGGGACCCATAAACGCCAGACACAGAAGCCTGAGCCCGGTGCTACGCAGCCAACCAAGGGTTAAGAAGTCCTTCATTCTACAGCTCCTGTCCATGACTCCAAGGAACTTTACAGCTGGGGCCCAAGCTCTGACACCCACGGGGCAGTGGCATCCTCGGAAGCAGCCTGACACGCTCCCTGCCAGGTCTCACCTGTAGAACCAAAGCTGGACAGACCTAGCTTTTTGCATGTAGCCAGATCCCTCACCATAGAGATGGTGACATGGAGGCTCAGAGAGAGGGAGGGACTTAGCTGAAAGCCACGGAGCCCTTATAAAATATAGGTACTACCTCGAACCACTGAGCAGTCCCTGATTACCTACCTCTGTAACCACGAGTAAGACATTCTACCTCCTCATGCCTCTGTCAGTCACTAGGCAGGGAGGAAAAAAAAAAAAAAACCCTCTGGTGGTAGCCTCTGGCATGTTGGCCATCCTCACTACCCATTCCTGCCCTCCCACCCAAGGGTAGCCCAGGGTACTAGGCACCAGCTAAGCCCCCCACCACACAAGCCCCTGCAGCCTTCCTCTAGCCCGTAACTCAAAGCAGCACCCCCGTCTAGAAACACATTGCACCCATTCCCGAGATGCCTAGTCCCTGCTAGAAAGACAGACTTCGATCCTACAGGGACTGCTGCTCCTGCCCCTGGCTGCCAGCAGGCTTACCCGTGGCCCTGCTGCCCTGTGATGAGAGCAACACCTAGGAGAGAAGTCAGAAGAGCGACAGGTGAGACCACCACAGGTCCCAGAGGACCGCGCTCACCAAGTGCCCGGGCACACCCACCCTGCGTGCTGCAGCCAACTGGGCTGCAGGGCCTAACCCTTGGGGAACTGGGTCCTGGATGGGGTAAGGGGAGCACCCTGGGTCCTCTCCTTTCTCTGATGCATCCTCAGCCAGGGCTGCATTTCTCCAGCTCACCTGAGACGCTCCTGCAAGAAAAGGTTGGTTGACTCCTCCTGTTCCTGTTTATCTCGAAGGCTCTGCAGCAATTTCCCAAACTGAACAGCAAGAGGGAGACCTCAAAGAGGCGACTCTCTTCCTAGCTGCATCTCCTTCCTAATCCTCTGGGTGCCTTGGAATAGAAGCTCAGAAGGAAGAAAACGAGATTTTCAACTTTCAGGAACTAGCTCTGCCGCCCTCTGCACGGCTCAGGAGGCCATCACTCTCAGCCTTTTAGGACTCGATCCAAAAATCCTTCAGCCCTCCATGTTCCCCAAAATGACAGTGCTCATGTATGGCTGGAATCTGCCCCGATCCGGTAGCTCATTTAAATAGAGCTCATCACAACAACAGTGTTGGTGGAGAAGTGAGTAGCTGCAGGGCCCTGGGGACCCCCTGTTTATACGTAGGAAGAATGATGCAATCTGGGTATCAAAATAGCAATCCAGAACGGAATAACAGGCTCACGCAGCAGCGGTGCCTGCACACCCAGAGCTCAAGTTGACACACTCTGTCAGCCCCACACTGCTGCAGCACGCAGATGCCAGGCACACGCTCTCACCGCATCATTTTAAAAATCAGCAGGAGCCCGAGATAGCCCTCCGTGCCCCCGGCACAGAAGGAGGGTGTGTGGGGGGGAGACCTTCGACAGACATTAAAATCTATCTCCTACACACTCACCTGCTCCTGCCACTTCACCTGAAGTCCTTATTCTGTGACGTCACAATCAGTTGCCATAGTGACCAATTGTCCGTCACAAGTGGAGGATTAGGGCTTCGGATGGGGAAGACACACGTTTATGATGCACAAAGGTCCTGGAGGTGTCCCTTGGCAGCTAACTCTACCCTCCCCGCCCCCACCCTGGGGAGATACAGTTGAACCCAAGCAGGGAGAGAAAAGGGAAGGAAAAGCAGGGTCGAGTTGGAGGGAAGACATTAGGAGCAGGCAAAACTACAAGTACAGGAGAATTGTAAAAGCACAGAGCACAGGAAAATTGCAAAAGCATGGGTGGGGAATGGCAGGGAATGCGCTTGGAAAGACTGGCAGGAGAGTAAGCTCCCTGAAGGGCCCTGAACGCTAAGCTAAGGAGCTTGACCTTTACCCTAAAAGCAGAGGCTCTGGAGAGGGACAGAGCTGGGCTTTATGATTATCTTGATGCACAGGGGACTCCCGGGGAGTCAGGGAGAAGGTTTGTCCTGTTTAGCAGTAGTGGGATCCCAAACAAGGGTAGCACTGGAAAGAAAGGGACAGAAGAGTTGTTTCAAAGAGAACCAATAGGGCGTGAGCAAAATAGGATGTGGGAGGGAGTGGTGTGTGAAGAATAAGGAGTCAAATGGAGGGGCTGTCAGAACCAGAGGTAAGAGTGGGGAGAGGGGGGGAGAGTGGTTGCCAAACCCCGTCTCACACGTGCCCTACTTTCTCTGGCATCCATAGCCTCTTTAGGTCAGGCTGCATCCTGCTTTGCTGGACCAGTGATTCACCAATCTGGAGGGTCTGTTAGAAATCCGGAACCTACCAAATCCAAATCTCTCAGGTGTGGGTGTGGGACCAAGAATCTATATTTTTGGCAAGTTACCCCAGTGATTCTTAGGCATTCAGACTGGCACTGGCTCAAGGACCAGTAAGCTGGAAGCAATGGCCAGGACAACTGCAGGGACCGCACAGCAGGGCTTTCTGCATCCAGTCTTGTCTCCTCCAGTCATTCTTCTCACTAAGCCCGAATAACTTTCCAAAAATACAGATCTGATTGTATTCCACTGACCAAAAATATCCAGTGTCTCCCCACTGCCTACAGAATAGCTGAAATTGGTCATGACCCTTCACAATGTGTCCCCAAATTTCCCTTCCAGAGTTCCCACTTCCCTCCTTCGAACAATCCTAGATTGCGACCAAAATTAACTCCTTCCTTTTCCTCCTGCCTTGCCTCCATATGCCTCAGCCTAATACTATTCCCTCCCTGCAGTTCCCTTCCAGAGTCTGGCCCTGTCTGGCTCCTACACAGATATTCCTACTTGATGCCACTCACAGGTTCAAATCCATCCAATTTCCCCAGGCCGAGCCTAAACCAGGGGTCAAAAAACCACAGCTTGCCCGCTTTTATAAATAAAGTTTTACTGGAACACAGTCATGCCCATCAATTCCCGAATTATCTGTGCTGCAGTGGTGGCACTGAGTAGTGGTAACAGTGCCTGTAGGACCTACAAAGCCAAAAATATTTACTATCTAGCCCTTTACAGACAAAGTTTGCTGGTCCCTGGCCTAAAGCAATGGCTACTTCAATTGTTCTAGCCTCACCCTCGGGGGTTCAATCCTGGTAATGGGGATCCTGCTTATTTCCAAGTCTACCTCCATCCCTGTGTGCTCAAGTTCTGATAACTGGGTCATGCCTGAGCCAACCTCCCATTTGGGGTAGGACGTTAAGATGAAGCTCTAAAGTTAGTTTGGAGTCAGATCAGGAAGAGCCTTGAAGGCCACGCTAAGTGTCTGTTCTGAACCGGAAGCAATTGAGGGCCTCTTAGGTAGCTAGAGCTGCAGACCCACAACAGAAAAGAGTGATCAGGGTTGAAGCTAGAGGATTTGAGAGCATAACGCACAGAGGCAAGAGGTAAAGTGAGGTTAGGCAAGGGGATCCAGAGAGTGTGGGGCAGGGCCAGGTGGCCCATCTGAGCCGGAGTCAGAATACGGGCATGAAAGCTAAGGGATAGGCTGAGGCAGGAGATGGTGGTCCACAGCTTTCAGAGCTCATGTTCATAGGACCACCAGACTGCGAAACAAGCTTTCGGGGCCGAGAAAGAGCCCATAGCCGAATGCAGGGGGCACAGGTAGGATGGAACTAGGCTCATCTCATCTGATAGACTGGCACCTCTATTTCTTTCACTTCAAATCTCAAGAGTCAATCCAAGGACTGCACTGACATACTCCATGCAAAACCACTGTCCCCATTTCCAACTGGGTCTGGACAGAGAGACAATGGGAGAACCAAGGGCAGCAGCCTACTCTAGGTCTGCAGTTCCTACTGGCCCTCAAGTCCAGGCAAGCCCCGGGTTGGCAGGCAAAGGAGCTGAATTTTTTTTCAGGCTCTGTAATAACTATGGCATTCAGCAGCCTCTCAGAAGGCTTTCTGGAATCCTGATGCTCCCTTTATGTAGTAAGGGATTAGAGATAATCTCCAAGGCTCTTTCCTGCTCTCTAGCCTCCACAGCAGTCAACCATGACTGGTCCCCCTTGAATGAGAGAGTTCCAGTAGACAAGGGGCCCCTCCAAGACCCTGTCCATCAATCACGGCTACCTTGAACTGAGGGAAGCCTCAGCAAATCTACTCTAGCTATATCCTTCCGAGCAGTGCTGGCAGCAGCTAGCACATCCCCCAGAACGCAGCCTGCCTCCTTCCCCGTACCAGGGGATTTGTTCTCCCAGTAACAGGTACCATTCTGAGGTGCCAGTGCTACTCCCGGGGCCCTAGAGAGCCAATTAAGGCGAGGAAACTGTTCATGAACTAAAAAGCCATTGGGCTGATAGGGCTTGGGAGCTCCAGCTTCTGCACCTGCTGCACACCCAGCTCAGTCCAGCTCAACTGCTAGTCTTCTACCTAGGAGACTTGAGTCACTGCCCACAACAGACCCCACAATGGTTGGACACACCGTTCAGCACCTGGACTGAGCAAATAGCAGTCACCTTGCCTTCCAGGCTCCTATAGCTGAGATCTCACCCACCCCCCTGCCTCCCACCCTCACCTCAGGCCATTAGAGCCCCTCCACCTGAGCTCTCATTAAGATCATCATTTCTTTCTCTGACTCTGAGGTTGTAGCATCTTGCATCAGTTCCCTCACTTTGGATCTTCCCAAAGTCCCAAGGCCTGCCCACTGAGGGACAGAGATTGCTCCCCCTTTCAGCATCTGTAGTTTACAAGAGACATGCTGTCACCCATCATTAGCTTCAGGAAGCATGAGGCCATGGTGGTTGTTTGGTGTTCTTAGAGCTCTTCAAGTCCAGCCCTGAAAGCCAGAGAAGACCTGGGATTGCCCAGTCAATTAGTGCTGGAGTCCAGACTGAGCTCCAAGGGCCGTGACTTCCAGACCAGGGTTCTGCCCACATCTTGCACATCACTCACATCGATAACAGGAACAGTATCTACTAAACAAGTAGATTCTAAAACTTTAATATCAGAATCAAGGTCTGTCAGCTAGGATTTGTCTTTCAGTAGATTTGAAAAGGAAAAATAATGACCCTTTTATTTACCTGAGGAAGTAAAACAACAACTAGAGCTAGGGGAGTCCTGAGAATTTTGAAGACAAATGCAGCACATAGTAAACGTCAGTTTCAGGCAGCCAGGTCCCTTCAGAGCTTGCTACATTAAAGTATCACTTTGCCACTCAGTGGCCAACTTCTCCAATAGAGTTTGACCTGGGACCATTTTCAATTAGGCTGAAAAGCAAATAATCCCACGTATATTGGCTCTGGTTGGCTGAGTACACCCATTTCCCATATCCAGCCTTTCTGCACAGAGCCCGCAGTTCCAGTGGTCCCGCTGCATGGCTAAGCCATTGTGTGCTCAGCACACGGCTGCCTTCACTCTGATCCCCATCACTGGCTTTTGAAGACCTTGCCCAGCTGGTCTCCTCAGAGGCGGAGACCTAACACAGACACATTTCCTAGTGCGACAGAGTTGCTGGGGAAAAATCTCCACGAGGCTGTGACCGCATTAAAGATGTGCACCTGAGGACTCGGGCTGCAGTGCTGGTTCTTTCCTCAAAGATTCTCCATGGAGTCTCCCCATCCATTCAGTGATTCCAGATGAAATCTTCCTCTGAGCAGAGTGCTCACAGTGCTGATCGCGAGCTTTGAAGACAGGTTTGACCTGACCTGGCACTTAACAGTTGTTTTAGACCAGAGACATGATATATTCACAATACCCAGGGTTTTCATCTGTAAAATGGGAATAATACCTAATTATAGGGTTGTTGTAAGATTTTAAAAAAGATGATACAGGCACAAGCACCCAGTACAGTGTCTGCCAACCAGCAGGTGCTTGATAAATATGTTTGCCCCTTGCAAACAGAAACAGAAAGGGCAGCGTCACAAGTAGAACAGTCTGCCTCCCATGTAAGAACCATGGGAGATCTCTGCGATTTCACTGATTCAATCATTTGTTCGATAAATATTCACTGAAACCCCCATCCTGTGTCAGGTTCTGTGTTGGGCTGGGAGGTGGTAAAGATGAAAGACCCAGTCCAGTTAAATCAGATGCCTCCCCTCGTGCCAGGTACCAGCGCAGAAGTGCAGGTCTGGGGAGGCTCCCCTGAGGGATCAGAGTTGAAAACCAGCTGGACAGCCCCCGAGCCCAGGCACCCAGCCTATTCTACACAGTAATGCTCGGCTTGGCCGAGCAACCAGCAGGCCTAGATTTATGGAAGTGGACTTACCACCATGCACTGTTGGCCCATCTGGCTAGAGGCACTGAGGCTAGCTTTTTCAGCTTCTATCCATCTCCTCTCTAGCTGCTCCCATATTTTACTTTTGAAAACACCAGACTGGCAGAAATAGGATAAGCCTTTTGGCAAGTCTGGGCCCCTACTCTGCTGGATAAAGTGGCAGTGCTAAAAGCTCTTTCCAAAGAACCAGACTCCCAAAGCCTGGCTTCTCAAATTGTGGACCAGAAATCAAGTTCAGGTCTTGGGTCTCCCACTAGACTTACCAGAGATAGACGATAGTTCTCCTTTTCATGAGACAGCTCATTTGGGTACCATTCTTTCAGTTCTTCCAAAAACATTGAGTAAGCAACGGATATCTACCAGTCCTGGTCCATGGAGAACCTCCTAGAGGTATTGCTTCTTTGCTTGAACTTTACAATCTTCTCTTCACATCCATACCACACCATATTATTATCATCTGTCTGGTTATCTGCCCTTCAACAGAACAGGAGTTCCTTGAAGGCAAGGGCCCTGTCTTTTCATCTCTGTACCCTAAATGCCAAAGAGCCTGGTACACAGAAGTCAAATACCTGTGAAGAAGACAGACATACACAGACAAACCAACTAACACCCGCACAGCATAGAGTCCTAAAATCTCCAAGTAGTCATGGAAGCTGATTCTACTCTTCACCCATAAATGCAAATATGGAAGGTAACAATGGCCTGGCCAGACCATAGGATATACTAGAGAATATAAGATGCCACATATTTAAGAAATTGCCTCTCTTGTTGCAAATCAGGCATATTCACGTCTGACCAATTTTTTTTTCCACTTCAGTTTTAAAAGTTCCAAATAATAGTATTTTCTCATGTTTCTCGGCTTCTTACTATCTCCTATGAGCAGTACAGAATGTTCTACATATACATGAGCATTTAATCTTCCTAACAATCCTATAAGGTAATTACTACTATCACCATCCCCGTGTTCTAGGCGAGACAACTTGCCCAAGATGCACAACTAGTAAGTGGCAGGCAGATTAGAACTCACACTCTGATGCCCAGACATATTAACACCAAAGCTTAGGTTTTTATTTTCCATTTTACTTGGAATAACTTGGCGAATAAACACAATGATTCTAATAACTGTCATTAGTATGACTTGGTTTACTGACTTTAGAGCCATACAAAGCCTTGACACATGCATAATTAGTTCATGTTAAAAAACCTAAATGAGATCAAAGACTTAAACATAAGAGTTAAACTATAAAACACTTAGAAAATACAGGGGGAAAGCTTCACGACAATGAATTTGGCAATAATTTCATGGCTAGGACACCAAAAGCACAGGCAATGGAAGCAAAAATAGACAAATTGGACTCAGCAAAATTAAAAACTTTTGCACATCAAAGAACGCTATTAATAGAATAAAAAGACAACCCCTGGAATGGGAGAAAATATTTATAAATCATATAGCTGATAAGGGTCTAGTACCCATAATATATTTTAAAAAACTCCTACAACTCAACAACAACAAAACCCCAATTAAAAGGTGGGCAAGACTGAAACTCTATACCATTATACAACAACTCTCCATCCCCACCCCCCCGTTACCCCCCATCCCCAGCCACCCACCGTGCTTCTTTCTGTCTCTATGATTTTGACTACTCATGCGAACAGAATCATAGACTATTTGTCTTTTTGTAACTGGCTTATTTTATTTAGCATAGTGTTTTCAAGGTTCATTCACGTTGTAGCATGTGTCAGAATTTTCTCCCTTATTAAGGCTAAATAATATTCCACTGTATGTATATACCACATTTTGTTTATCCATTCATCTGTCAATGGACACTTGGATTGCTTCCACCTTTGGCCATGCAAATAATGTGGCTAGGGACACAGGTGTACAAATATCTCTTTGAGTTCCTGCTCTTAATTCTTTAATTCTCCCTGGATATACCCAGAAGTAGAATTGCTAGATCATATGATAATTTTATTTTTTAATTTTTTGAGGAATGGCCGTACTGTTTTCCACAGAGGCTGTACCATTTTATATCAACACCACCAACAGTGTACAGGATTCCAATTTCTCCACATTCTTGCCAACACTTGTATTTTCTGTTCTTTTTTTCTTAACAGTAGCCATCCTAACGGATGTGAGATGATATCTTGTTGTGGTTTTGATTTGTATTTCCCTAAAGATTAGTGATATTGAGCATCTTTTTGTGTGCTTACTGGCCATTTGTATATCTTGTTTGGAGAAATGTCTATTCAAGTCCTTTGCCTATTTCTAAATTAGGTTGTTTTTTATTGTTGAGTTGGAGAAGGTCTTTATATAGTCTAGATATTCACCCAACAATGTTGGAACTTTTTAAGACATATTTAAGATTCACCATGTTTATAAATTTAACTTAGATTTCCAAGTGTCCTTTAATTAGGAACATTTATTTGCTAGGCAACTGAAATACTTAAAAAGAAAATAAAATATGTTTAATTTATAAAAGCAAATATTAGCTAGGTTTGTAAATATGTTCAAATATTAATAAAAACCCCTTTAAAAGTGATTGTTAAAATTTGCTACATTTATAAATAGAGTAAGACGTGTAAGTTAAAATTTAGAAGTTTTAAGGAAGGACTAAATTTAAATTTAAAAATCAGACATTAATTTTAAAAATCAAACTAGATCATCTTTTCTGTGCACCAAACTCACCAAAGAGCCCAGGGAGGTCACACAGCTTGCCCAAGGGTTTAGAGGGCCCCAAATTCATAGCTAAAGACAACTGTGCTGCTATAATGCTTCAAAGCACCTAGCCTTGGGCTACAAATCACTTTAATAATACTGCAGACAGCAAAACAAACAGAGATGATATTTCTAAACGCTCTTAACTTGTTAGACCTTCTGATCCTCCAAGTTCCTTCAACAGAAACTGCACCTCCGTTACAGGCCCATGCTAGAATGCTGAGCTGAAGAGACCTGGTTCACGCCTCCAAGGACTCACAGTCCTCAATGAGATTGTTCCCTAGGAAACCTGATATTCGGAGCAAGACACAAGCTCCAGGGCACCTGGGTGGCTCAGTCGTTAAGCGTCTGCCTCCAGCTCAGGTCATGATCCCAGGGTCCTGGGATCGAGCCCCGCATCGGGCTCCCTGCTCAGCGGGAAGCCTGCTTCTCCCTCTCCCACTCCCCCTGCTTGTGTCCCTCTCTTGCTGTGTCTCTCTCTGTCAAATAAATAAATAAAAATCTCATAAAAATAAATTAAACAGTGAATGGTTCACTAGTCTGTGTGAGTCTGTTCAAAGTCAGTTCCCGACCAATCCTAGGGGGATAGCAACTCTCCCTCTGCCTGGGAAGTTTAGTGAATCTGGACAGTGTCCTCTCCATCTGGGGAATCAGCCAAACCTTGAATCAACACCTTCCCAGGTTTCTCAGTTTGCCACCAACTCAAGGAAACCCCAAACATGCAAAGTCCCAGCTTACAAAATAGATATAGTAGGCATCAGGAGGATTGCTTTGTCTCACAGATTCCCCAAAGAATTGCGTTCGGCAATGAGTCTCCCTTGGGCATTTGAATTCTGGTTCTTTCTACACCTGAAATTCGGTTCCTATGAAACAGGAAGAGACCGGTTATGTGGAAGGAGGGGAAGGGGTGGTACTTTTGTATTTACCATCTGGGATAGTCCCAAGAACCTTGGCCACCTGCCTCAGCTCCTACACCAAGCCCTGGAAGCAGTCTTTAACAGAGCGAATGCTGATCGAGTAGGAACCGGGCCCCCACATTGTCCAGGTCCTGTAGGCACACTGAGCAGGTCTGTACCATGGCCTCCATCTGACCACTCGTGTGTTTCTCATCAACCAGTGGCAGCCCCATAAAGCTCATGCCCGTATCGGCGCCCATGCCCCTGTCTGGGCCCGGGGCTCTTCCAGTGATATCCTCAGGTGCGAAGCAGCGCGTAGAGTGAGCAAGCTCCACTCCCTGAAGTGAAGCACAAAGCAGAGGGATTCATTTCTTTTGGGTGGGGGATGTTCCTGGACAGGCCGGGGAGGACTCAGAGCACTGCAGCCCGCAGGCCTCAGCCTCACAACCTCACTTGAGCCCAGAGAGAGAGAGAGAGACTCCAGCATCTCCGCCCTAGAAAGCAAAGCCTGCAGAGGTCGGCTAGGCTGTGTGTTTCTTACAGGGTTTGTTTGCCTTCAAAAATGTCTACCTGTGCTTCTCTTTATTAGTGGACAAGCTTGAGCCAAGATTTCATTTTGGAAAAGAGAAGTAAATGTATTAAAAGCCAAGTGTATGCCAGGTGCTTCCTAAGCTTTATCTCAGTCCTCACAACTACTCTTGGAGATATAGGCATTACGATACTTTACAAATTAAATAAAGCCATGAGGGACAGGCTGGGGAAGCCGAGGCTCCGAGAGGCCGGGTAATTGTACAAAGACAGATGGTAAATAGCAAAGTTCAAATTCAGATTCAAAATCAGACTCACACCCTTACTACTGAAATATTTCTCAAGCTGAGGTCCACACACAGATTTTCAGGAGTTCCCTCCAATTTTTTTCAATTAGTATTCATTCCAATAAGAAGGTTTTAATGTATCAATATTCTTATCCACCACCATGAGATTTTAGAGGCCGTGCTAAGAGTTCAGGAGCTAATTCACACCATGCAGTGTTAGTTTGTCTCAGGCTAATGAGAAGAGAAAAGGGGCAGCCTTAATATGTAAGTGATGCATTCTTGCCACGTGAAGGCTCAAGAACAGTGTGGCACGTGGTGATGACTGCTTCATGGTACTTGGAACAGAGGAAGGAGGTGGGGAAATTAAGCCATCATCATTGCGGCAGACGTTGGCCAAACCCAGCCACACGGGGAACACCACATTCAAGTTGTACTAGCAATGCAGTTTAGCGACACATCATCTGCAGATGAAATCAATATTGTTAATTTGATTGTTTTGCTTTTTTTATAACCTGTAAACTGTATTCAGTTTTATACTTGTATAAGAGCAAAAGAAGTGTACCTGGTTTTATATTTGTACTTACTTAAGAAAGAAAACAAAAATCATTTTCTTCAAATCTGGAACTCTGTTAATTATTGCAGATTTGATTGAACTTTCATTTCAGGCTGTAGTCTTTGAGAGCCAAACCCATTCAGGACAAAGAGTGACAGGTCTGGGAGAGGCCCCACTGCTTGGGGGCCCAGCAAAATGTCACTAAATAAAATAATGGATGTACTTTCACCTCTGATTCAGTCTGGGGCTCTAAGAGCACTTACTTCCCAGAGGGCAGCATAGTAGCCCTGTGGAGGTAAGGCTAGTCTGTCTTCGAAGGTTCAAGTGTAGCTGAGTTTATTTCATTAGACTATGAGAATATCAAACTCTTTGGTCTCGAACTCCTTTACATTTTTTAATTATTCAGGACCCCAGACATATTTTATTTATGTGGGTTCTATCTACTGCTATTTACCATATTATAAATGAAAACTGAGATAACTTAAAACTATTAATTCATTCAAAAACAATAAACCTACTACATGTCAACTCGAATAACATACTTTTTAGGAAAAAATTAACTTTTTTCAAAAAATAAATCCCGTAAGAATGACATCATTTTTCCTTTTTGCAAACCTCATTAATGTCTGTCTTAATAGACCGCTGGAATCCCATACCTGCTTCTGCAGTCAATCCCCTCTATGTCGTTTTGTTTACAGTATATGAAGAAAATCCAGCCTCACGGGGCTGTACAGTTAGAAAAGGTAAGACTATTTTTAATAGTCTTATCAGGTAATTGTGGACATTCTTTGATTCTACAACTGGTAGCTTCTTAAAGGTTAGTTGTAATGTGGAGTCTGAAACTACATCAGTGAACATTTCTCACCGTTACATTAAAATCCATTAGCCTATCTTGCACTGTGAACTGCTCTTTTACCCAGGCATCATTTTATAACACCAAGCATTTGCCATTTGGAAAATACTGGTTCAATGACTTATGCAGATGCTCCAAACATTGGCGTTTCATTAGACAATAACAAAACATCACACTCTTTCACATCACCTCGAATCTCATTGAAAAATTCTTTACGAGGAAGATGTCAGACTCAAATAAAGATGTCAAACTCAGCTATACCTTTACCAGAATTTTAATTTTTGCTGGGAACTCTAATTTTATCATTGGCAACAAATACTACCAGGTTTTTTTCCTTGAAATGACAGGCTCACTTCGTTTTTGAGAAAACACCTGCCAAATTCCCAAGGCTGAATAACCACAGTCTGTCAGTTGTTCTTTCAAGTAAAACTGGTGTCGTACAAAAAACAATAACAACTCCACAACAACAAAACCAGGCTAGTTCAGCTTGCAGCTCACACTACAGCACAAGTGTATTCCTCACTTTGATAAGTAGAAGTGCTTTATGCATTCTTCCAGTTTCTTCACATGGAATATTAAAAACATGTGTGTTCAAGGACTGAAATGTAGTGAAACATTTACTGCTTCGTCATGGACACTCCGAAGTGAGACAGGCTTTTTCCTTCCCTTCCCATCCTTTCTCTTTTCCTGCAAATGCCTGGCAGTGAAGAATACAACGACTTATACCAGCATCTTTGGCTTTTTATACACCATCTCTGGTTTTTGCTTTGGCACCACCAGGCCAAATGCCGACCCAGTGAAAAGGGCAGATAACATCTTACTATTCATATAAAAATGGTTTTGACCCTGTGGACGCTTGTGATGCTGTGGATACTTGTAACCCTGCGGACACTTGTGAAAGAGTCTCAGGGACCACCCCCGTCCCCCCTGCCACCTACCCGTCCTAGGTCTACAGATGGCACTTTCCAAACTGCTGCATTAGGCTTTAAATAACAACTCTGGGGATTCAAGGAGGTGGCATGGCTTTCCAACGCCAGTGGGCACTACTCGGGATGAGTATATATAAATATTTCATTTCTGTCTTAGAAGAGCAATTGAAGTGACTCTATGAGGGTAAAGGTTAAATTAAAGGCACAGCCAAGCAATGGAGTCTCTGATTTGAGGATTGGGGCGGCGGGGGCAGGGGGGGGTGTCAAATGACGTGTCTTCTATCCCCTTCCTCTGGCTGCTTTTCACTACCCCCTTAGCCCTTCCCTCTCCTTCCTATCTCCTCTGACCTGGGGAAGGGGATAGAGGATGGCAGAACATACTTAAGCCAGGGGTTGCAAATTCAAATGCCTACAGGGGCCAGCGGTATAAACAGTGAAGTACTCCACCTAAAAGAATGTGGGTCCAGTGTTGCCAAACCTTAGTCTTCCAAAACGCCAGAAATCCAACTTTTTACTTAAAACTCTGAAACGCTGGCAACTAATTACATTTTAAAAACATGAGAAAACAGCATGAGTCAAACAAAATAAACCAGTCATCAGCCTGCAACCTCTCTTTAAGTCCCGGAGAAACGTGGACTAAATGAAACATCATGTGAAAGTCTGGAAGGACAGAAAACCTCACATATAAAATTACCTTGCTCACAAATCCCTCCTTTGAACACCCCACAGCCTGATTTGGTTTCTACAGCCTGGCCAAGGAATAGCAGAGGGAGTCATTCCATGCCACCCTGGGAGTAAGAATTTCCAAAGACTGTTTGCATGGGAAGGACAGAACAAATTGATCATCAAAGCAGTACTCCCTTCTGGCAAAAATGGGGAGAGAGACACACTAGGTAAGGAGAGAACATCCACTCAAGCTAGACGGTGTTGAGTGATACATATGGCCTGTGTCCCTGTTTACTGTCTGTCTTGGACACAGTCCTAGGACAGGACTTAGTCTTTCTTGTTCACCCTTGTCCCTGCTCCTCACTGCCTGGCACGCATATATAGTGTCTGAACATGGCATGCACTCAATAAATATTTCTAAAAATGAAAGAATGAATATCAGCGTTTTTCATTATACAAACAAGAAAACCAAGATCCAAAGAGAATATGCTGTTTGTTCAATATCATTTGGTTAGTTGGGAAAGGAACCCAAACTTCTGTGTTCTTTCTGCTAATTTTATCATCTGAAATTAAATGAAAACCCAAATTTTAAGCCCTTCCTTGTTGTGCTATTGGATAAACTGCCCTTCAAGATCCTAGAATTCCTCTCTTTGCATTTTGCTATTCTGAGTTTAATGGCAGCAAGGTTTTCCATCCTAGCTTCCAACAAAACTTCTAGGAATGCATTTTCCATGTAGTACCATGATATTTTTAAAAAATCTATCCAACACAGTATGGAAAGACTCCCAGAAATTAGATTAGTTTTACTTTGTGCTGAAGACAACCCTGTGGTCCTATGGATTTTCCTCTAAATGCCATATTGCCATATATCAACAACTACCAAGAGAGGCAAAAAACAACCACAACAAAAACAAAACAAACAACAACAACAACAAAAACCCCTGAGCCTGGCGTAGTTGAAAGTGGTAATTATACATGCTGCTGGTGCATAAATTGTTCCAATCCATTTGGGGGGGAAATAGCATAAAATGAATCATAAAAATGTTCATACCCTATAATACAGCAATCTCATTCCTGGGAATTTGCCCTAGACAAGTTATTCAATAGAAGAAAAAAACCACAGACACACAGATGTTCATTGCATCACTAATAGCAAAGGACACAATAAGAACAACAACAACAAAACAAACAAACAAACAAACTACAGGAGAAAATGGCTTGGTAAATTATAGTACCTGCTGAAGATTAATTAGTCTTAAGCTGTTAATAATAATAATCATGAGGACCAGGTAGTGATACAGAAAAATGTCATGGTATTAAATGAAAAGCAAAACACAAAAGGATTTGTGTGCTATGATCATCAGCTTTGTAGGGAGCTATGTCTCCATGTAGACAAGAGCTGAAAGGTAATATTCAGACATAAAAACAGCATTGTAGGTATTATGATTCAAGATGTTTATACTTATATTTTAACATCTTCTTTAATGTTTCACTGGCTTTTCTATTCCATGCAATTTTTAAAATCCTTTCCGAAATAAATTTGGATTTCTGAGTTTTTCTAGAATTCTCCCTTAAAAAGAACAGAAACCCTGGCTCTTCCCATCTTAAATTAACAATCCTCTACTTGAAAAAGGAATGATGCTGTGGATACTTGTGACCCTGCGGACACTTGTGAAAGAGTCTCAGGGACCTCCCTCCCTCAGGGAAAGAGGGAGTGGTCACTGAGGTAAAAGCAGATCTGGAAAGAGAAGACTAAAGACTAGGTAGGCCCAGGCTCTGTATCTTCGCAGCTCTGTAGCCTCTGGCAAGTCACTCAACCTTCTGGGCCTCAATTCTCTCATTCTTATTCATAAAATGGGGCGGGTAGTGTTGACCTCTCAGGCAGATGCATTTTGTAAACTGCAAGGTATATTTGGCTATTATCACTGTGGACTGCAGAGTTCTGGGAAGAAGCAGAATATAAGGTGGGCCTTAAAGGTCGAGGAAGATTCAGGATATCTGCTCAGGAAGAAGATGAGCACTACAGGCATGAGAAATAGCGCCAGCACAGGCAAAGAGGCGGAATGGATGTCTCAAGTCTGGCTGCCGTAGAAAGCTCGGGTAAGAGGAGAAGCTGAGGTTGGTTTGGAAAGGCAAGTGGGCTGTGTTCTGTTGGTAATAGGGAGCTATCCAACTTTTTGATCAAGTAAGTGAAAGGATGAAAGTTACGTTTTGGGAAGGTTAACCTGGCAGAGGTGTGAAGGATGAAGGGATTGGAGGAGAGTTAGAATGCAGGCAGGGTGACCACAGGGTGACTCAAGGTAAGAGACATGATCAGGGTCTTAATGAAGGCAGCAGCACAGGGGCTTAACAGGAGGAAGAAGATTTGAGATATAGAACAGAAGGATATGGTGACAGTGTATTAGGGGAAACGAAGGCTTGGGAACAATTTTTCAGGTCTCCGTGACATCACTATCTAAGTGGACAAGGGTGCCATTCACCAAGATGTAGTATAAAGGAGAAGGCACCAGTGAGCAAGGAAGATTCAAGTCTTTTGAACACGTTTACCAAGTTTGTCTGTAGAACGTCCAAGGAATAATAATCAGAGATTAAGTAAATACATGAGTGTAGAGCTCAGCAATAGAGACGTGAATTGAGGCCACCCAAAATAAGCTCACCCAAGAAGATTGTGTACTGTGAAAAGTTAAGAGAGGCAAGGACCAGAGGCTGAAGAAGATCAACACTTAGATGGTAAATAAAGTTATAAGAACCTGAAAAGACTGAGAAATGGCCAGAGAGTTAGGAAAAAGGCAAGAGTTTCTATAAAGAAGTGAAAGAGGTGAAGTACAACAGAAAGGAGAGAACAAGTGGTAAAAGGAATGGGAAGAGTTGATTCAATTTGGTATTTGTTTAATTGATGATCTGAATAAGAGTGGTGTGCCTGAGGGCTAGATTGCAGTGGATGGAACAATGAATGGGAAATGAACAAATAGAATTCACAGAGTACTCTTGGGGAGCTTGGCTGTAAAGGAAAGAGCAAGGGTGGTAGGTAGAAAGCAGTCAGGGAGAATTTACGGTATTTTAGCTAAAATATATTTTAGCTGACAGGAACGAGGCAGGGAAAATACACACACAGAGTAATGGAAAGAATGGGATTTTGGACACCGGTTGAGACTTGAGAGATGGCTCTTCCACTGAGTGAGGTGAGAGTAAGTACATTCAGTCACTTAATCATTTGTTGAACATGTACTACATGCCAGGAACTGGGAGTGCGTCGGGAGAAGAAGATAATCCTGAACCATTAAGGAATTGGGTCAGGTAGGGAAGACAAATGGGGTGGACAATTATATGTACTAGGTTGTGTGGGGCACAAGTGGGGAGAGTAGCAACAATGACTGAATGGGTCAGAGAAGTTTCACAGGGTCGAGGTTAAGCAGCGGTTCTCTGGTCCAGGAGAGAGGATCAGGCCATGTCAAGTAGGTTCAGGTGAAAATTAAAATTTGGTGGTTAGAAAAAGTATTTAGAGAGTCTGGATTAAAAGGACCATAAAGCAACCAGGTGTACAGGTCCCTGAAGTATGAAGGATTGTTCAAACTGGGGATGCCCAGGATGATAGCACAAGGGCAAAGGGGAAATTAAGACCGAGCACCCCCTCGGGAACGTGGGTGAGCAGGTGCCGGTGGGTGGCAGACACCTAGGGAAGGACTTCAAAGGGAGCAGAGCGAGACACCCGGTGGGCACACCGAGGGTCAAACAGGGCCTCGCGACTCCTCACTGCGGCCAGAGGACAAGCAAGCAACAGCTACCGCCAGAGCCGAGCAGACCACAAAGAACGCGAGGCCCGGGGGACGGTTCAGAACTTGGGCGTTTGGCAAGGAGCTGAGATACGATGGCCTAAGCGAGTTCCAGGGCCAAAGCGCCGCGGCGGCGTGCACCACACAGCGCCCCAAGCCGCGGATTCCGCGACAGCTTTCAGCCTCTGAGCCTGAGGGAACGAGGACTGCGCGGACAGAGTAGCCCGACCGCCACCGCCACCGGTAAAGACAAGACATCCCACAAAAAAAGGCGGAGGGCCGGGCTTGCAGCCACGCGAGACCAGCGAGACCCGCGAGACCTGCGAGATTCAAGAAACCCCGCCCTAGGCCCGGCCTCCCGGCCGGAAGTGAGTCTTGTTGGCTCCGCCCTCGTTATCGGTACCTCGCGAGATTTCGCAAAGGCCTCCCTTTTCGGTCTGAGCTGCCGACATGGTAGGTGGTTCGTTTTGTGCGTCCGATTCGTTGGTTGTGCAGGCCGCGAGCCTTACTCGCGTTGCACCCCGACCGCCTACCCCCGATCTTGGCCCGGCTTCCCAGGCCGCGCATGGCGAGCCTCAGGGCAGGGTGGCCGGCATGGGCCCCGTAGTCTGGGGCCGCGTGTTCTGCCCGGGGTTCGGATCTCTGAGACACGCGGGCTCAGCGCGCTTGGGCGCCGCCCTGATGAGGCCGCATGGCCTTGGGCCAGTCCGTAACAACACCTTTGCTGAATGTGACCCGAAGCAGATCCTTGACCCCCCCCCCCCCCGAGCCTACAGACCCTTCGCAGACGGTCAAATTCGCATTCTGTCCCACCTCCCTTTGGCCTTATCACCAAGCACCTTTTTCCATACAGCCATCCAGACTGAGGAAGACCCGGAAACTTCGGGGCCACGTGAGCCACGGCCACGGCCGCATCGGTAAGTGCCGGCATCCCATCCTGGTCGGCTTTGAGCTCTCCCCGCCGGGTGCTTACCTAGCCGGGAAGTGGGTAGGGTAGAAGTGGGTTCGCTTTGTGCGGTCAGTCGGATTGAATTTGACTGTTAGCGGTTGATTATTTTTTTCTCTTGGAATTCTCTGCAGTACTCCATTTTAAGAGAATTTCACATCAATTGGGGGGAGGAAATTTGGTTGGGGCAAAGTTAATTTGTCGAAGGCATGGAGTACTGTAGATAATGTTGTGATGTGGAACATTACAAAGAGATGTTTCACCCGGAAACTTGAGGGAATAGCAGTGGTTAAAGAGGAATTGTAGACTGGGAACAAGGTAAGAAATACGCAGAATTGTGGGAAAAGGAGAATGGAGAAGCTGGAGAAGGCTACGTTAGCCATGTAGCTTTGTATTCTTGCAGGCAAGCACCGGAAGCACCCAGGAGGCCGGGGTAATGCTGGTGGCATGCATCACCACAGGATCAACTTCGACAAATAGTGAGTGTTTCTTGGCGTATACTTATGCTGGCACTGACAGTTTGGAGTTAGGGGCAGAGGGCTGGCTCAGGACACCTTCAGTGCGAAGAAAGCCTCTTAACACTGAAAAACCTTGTGTTGCTGGGTTTTACGAAGTTAACGTTTGATGTGAACTGAGAACTTGTCATCGAGGCTAGAGTCACGCTTGGGTATCAGCTTATTGCCTTAGTGTGCTAGAGTCCTCGAAGAGTAATTGCTGACCTTATTCACTGGCTGTGACCCTCATGACATAGTCAGTCACCGGGTTAGTGACATCAAATTAACTATGCACCTGCTAGATTTACTTATGCCCCCAAATTTGCTTAGAAAAATCTCTCTTACAAGAATGTGTAGAATTTCCATAAAATGCTGTCAAGTGATCTGGAAGACCTCTGGTCTTGGCATTGTCTTTGACTTTTTTTTTTAAGATATGATTTATTAGAGGGAGAGAGCGCATTAGTACGGGGAGTGGCAGAGGAATCCGCAGAGGGAGCGGGAGAAGCAGGCTTCCCACTGAGCCGGGAGCCCGATACGGGACTTGATCCCAGGACCCTGGGATCATGACCTGAGCCAAAGGCAGATGCTTAAACATCTGAGCCACCCAGGTGCCCCATGTCTCTTGACTTCTTCACTGACTTCTGGTTCCATGAAATAAGGCTAGTCTCCTACTCCTGAAGGTCTTCGGTGGCTTTTTTTTTTTTTTTCAATTAGTTCAACAATGAATGGAGTACCTGCTATGTCACTGTTGTACACCAGTGAACAATTTACACTATAACTGGGAGAGATGAACTATGAAGATGATACACTTCTTAATTGGAGTCAGGTTATGAACGCGATTGCCCTTCTCTTCCTAGTCACCCAGGATACTTTGGAAAAGTTGGTATGAGACATTACCACTTAAAGAGGAACCAGAGCTTCTGCCCAACTGTCAACCTTGATAAACTGTGGACCTTGGTCAGTGAGCAGACACGGGTAAATGCTGCCAAAAACAAGACTGGAGCTGCTCCTATCATTGATGTGGTGCGATCGGTGAGTGAAGGAATATTTGTTGACTATGTGGTCCATGCCGCAGAATTCTGGATAATCTAATGTATTTGATCTCCTACCTGGAATTTCTACCCAGTTACCTACTAGACTACCTACCTACCTACCTAGATTACCTACCTAGACTACTCCATCTTTTGATAGCATTTCCAGAGGTAACACAAGAATTGAACTCTAGTTTAGTTGTAATTCATGCAAAATATTTGAAGAAGAAGAATCTTTCCATTTCCTCATTCATTCAGTTACTTTGTTATTTCTTGAATGTTTCCCAGTCAGTAACCCATCCCCACAGTTTCTGCCCTGATTTGTACAGGTTTGCATTTCTGGCCTAAGCTTTTGGCAGTATCTCCCCTCAGCTGGCTCTGGTCCCTCTTACACAACCCTGCTTACGGGAGGCATGGCTCCTGGCCATTTCTGTCCCTTACAGAATAAAATCCTAAGATGTTTGGTGGTTATGGATCTGCATTATCTGAAAGAGATTTCCGCACACCTCAAAACAATGATGACAAAACATTTTTTTTTAAATATAGATTTTATTTGTTTATTCATGAGAGGCAGAGGGAGAAGCAGCTCCCCACATTGAGCAGGGAGCCCAGTGCGGGGCTCTATCCCAGGACCCTGGGATCATGATCTGAGCCGAAGGCAGATGCCCAACCTACTGAGCCACCCAGCCGTCCCGACAAAGCATTTTTGTATGTTTTTTGGAGTCCTTGTGTCAGTTTTACCTCCCATGGGTGTGGAGGTAGTCTAAACCCTAAAGGGACTTTTGGTTAAGTTTTAAATCCCTTTTCCCGTCCTACTTAACAGTCCTTGAGCAATTTTGATGGTGAGGCCCTTCTTGGAACATTGCTGGGAATGTGGTCTGTCTTTCTGCTTATCACGTGGTAATTGAATAGGGTGGGTGTGCTTTGCTTGAGGCTAGAGTCACATCCTGACACATCTCTTGTCCTGGTGTGCTAGAGTCCTCAGAGAGCATCTGCTGGTCTTGATTCACTGGCGAGGGCAGTCAGTGCCCCCGGTAGTGCCCAGATCAGAAACATGCCCTCCCAGCTCCTAGATGGTGTAGACTGGCAGGCATCTTTCTTCATACCAAGTGAGTTGGTATCTGCTGTGGTGTGTATTAAAGTTTGTTTTTTTGTTTTTTTTCTATTACTCTAGGGCTACTACAAAGTTTTGGGAAAGGGAAAACTCCCAAAACAGCCTGTCATCGTGAAGGCCAAATTCTTCAGTAGAAGAGCAGAGGAGAAGATTAAGGGTGTCGGGGGCGCCTGCGTTCTAGTAGCTTGAAGCCACATTTGAGGGCGTTCATTAAATGCTAACAAGTGCTTTTCTCTTCTGGTCTGGGTGTAAATGCTTTAGCACCCCTACCTCCTTACCTGTACATCAGAAATCCACCTAACAGATTCTAGGAGTAAGGGTATGAGGGCCTGAGACCCTCTGCCAACTCCCCTCAGAAAGTGTGAAAGAGAGCACCAGCACTTAGAGGACTTGGCCCAATACCTAACTTGAACATTTTCATTTATAACATGAGAATGATAGCACATGTAGCTGAAAGGCCAGTTTGCATTGTATATTCTGAATTTACAATGAGGGGGGAGAACACACTTTTTAACTGTAGTACAGGGCGCCTGGGTGGCTCAGTTGGTTAAGCGACTGCCTTCGGCTCAGGTCATGATCCTGGAGTCCCGGGATCGAGTCCCACATCGGGCTCCCTGCTCAGCAGGGAGTCTGCTTCTCCCCTCTGACCCTCTTCCCTCTTGTGCTCTCTCTCTCTCTCATTCTCTCTCTCTCAAATAAAGAAAATCTTTAAAAAAAAATAACTGTAGTACATGGTTCAAAGGGGAAAACTCAGGGTTTGTTACGTTTTGTTAAAGTAAGCTCTCCACCCAACATGGGGCTTGAACTCACGACCCTGAGATTAAGAGTTACTTGCTCTACCATCTGAGCCAGTCGGGCACCCCAAAAGGGAAGACTCAGTTTTGATGGGGCACATTCTAAAACGTGGACAGAATGATAGGATTGAAGTGAATTTGAAGGATTAATTTCTGAACCTAAAGTTTTTCCTCCTTGACCCCCCCCCCCATTATTTACCATACCATTCCAGAATCTTGAGGTGGGGCCCAGCTGTCTGAATGTTAAACACACCAGGGCTTTTACACATGAAAGTGGTTTGGAATCTAAAAAGCATTGTCAGGATTTATGTATCCCTGTGCATTAATTCAAAGAACTACATCATGAAATGCTAAAGATTCTAGTCTGAAATGTATTGAGCATAGAATTTGGAAAAAGCTAGAAGCTGGAATTGGGTTTTCTAGGGTTTGTTACCTCCTACAAAACCATAATGATGACCAGTGCTTATGTGCAGATAGGACCTTCAGATCTCAGGGTAAATTGACTAACAGTTTTTCTAGTTCTTCACAAAACTTAACAAAGTTCTCTTTGGCCCAAAATAAAAGTTGCTTTCTAGAACCCTGTCCAAAGGAATAGGGTGACACTTAAAATATAACTAGGTTTCGTTTGGCAGTGTTGTTTCCTTAGTCCTCCGGGGTGATACGTGGGCTGGGAACCATGAGTTTCTATGGGACAAGTTTGTGACAGCCTTCAGAGGATTTTGCAGACCCTCAAGTAAAAGGAAAATGGACAGCAAACTTAGCTGATTGGTTAAGTGCTGGGAAGGTTTGCTCAGTTGGACAAACAAATGGATAATTTGGATGTGTTCTTTGATGATCAGCCTGATGAAGAAAGGTAAAACTGGTTGTCCTTTACTGTCTTTTGGAGGACATACAATATGGAAGTTGAGGTCATGGATCTGAAATGGGTTGTAGTTGATACTAAGAATTTAATGTCTAAATTGGTTACAGTTAGACACTGAAGATACAAACATGTAGAGTAGATGGGGTTTGAGCTTTTGATCCAAACCTTAACAGCTGTGTGTGGCTTAAGCTTAGTCCAATTTTCTCATCTTTAAAATTGAGGATTGTGTGGATTAAGTAAAATGGAAGCATTTACTGAACCTTTTTGACTTACATTGTGAATGATTAAGGGGGCAGACAAATTAATCCCCTTGGTCTGATTAAGTCAAGGCAAAAGGATCCAAGCAGAGGGAAGAGCAAACATGCTAACCAGTTCGGAAAAGTTAAGCAAAATAAGAATGTAGTTAGGGACTTGGCTACAGTGGGAGTTGGGACAAAGAAAATGGGAATGAGAAAGCAAGACGATAGGATTCAGAAAACCCAATGGACAGGACTTGGCAAGTGGATAGATTGGGGTGGGGCTGACAGCTAAATGGTTAGGCTTGGACAGGTGGGATTTAGTGGGACCATACGTGAAAACTAGGCCCTTAGCCAGTTTCTTACCAGAAATTCATTATTAACTGTGCAGTGTCACTATCCATAAACAGGATGGGGTTGAGTGGGATAATATTCACTCCAGTCTTGTATGCTGGTGTTAATATTGCCAAGGAAGCCAGAAGGCAAAGCCATACTTTGATGTTACAAATGAAGAGTGCAGACATAGTGACCACTTGGCTCTTGATGGGACCAAGCGCAAACCTTAGTTTTGACTTTGTATTTGCGTGAAACGGGCCACTGATACAGAGTCCACGCTGAGGAAACAAACGAAGTTGCCAAGCTTTGATTAGTCTTGTCCTGCAGGCACAGAGGCCCACACTGCTACTGGTCTCTTTAGTGGCTGATAGGTGCACAGGGTTAATAGAAGTCCTCCCAAAAAGGGAGAGCAGAGCTTTGTTAGATGCCCCTGTAACTCCGTGGTCTTCAACCATTTGTTTACCTTTTCAAACTGGAAAAGTCACGTCACCTAGCACATCAGGTGGACATGCTTATTTTCTATAAGCTTGAATTGCTAAGGATGTCTGGCCTAATGTACATGTGCTTTAGATACATTTTCATCCAAACCTCGGAGCTGCAGCTCTAACAAGTATCAGTTGGCGATATTGGACCCGATCCCATTATCAAAATCCGCTAAATCGAATTTAAGCTTTCAATTCAAATATGCGTATTCTTACTTGATGGCTAAGCCAAACGCAGTCAGCCCCTAGCCTGAAAACAAGCCTAAGGGCGCACCATCGGCGGAAGGCGTGCAGCATTGGAAGGCGGACGACGAGGATGGCAGCGGCCAGAGCCCTGCAGGGCCTGGCGCTCTCGCGGCTACCCCTGTGGTTTACACTGTCCGACCTCTGCGACGCTGTCACACAACAGCCCCACTAGTCAGCTCGTCTCGCCTCAGCCCCGGAGAACCACTTCCGGAGCGTGTGAGCTTCTGGTTCCGGGCACACGTTAACCTTGCCCGCTCCCACGACCGGAAGCACGCACGGCGCCGGTTCCCTCTGTGGGCTCAGCCAGTTCCGGAAGGGGCGGGGCCGGGCTAGTAGCGCAGCGGAGAGACTCCCGGGCTAGGCGGGAGGTTAAACTCTGCCGGCGCCCGGCGGGCGTGGGCCCCTTCAGAATTGGAGGCCGGGCCAACCTTGAAGCGCTTGAGGTCGTGCTTAGGCCGCGCTTACGGAAACATGGTCTTTATACACACGTGAAAAAGGGGAATTTCCAAATTTCCCAGAATTAGCTTGTTAGTTGTCAAAAAGATGAGCGCCAGCTACGGTGTTCAAGGTACCTTGGACACCTGTTTGTATATACATGGAAATGGAAATGTTCTGGGAGAACATAAAACAAGGCATTTTCTTCATGAGCTGTGGGAGGTGAGGGAGATGTATGTTCTGATAGTTTGCGTTTCTTGCTTAACCAAATTCATATTTATATCAAAAGGCAATATAAATGGGCAGAAAATAATTTCCAAGTTACCACTAACTTGTCAGTACCGAAAGTAGTAGTTTCTCTTGGTCTAGAGTTTTCATGACTTTTTAAGTGACACCTACCCCCACCTCCATAGGCAAATAAACAAGATGTTTTGGAATGCATACTACCACTTTGGCTCTAGAAACTAATTTTGTGTATCACCCTTAGAAAGAATAGAAGTTCAAGTGTATGTTTCATTTTGGCTCTATTTTACAGCCCAAGTTTTGTTTTACTTTTATTCCCACTTTGTTTTTTAAATATTGTTTATTTATCTTTATAAATAAGTCACTTTGGGTACAAGTTACAAGTCTCCATGTAAAATAAAGGGTATTATTTTTAGCAAAAATTTGAACTGAGCTGTGATTGTAATTAGAATGATTTTTGGGGAGCCCTAATTCCAGTATGAACTGGAGTTGGAATAATATCGCTTTCCAAGGGCACTCCTTCAAAATATTGCCTTTAAGAAACCAGACTCCTCATTTTGACACTATAGTTTACCAGAGCATGCGTATTTAGTTAAAAAAAAAAAAAAGGGCATTTAGGAGGATGTAATGGCAGCCCGCCCTGCTCTAAAAGTCACCAAACTAAATAAAACCAGGGCCTTTCTCGACTCCATAACAGAGGAAGGCTGACATTCCGTAGGCACTCGGACTTCTGGTAGAGGAGACAGTATTGTCTTGCCCCTGAGTAAGTGCCCTAGGGTTGTCAGAAAGGCAGTTTAAAGACACTTGCTCTCAATGGTGGCAAAACCATCCTCTAGGGGGGGCAGTTTGGAAATGAATGGGCAGTTTTGTCTGTCACAATCATGGAGGGGAAGCAACCAAGGTTGCTAGACATCCTGCAATGTATGGGTTGATTCTAAACAACAAAAAAATCTAGTTTAAGTCTACTTCCATTTTATACATAATAAAAAAAATCCCCCTCCCCCCCAGTTTTCATATACCTCTCTGTTTTCCAGGATTCCAAATGCTGTTTTAGTCAAGGGAAACCTCATACTGTGTTTTGCTCAGAATATTGCCAAAAGTTGTTCAGTTCTCTGGGGCGCCTGTGTGGCTCGGTCAGTTAAGCATCTGACTCTTGATTTTAACTCAGGTCATGATCTCAGGGTCTTGAGATTGAGCCCCGCGCTGGGCTCCATGCTGGGCACGGAGCCTGCTTAAGATTCTCTCTCCCTCTCCCTCTGCCCCTCCCTACCCTCTAAAATAAAAAGTTGTTCAACTCTCTTACCAATGGTAACACTTACTCAGTAGAATTTGAGTTGCTAACACAACACACTTTTGTCTGTGCATGTGTAGCTGCGGCCTTCACAGTAATTCTATGTACAGGTGTAAGCATCTGACCTCATTATATATTCTAGTACAGCTGTACCCAAGCATTTACATATTTAAATACATGTTATAACAAAATACTTCCTTTTATTTCTCCCCATTTCCCTGAAAGTTAAGGTGTGTTTAGGTTACATTATCTATGAATTTCATTTCAGGATAGTAAGGGGGGGAGTTAGAGTATTTGCTATAGAAAAGGAGAGTGTTGGATCCGACAGGGTTTAGAACCATCTGTTTAGGGGTTGAGAAATCATGTAAAACAGAACGTGGAAAGAAATCCTGACCACTTTTTGTGAACCCCATACCAGGCCCCCTGGACACACCCTCTTCTATATTCCCCCAAAGTCTTCTGTACCTTGCCCATAGTACTCACTGTATGGACCCTTGCAGCCCACCCAGAGCCATTATGTGCCAGTACTGATTCTCTGAATTAGGACGAAAGCTGTGGCCATCGTAAGAGGAAGGAATCCTTAGGGTTAATCTTAGGTATCTTAAGATTTTAAAGATACATAAAAGTTTCAAAGTTTATTTTAAAAAAAGGAATTTATACCTATATCTCTTGTGAGCTGATCACATGTCTGTGAGGATTCTTTGGAGTCACATTAAAAAAGAGGGGAGTGGGAGAAGGAAAGGAGAAAGAAATAGCACCTTTTGGAAACTGTAATATTATTTTATTGTTAAGGAATCTACTTCTAGGACTGTCATGAAGCCCAGGCTGGGTTAACAGTAATGAGTCCTGGAGGTAACTACACCCGACCTTGGACTTCCTGGTGATAAGCACTGTCTTCTCTACCTCAGCTGAAAACTCAGACTCACGAGGCCTCAATCTCTGCCTCCCTACGGGAAGATGCCAAAGCCAACTATGTAGGAGGCTTTTTCAGAGGAGAAGACGACCTTGTCTTCCCAGAAGACAAACCCTCTACTTTAGGAGGCAGATAGCAACCCCAAATCCCAGACAGGTTGGGACCTGCGTGGGCCTCAGTGGAAATGGGAAGAAGGAGGGAAGGGAATTAAGGATAGGACTGTCTCCTGTTTAAGTAGGCCAGGGTGGAAGGACAGGAAAGATCTACTCCTTGGTTCAAATCCTGCCAGCGCCAAACTGAATTCCAGTGAAGAGTTCCAGCTTACTGCCTCATATCTCAACTTGGAAATTTTCACGGTCTCTGGGTGGAAAGCATAAGCCACCCATATTCCCCGCCCTGCTTCTCTTCTTGCTTTTCCATGGAATATTGCAGCAGTTTCTGCATGCAAACCTAGGGTTCCAACAGGAGAAAACCATTCACAGAATGACAGAAGAGCTATAGGCAATGGGCCAGGGCTATGAGTAAGCCTGGGTTGGCTTTCACTGAGCTTCACCCCACCAATGTCAGGGTACCCAATGATATCTTAAGGGCTTCATACTAAATAGGAAAATGTTAAGATTCACCTAACAGTGGAGTTGAAAGCACTGAGCATTCTTTCCATCACTGGGAACACGGAGACAGTCTGAACAGTTGGTTATTGAAGAGGCAAGCTGAACAAGAACAATGACAAGGTATCTTCTAAGACCAGTCATAATGGTTCAAGCCAGAGAACTTGATTTCAGGGGAGGTAAGTGACTCACACTGACACTAAACTCTCAATGAAGTCCTCAATTCCCTGCATGATGGTGTTTCATTCCTGATTGGCCTGTCTCAGCCCATCCCCCAGGAGAGAGAACTCTAGAAAATGAAGCCAAGGAACACGCAGGTCTCTGGGCCCAAACAACTTTACACTGTTTATTGAGAACACCCGTAGATGGTGGGAAGGAGGGATGCCCTGTACCGCATCGTGGCCACCACAGACTGGGAGCTGGGCCCGGAGAGCACTGGCACTGCCGGGCGTGGGGGGGGGGGCTTCCCGTGACTCACTGACCATCACAAAGGTGGGAGGAACAAGAGAAGGCCAGGCCCGAGAGCCTGGTACCACGTTGCAAGTGGGGATAGATTGGCCTTTGCCTTTCAAAAACAGAGGGTTAGGGGAAGGGGACTACTAGAAAAAAATAGAAACTCTAAGATTAAAAAAAAAAAAAATAGTCCTCCTGTACATAACAAGACAGCATCTGCTCTCCAGGGCCCAAGACTGGCAGCAGGGGCCTCAGGCAGGCAGGCCAGGAGCCTCCAGGGGAAGATCAGTGGTTCGGCTGAGACAGTCAGCTGCACATAATTGGCCAGTCGCCAGCACCCAGCCCCTTGGGAATATACAAATATTTACCAGATTCTCTTTGCTTGTTACAAAAAGAGATAAGAAAGCTTACAGCAGATTATTTACAAACAGTATCCTGGGATATCGTGAAGGCAGAGGTGGGCTGGCTTGGAGGCTGGGGTCTGTGGGGGGAGAGCAGCCACAGAAGCCCAGAGGGCCCCAAGCCAGCCCCCTCCCCAGGCTCCAGGCTCGGCAAGGCACTGGACTCCGTTACTGGGAAAGGGGCTTAGTTCTTCTTGTGGAGGAACTTCATTTTGTTGCCTGTGGGTCAGAGACAGCAAGAGTGAGAAGGTTTCAGTATCAACTCCTGAAACAGCCCTAACCCTCTCAGCGGCAGACAGGGCTAGAAAGCCTGGATTTCAGCTGTGACGGGTCTGATCCGGGGCAGGGAAAATAAAGCAAGAGCTCTAGTTAGGGCACTGGTATCAATCACTCTGGAGCTGTGGGCAAGCTATTTAACTTCTTTGGCCCCAATTTCCCTTTAAACGGAGACATGCTATGATTCCATGATTTAGCTGGCTGAGCTCTTTGAAGGGAGTGGAGGTTTTCAGAGAAGGGCACTCTGGCACCGAGACCTTTGTAGACCCCTTTATGGCCTAGAGAAAAGCTCACTGCCCCTAGCACCCTCATATACACTCAAGAAGGAGCACATGAAAAAGACCTGGTTTATGTAAGGATCTGTAGTTTCTCCTGGTTCTGCAATTTGGTAAATACTGTACTAAATGCTCTTGAAGGACTGGGCTGGGAACCTCTTCACCAGGGGATCTCTTACAGTTCTGTCTACAGCCCCAATATAAATACCCACTGGCATTGGTTTAGAGTAGTTTGGGTACAGATGCCCCGGCCCCAGCTTCTTGCTGAACTCCAATCTCATCAGTGACCATGCTACTTACCCAAACCTCGGAGAAACTTATTCATCCCACTCTGCTCAGTGTCTGGAAGTTCCTCTAAATACTGTTCCACTCTCTGCTCAAACAGGCCTGCAGAAGAGGAGGAACAGGGAACAGAACCGTTATTGCAGGAAGGGGAGGGGTGGCCTATTGGGCACAGAGAAACCAGAATCTGCAATTACAATTTATAGGAGCATCTTATTAGAATTCAGACTATCTCATCAGAACTATAATTAATAACATCTCACGGTGCTCACTGCTGAAGCGAGAGGCCCTCAAGCACCTCCCGGTCCATGTGCCTGAGTTGCATTCCATAAGACAAAGATGCCACTCCTTGTTTTCAGAGCTGGGCGCCTTCTCTAGGTCCTCTTAGATCACTCTACCCCATGTTGTTCCAAAAGGCTTGTTAGACTAAATGGACAGTAGTAGTGGACAGAAGATGTAACAACCCTGAGGTTAGACAGAAGGATCTTGAGATGTTAAAAAAAAAAAAAGTCCTAGAGTGAGCTGAACTGATGAAATAACTAGAGACAAGGTGACCTTCTATTCTGAATGGAGGCTACCACCAACCTCAGAGAGCTAGCTCAATTTTCATCAAGGGCTTCTCCAACCTGTGGTTCTTAGAACCCCCTAAATTGCTCAGTCTGGTCTTCTTCTCTGAAGAAGAAGAGCATCTGAAGAGGGGATGGGCTACCAATGGCATGCTGCTCTAGGGTGGAGAGGAGCCCTACCAGCCACAAGGCTCCAGCCTGTGCACAGCCTTCGGAAGGCATTTACTGCGACAGGAGAAGAAAGCTCCCTTGGCAGTTTGTATCAGAAGAAAGGGATGTTAGGAGGCCTGACTCTAGCTGATAGCTAAGAGCTTCCATCACGGTGCCCAGTTATTCAGGCCTGCTGGTAGCAGAAGAGGACCCACAGCACCCAACCCCAAGCTCTTCTGGCCTTACCCTTTGCCCGACACTTTCTTAGCTCCCTGTCTTGGATGAAGCCTGCAAACATCTGAGACTCCATAAAAACCTCAAGAAAACGGCGGATGCTCTTGGAGGCCACAGACTTGCGGAAGGCCTCTCGCTGAAAGGCCCTCTCTCCCTTCTCGCTCTGAGTCAGGAAGAGGGAGTAGTGCCCAACAGTCTCCACAAAGAACCGGATAAACACCTCCGACACCAGCCCATTGAGGGTATTACATTCTGGAAGAGAAAAGACAAATCTTTGAGGTTCAGTTCAAGAAACGGTCATCTCCAACCTCCAACCCCAACCTCTAGGTGGTATTATCTCCCTCTCCCCAAGAGAATTTCTAGCCAGAACCACTTATCCGTTTTTGAAACTTTATGTCTTGTGCTCCTGGGCCTATAACTAGCCCCTGAGCTGGAAGGTCAGAAACTGTGCTCTGCACGTGGAAGTTGACAAATATTCACCGTGCAAATGAGAGTGGAAATCAGAGACCAGAGGATCACTTTCCCCATACCCGTCACCCTTGGTGGTATTCCTGGGCTTCACAAGAAGAGGAAGTTCCCTCCATCTCCTGCAGGGACTCAAGGCAAGACCCCTGAGGGAAGGATAACTAGCTTCCTATCAGCAAGAAGAGTCTGGGCGTTGCCATATATCTTTGGGTTTTCTTTCTCAAAACTTCTGAGGTAGAGAAGAATTAGAGGGAAGAGGGTAGCTTTCTAGCCTGGGCCACCCTACAAGTGCCCCCAATGTTGTTTACGTTTCTCAACTCCCTCTGACAAACTACCAAAATACTTCTCTCTCCTCAGGCCCATTACTCCCTGAGCCCATTGGTAGTGGGGCTAGAGAATTCTAGGCTAGCCTGAGACCAAGGTCCTATACCTGGAGCCTCGTCAACCAGAAAGATCTGGTATGTAGAAACAGGGCCCTGGTACCATGAGGCCCAGGGCCAGAGCAGAGGGAGGCCCCGGGCCAGAGCTGATTCTGCCCGGGGTGAGCCTCACTCACCATCATCGGAGTCGCTGTCAGAGTCCTGGGAGATCAGTTCGTTCTTCCTCTCTAGAGCCTGCTCCAGAGCCGCCTGTAGCTTCCTCGGTAACAGTGTGTCCTCATCATCCATCTACAGGGGAAGGAAAATACAGTCATCATGATCACAGACACTGACTGAGCACTTACTATATGCCAGGCCATCCGAAGAGCTTAAATATATAATCTTACTCCTTCCTCCCCCAAATCCTGATACTATTATCAACCTCATTTTACAATGAGAAGCTGAGCAGAGAGAAAGGTTAAGAAACTCATCCAAGGTCACACAGATAAAACGTGGTGGAAGCCGTGGCATTCACTGCCCAGGACCAGCTCGGGGTTCCTCGCCCAGCACCCTGATGAAGCCTCCCTGGCTCCTCCATCTCCAGCTCCACAGTGGGAAGCAGAGCTGGCTCGGGGCAGGGAAACTATGGCCCAGCCTGGGTCTCAGGTATGAGGTTAGGCTGTCGTTCCTGTCTCTGCATTCTGGTTCCGTGTCTGTACCTTGATGCCTTGTACCCAGGAGTGGCAGCTGTCACCGGTGTGTGATAGACTGTACCTTCCCAGAGGGCACACCAGTGGGTTGTGCTCCTTAGTGGAGAGCCGGAAGCATTTCCATGACTACCAAAGGCTTTCTGAAGTTACAATGATGATTGCAAACCTTGACAGTCCATAGCATTCTGTGCATCATGTATCATCCCCCAGCAACATTTCAAGGCAGGTGGTGTCACCATGCCTGCTTTAGACATGAGAACTCTGGCTCAGAGAAGTTCAGAGGCCCGTCTGACATCGTGTGGCTCAAAGGTGGCAGAGCCAGACCTCAAGTGTTCAGACTTCCAGGCCATGCTCTTCACACTCCCACGTTCTCATCACACTGGATGATCCCAACCAGAAAGGCAGATCCTGCTGGGGTCAAGACTTCCCAGATCAGTTTCTCCCTCCCCACCCTTGTCTAGTCTGTGAATATGGAGCCCAGAGAGCTCAACAAATAGGCTGTGAAGGTTGAACAACATGTGTAACAGTGTTGGGTGCCTGGCGGCCTGCAGCAAACAGGCACCTACCCTAAGGCAGGCCATATTCTCTGGTGTCCTGCTCTTTCTTACCTGTCGGATGAATCGGTCGGATCCCAGATTCACCATCAGTGCCTAAGAGAAAGAGTATTAGTGACAGTGATGCAGGGAATGAGCCCCTGCAATGCCCTCTCTAGGCCTCCAGACCTCCTGGATTCCCAGAGTCAGACAACAGGAATAACTCCAACCAGGGATAGAGCGCCCAGGGAAAAGGGACAGGAGCTGGGCAGAGAGGCCCAGGGGCCACAAGTGAGAAGATCCCAGTGGTCTTGGTCCCTTCCTTTCCCCCTCTACCCCTCCCTCCCTCCCTCCCTCCTGGGAGTTTCTGTTCCTTCGGTCCCTTCCTTCCTCCACCCCTCACCCAGCTGGTCCCCCAGACAATGGCCCACCTCCTCCACGGGCAGCTCCTTCAGTTTGGGGAGGGAGCTAGAGAGCAGGCCAACCAGGAAGGGTGTGGGACAGCAGACGATGTCAATCATGGAGGCCGGAAGGACAGGAATGAAGGTGTGCTGCCAGGAGAAGGGGTAGAGCAAGGCCACCACGGCATGGGAGCAGCTGGAGAGGGTACTGGTAGACAGACAGAGACACGCATCTGAGCCCAGGCCCAGGACCTTTGGGGAAGGGGAGTTCGAGCATCCTTTTATGGGTTAAACCACCCAGTGCAACAAAAGTGCTGATGGAGTTCAGGTCAGGATCTGACCCTGCAGACTGGTGAAGCCCCCACATTCCCACCACTCAGGGCCTCAAGGACACTGGTACCGAGCTTCTTTGGGACTCGACCTAGGAACAGCCACGAAGGTACACAGCAACACTTAAATTCACAAAGGACTCACATACATACCACCAAGGGCCACCCTAATCACAGACAGGCCTAACCTGGTGGGGAAGTATCAGCTGAAGCCAGGGAATATGAAGGTAAGGCGAGCAAGAGTCGATCACAGATTTGTAGTGTGTAAGAGCTGGAAGACCCTCAGAGGTTGTCTTATCAATTCTACATGTTCTAGCTGGGGCCACAGCTACGAAGGGTCAGTTTCATAAGGGGCCGGCCTGGGACACAGTTGTCCTGTCTCCCAGCCCAGTTGTCACTTGACTACTCTGCCGTCTATCCAACCCTTCCTCACTGTAATCGCAAAGAGTGGTCTAACGGAGGACCACTGACCGAGGTGAGGAGCCCGGCACCATTCCTACCAAGCTGAAAAAAGTGCCCACGCCCATCTTTCTTCTCAGGCTCCAAAAAATAACCTAAGGTCTCAGTGGGGTCATCCCTCTCTTGGCCTAGATGGGGCTCTGGGCCTCTAGACCCAGCAGCACTCCAGGACCAGCCATCTGAGCAGAATGACCAATGCAAGAGGGGAGGAAGCCCTCTAGGGTGCTAGCTAGAAGGAGCAGAAGTGAGTGTGCACTCCCCACGTGTGTTGAGGGCCAGTGTGGGGCACTGGTAAACACAGGAGACACACCTGGCTTGAACAACCCATCTGCTGGGAGGAGAATCAAAGGCCTTCCTCTGGGAACCATATTATGGATGAGGAGGCAGAGGCCCACAGTCAAGTTCAGTTTTAAGCTTGATTTTCCCACTCTGACCCTCTGTCTCTGTTGGTCCTACCTATTAGCCACAATAGACTCTACCTGATCAGCTCCCGTAGGAATTCTCCCCCTTTCCTGATTAATGCCCCACCAGTCAGAGCACATGGTTCCAATCCATGACAGAAACAAACCCCCTTTTCTAGAAGGACCGCTGGATGTTCACAAGTATTTCATCAGCCAGTGCCTTGCTGGGCTGTCCTGCCATCCTACAGACACCTAATAGTGTCGGGCCTTGAGGCAGAGACACAGGTATCCTGGCTCTGACAGCCCTTCCCCTGGGGACAGCAGCTTCCCACACCTCGAGGGGAGCCATCTGGAGAAGATCTAGAAAAGGGCTGTCTCAGCATTGAGGGACACACTGATCTCCACCTTCCCCTCCAATAGGCCTGGCTCTTTGGAGACAGAAGGTTTTGTATAGCCCCTAGGGCTAATCACTGCAGAGCCTGTACACACATACGGCGCACCCCTTCCATATACTCAGACATCAAAACTAGACCTGGAGGGACAAAGGATTTGTGGACAACCTAAAATGTGAGCAACAGAACGTGAGCTGGCTCAGACTCACTGAGCCCTGGACCCAGTCCAGGCCGGTTGTCATCACTGGGCTGCCCACCCTGCCCCTCTCCAGTCACAGGCAGACCCTGAGGAGAGTGGGTACCTCTTCTTCGGCCCAAGAGTGGCAGAACTTGAATGCTGAGCCCGGCAAAGAACAGAGCCCTGGGGTACTTTCCTTCCAGAATGGTGCAGCAATGTGCTCAGAGCCCTCCTGGAGCTGGGCTACGGGTGGGGGCGGCAAAGAGGAAGCCCTGAGTGAGGGAATGGAACCCTCAGGAAAAAGAAACCTCCTCAGGGTCTAGGCTTCGGTAGGGACACCACAGTCTGGCCAGACTAGAGCCTCCCTTGTTGAGGGACAGTGAACATGGGTGGCAGGGAGGCAGCAGACAGGGGCTCCACCGGGCTGCTGTCCTGAGCCCCTTCCTGAGGGACCGCAAGACACACACAACTGTGGGATACAGAGACACTGAGGCTGGGGCGGGAAGTGAGGGGCCATTTTCATTTCTAAAGCGGGCCTTCTCTGAAAAAGTCAGCAGCCTGGCATTTCCTCCTCTTCCTTCTCCTGGGCCAAGGGTGGCCTGGCATCCTGCCCAGTGCCCCGTGAGGGCACGCAGGAGTCCCTTTCTCCTGCTCCCCTCAGTAGCCCCTCACACGGAAAGGAAGACCCCAGAGAGCCTGGGCCTACTGAGGACCGTCCTTTTCTGCCCCTCCTATCAGCACATGGCATACGGTATGGCACAGAGCAGGTGGGCTAATAAATGTCCCAATGACTGAATTAATTCCACCATTCTAAAGAAACCACTTCTTCCCGTGATGGGTCCTCTGACAAAAAAAATACATAACATGTTGCCAAGATCTCATCCTCTACTTGCCTGTCCACTCCCCACATAGACTCCATGCTATGGTTTAAGTATCCGTGCCCTCCAAAATTCCTATGTTGAAACCCTGAGTCCCAAACATGCGGTGGGGCCCTCGGAAATGGGACTCATGTGCTTATGAAACAGATCCACAGAGCTCCTTCGCCCCTTCTACCACGGTGAGAAGGCTCTGGCTGTGAACCACGAAGCGGGCCCCCACCAGAACGTATCCATGCTGGCACCCCGAGCTTGGATGCCCAGCCTTTGGAACTGTGAGAAATACCTTTCTGTTGTTTCCAGGCCACCTAGTCTGGTGTTTTGCTATAGCAGCCCGAATAGACTGAGACACTTTCTCGTCAATCTTGACTGCCTAGGAGAGCTCAACTCCTTCCACAGCGCCCCATGTTCTGTGGCCCTGCCACCAGCCCTCCCATAGCCACAGCCAGATCTTGGCATCTGGAAGTCCTCTACCTCTAAAATCATAAATGCCAACGTTTCGGACCAAGACCTATGATCCATCCCGCTCTTTTCTTATTCCTCCTAAGCCAGCTCCCCTGCCTCACGCGCACCTCCCGTCCCTGGACACCTTCCCCCTCTCCTGGTTTGACTGGCCAACCTTCCTGCAACCACTCTGCTCCCCGGCACCCTCAGTGCCTCACCTCGTCCTCCACAAATCCCCAGGTGACCTCTCCAGGTGATGCCCTAACCGGCTCCTCCCTGGGGGGCTCAGCGCCCCTGCCCCTTCCTCACGTGGCTCTGCCTAAGAGCTCATCACTCTCCTCAAACTCTGCATCCCGCAGAGATGGCCCGGCCCCCCTCCCAGGGGAGGTGCAGCCATCGGCCAGAAATCTCCTTATCCCACCTTTCTCCGAATCCACGTGTTTGCATCTCCACACTCTTGGCTGGGGCACAAGAGGAAGTGCCCCACTTCTTCCCTCAGGCCAAGTCCTCCCTTGGGTTCTCAGTCCTGCCACACCGATACCACAGTAGCTGGCACAAAGTAGGGCTCATAAATACATGTCAGACTAACTAGTGGACGTGCCTTCCCCCTCTTCTTCCCCTTGCCCTGCTGGGCCTTACCTGAGCTTATCTGCCACAAAAATGACTCGGCGCTCCAGCAGCAGCGAGGCAAAGATTCGGATGAGCTGGCGCACGCTGAGGCAGGTGAAAAGGCACTCGAAGTCCACATGCTCCAGCCGGGAATCCATGGGCCGCCGCAGCTCCAACACCTGCGAGGGGGAGGGTGGGTCAAGGCAGGCGAGGTGGGTGTCACTCCCGGGAATAGCCAGCCCTTCCCTTGTGCCTTCCTTGGGCCTGGCACAGAGATTAGACAGGCTGATAGAGACAGAGGCCAGAGTGGTAGGACAAACATGACCTCGGGAAGGAAAGTCTCGCAGGACGGGAGAGGACATGGCAACACGGCCACTAGCACTGCCTTCCGAGAGAAGTGACGGGCCGTGGGTTTCCCTCCCCACCCTCCCTTTTCCAGGTTTCTAATCTACCCCACTATGCAATAAGACCCAGTCTCCCTCTCCCCTCAGACCACAGCTCTGTTCCCACAGTACTCAGACACCTAGCCTGTGAGCAAGAGGGCTAACTGGAATGTGGGGGAGGCTCCAGAGGGAAGCAGCTGATGAGCCATCCCTCAGGCTCACGGGAAGAGGAGGAGAGGTGAATACTCTTACAGGTAAGGAGAATAAGGAGACCACACAGCTCCATCTGTGGGTGCTCCCCGCCCCCCGGTCCATCTCCCCAAGCAGAGGTCTCGGCGCCCACGCCGACCAGATCCCACAACCAATCGCTGCTCCCCAGGCCAGAGGAAGAGCAGCACCTCCATATCCCTGGGCTGCCATCTCTCGGAAGGCAATGCTAGTGTCCTTGTTGCCATGTCCTCTCCCTTCCTGCGAGACTTTCCTTCCCGAGGTCATGTTTGTCCTACCATTCTGGCCTCTATCTCTATCAGCCTGTCCAATCTCTGTGCCAGGCCCAAGGAAGGCACAAGGGAAGGGCTGGCTCTTCCCCCACCATGCCAGGAAGCAGGACTTTATCAGGGCCAGACCTAGCCATCCTCCCTCCAGGGGGGTTGCAAGGCCACTCCCAAGGTTAGTGCTATGCCACAAAAAGCCACTTCCCTGGGGGCAGCCCTGAGGGTGAAGGGTAGCAATTGACCCTAGCAGTGAGAGCGGGAGGAGCTGCTGACTAGCTCAGGCCAGGCCGAAGCAGCTACCACAGGGGCCTGCCTAGTCTTCTCCTTGGTCTCTCAGCGCATGTGGGCAGCAAGGGTGTGCAGGCCTCCTGCTAAGCAGGGTGAAAACTGACGTCCCTTGCACAGCCCCTGGTGTCAGAGCTCTTTTCCAGGGGCTTTTACCCCACATCATCTCATTTATTCCTCAGGGTCGAAGCAAGGAAAGTTTAAACTCCTAGCTCAATACACCCCTCTGGCTCCCAGAGAAGCAGCAAATGGGGCACAAGGTGCCCTAACGATCAGCGGACACTATCTTTCCCACTGATGGTGAACTCCTAGAAGGCCCAGGGATCAGCACAATGCCACGCCCACACAAAATGCTCAGGGAATGTGGCCTGAAGGAAACCCACACCACAAGGACACCAGAGGCCTCTGTATGAGCCCCCCCGTCCTTGTCCCCAGAAGTCACAGTGATGCTCCCCCACACCCCTCCACCCCCAAGAGCCTCACGCAGTCCGACAGGCTCAGCTCTGCAGCACAGCGCCACGCTCCTACGACCCCTGGGGTCCAGGCTCCCCGCAGCGTGTGAGAATTCACAGAAGCAGCTGGTGGGACCTGGGCCTCTTCTCATGCATCCCTGCCCTCAAGGGTCACAGTCCAGTGGGGCCGACTTGAGTCGAAGCAACCCCAGCTGTGAGACTGGTGTCCAGACCGAGGAAGCCATGATTCCCGTCTGCACGGCGGGGGGGAGGGGGCGGCACGAGGGTGGAGAGGAAGGGCAGCAGCCCCGGAGGAGGCAGGGAGGGGTCAGGGCAGTGGCTCAGAGCCCAAGAGACTTCATTTGGGCTGTCCAAGGAGCGAAGGGAAGAGTCTTCAAGGCAAAAGGAAGCAGGGTTCAGCGACAGTAAGCAATTCAAGTCAGAGTGATGAGAAGTGAGGCTGGTGAGAACAGGGCCGTCCCGAAGGGCTCCCAGGCGTGCTGCTGGGCTCTCGGGGCAGGGCCAGCCATCCTGCGCCAGACCTCTCCGGGAGCCTGAAGTCCCTCCAGAGGAGGGTGGGAGAGAAGAGGCTGAGAGAGAGCCCTGAACTGGCACTCGCACCACTCCCAGCACACCCTGTGTTTCTTTAGTCAGACCCTCCCCTGCTCTCTGCAACAACGAATTCATTTCTTCTTCCCTCTCCTAAAGCCTAGCACCCACCCCTCACGGAGGATGACCTTCTTTTCCATTTTGAGAAAACCGAAGCCATCAGATGAGAAGCCAGAATCTACAAGCCACGGCCCTTCCCCGCCATCACACAAGGAAGGGCCCATCTCCCCTGACCGAAGCCAGTCCCTCCCTGGACCCCACAGCCCTGCCGCCTCCTGGGCCACAGTCTGACTGTCCCGCCCCTCTCCCGACTGTCCCCTTTCACCTCTGCCTCCGCCGGGTCATTCCCACCAGCCTCCAGACGACCACCTTCCACAAACTCCGCCCTTTCAACCACTGCCCCCGCTTCCCAAGTCCTCTTCACAACCAAGCCTCTCGAAGAGAAGTCTATACAGGCTACTTCCACCTTCTCACCCCTGTTCACTTCTCAGCTCACTCCACTCAGGTATCTGGGCGCCTCAGTTCCTGCTCCACTGAGATCCACTCTTGTCAAGGCAGCTGGCCATTCCTCCTCCTGACCTCACCTGAGCACCCCTTCCTTCTGAAGATGCCCCCTTCCTTGGCTTCCAAGCCACAGCCTGCTATCCCTCCTGTCTTCTCACTCCTGGGGGTTGCTCCTCCTCTTTTGCAGGATCCCCAAACGTTGGAGTCCCCCAGGTCCGAGGAAGACCAAGTCCGGGCTCTCTTCTCTTCCCTATGTACACTTTCTGCTACGAAACATCTTCTCTTGGGTGCCACCCAGATATCTGAAACATAATACATACAAAAATCCACTTCCCTGCTTCCTCCTCGGAGCCCACTCCCTCCACAGCCAGTACGCCGGCAACTACCCTGAAGCTCAAGCCAGAAAGAAGGCTGGGAGTTAGGCTTAAAATCTCCCTAACACTTATTGCTTATTTCCACTCGACACAAAGCGCTTCTGATCCTAAGTCTAAAATGTATCTCAAGTCTACCCACTTCTTACCTTTTCTACTGCTCCTTAATCCAAGCTACTATCATATCATCTCCTGTCCTACTGTATGGGAGCCTAGCAGGTCTCCCTGCTTTCACTCCGATCCGTGATCTCCACAGCAGCCAGAGTGAGCTTTTAAAATTATATCTCAGATCTTACAACCCTGCTTTACGTGAACTCCAAAATCCTTAACTTGGCCTAGCAGGCACACTGGGATGTGGCCCTCGCTGCCCGTCCTGCCCTGCTCACCACCCTTTCAACCATCTTGGCCTTTTTTCAGTTCCTTGTCACTTTGCCGACATGTGCCTTTGCAGATGCTGTTCCCTCTCTACCTGGAATAACCTCCTCCCATCCACACCCTTCTCTTTCAGTCTCCCTCCCCCACTTCATTTAGCTGACTCTACTCACCTAAGTCACCTCCTCAGAGGAAGCCTTCCCGGGCCCCCTAACCTAGAGCAGGTCCCCTGTCACACACTCTTACTCCCATGCTTGCGCTTGGCACTTAAGATGTTCAGGAATTATCTACTTAAAAGCAGACATATGTATTTAATATTGGTCTCTCCCACTAGATTACGAACTCCACAGGGACAGAGCTGTGGCCTACTTCAACTTCATGGCTGCCCCAAGGTCTGGCACCATCCCTGACTGTGAGAGAGCACTGTCGGTAAAGGGCTGATGAATGAATAAAAGGAGGGCAGATGGAATGTAGTTGAGTCCAAGCAGGTCAGGGAAGGCCCCCTAGGAGATGCAGGGAGTTGGGCCCCAGTGACAGTTCTGTCATTCACTTTTCCAGTCCTTACTGATTAGCTGTACACACACGGTGACCGAGGAAGGGGCCGTGCTCTGCCCCTCCCAGGGACTGCAGCCTTAGCTAGCCCCCATCCATAGTCTGAGAGAAGAGGCAGCAGAAATCCCTACCTCATTGCCAGCACCTGGAAGAAATGTCTTCACTTTGATGGTCTTCCCTGGGGCAGGGAAGGGCGACTCCATGAGACTTCTCATGAAGGGATAGACCAAGGCGGCAGAGATCCCACGCCGGCGCTCCACCTCATCTAGGACCTGTGCCCAACCACCGGTAGCCCGAAGAGGAAGGGTGTCAGGACGCTGCCCTTCCCTACCTCCTGGGCAGAGAAGAGGGCAGCCTGGCATCTGACCAGCTGGGGCCAAAAGCTAGGGGACAGGAGGACTGTCTCGCCAGCAGCTTTACACTCTAGCCTTCCTGCTTCCCTTGGCACTCGATGACTGCTCTGCTCACTAACTCGTCCTTGCCTCACACCCAGGAGCTGGGCCAAGGAAACACCACTTGCAAGTCGGGTCCCTGGGCACTTGGCTTCCCCAGGTGGCCGGGGAGGGGGGGTCTCTGTCCCCAAGGACTCCGGCTCTGCCCATGGCCCAGGGTGGACTGTGACAATGGCAGACCATGTTGGTGCAGGAGCTGGGGAGATGCCAGCTGGCCAGATGGGGAGCCAGGCTTGGGAACAGGAAAGAGTCCAGGAGCTCCCTGTACTTGCTCTTGCATTCTCTTGCTCGTGCCCGCTCGCTTGCTCGCTCACGCACACAGGTGGTTTTCTCATCTGAGCTGACTATTGATACTCCTGTGGGAGCTGTCAGCTGGGGAAGGGGAGGGAAGTAAGCCAGAGCCCTCTTACCTTGGAAAACAAGCCGAAGCAGCCCAGGCGGCTGATGACACAGTATACCTCTGGCAACCGAGGCCCTTTCCCACTCGGCTGGGTCGGGATGAGGCGGAGGAGAGACAGACAGATACAGAGAAAGCACGTTACTACATCTGGCTCCTTTTCCTGGGGAAGTGAGGGCTGAGGACTGGTCTTCTAGGGGACGACTACAAACTTCTTCTAAACCGCTGCTCAACCAGGCCCCCAGAGGAAAGGCTGACACTCCTTGGGGGCAGGCTTCAGCCTCCACTGGGTCTCCCAGCCCAAGGTGCCAGACTCCTGCCGAGTTCCTCCCAGGAGGCCGCTGGCGCAGGAGGAAGCAGCCTGGCAAAAGCTATATGGTGATCCGTGGATTTACATGGCGAAAGCTGGGAATCCAGAGGACACAATGGTCATGAGAGGGACCTGTGTACATTCCTCAGGGCAAGCCGTGGAGTCCCCTGCCCCTCACAGGGGACCTTCCGTAAAACATCCCCATTCTGGGTTCCCCTTGCCTCCCTTCCTCGATCCACCCCATTCTAGTAAGACAAATTGAACACAGATAAGGGCAGCAAACTACTATTTATTGAATGTTTACCATATCTGAGGCCTGGGCTTGGTACTTTACAAAAAGCCTGTGAGAGATAGTACACGGGCACCATCATCTACATTCTATAGATGAGTAAACTGAGTTACAAAAAGAGTAAGTCATTGCCCAAGGGCATGCATCTAAAAGTCATGGAGCCAGAGTCTGTTTTGGCCTCTGATTTGCTATCTCACCTCTAAAGCATGCTGCCTTCTGACAGGACAGAAGGGAAAGGGACGCAAAGACAGAACAGAGGTATGCTAGGAGAGGAGAACAAAGGAATGGGGGCGTTAAAAAGGTGAGTGGCTGGAGCAGATGTGCCCTGAGAGCTCCCCAGGCCTGGGGCCCCCAAATGCAGGTTGGGGTGAGGCCACAGGAGTCTATGTCTCCAGCAAGAGGCTGGCAGGGCTCTGTGGCTGCCTCTGGCTCAGAGGCCTGAGTGCCTGGCAAGGCCAAGTAGGGAGGGAGCGCAGAGCAGGTGCTGGCCCCTCATGCAGGCTGCTAAGCAAATGCAGATGGGCCCATTTCAGTTTCCAAACCTGCTGGCCGAGCACGTCACAGATCTAAAGAGAAGGCAGAATCTGTTTTTGTCCATATTAGGCCTGAAACTCACTCCTCTCTCTTTCCCTCTCCCCCGCCTCCCCTAAAGCCCCAAGTGATTAAATCAAGTATGTGGGATTTGGGTTAGAATCATTGTGTCCAATCTGCAGGAATGCCGAGCTAGTGCCAGCCCCCTTGGCAGGGACCCAGCCCAGGCCCTCTCTGAGCACGCCAGGACAAACATACTCTTCCCTGGGGGCAGCAGGCCCGCTGCAAAGGAGCAGCTCTGCTCCATCACTATTCCTGCAAAGGCAGCCTTCGGAATGCTCGTCTCCAGGCCCAGGTGAACCTGGGGCATGCTGGCCTCTGCCTGGCTCCCCACCTGGCATCCGTACTGCTCCACATTCCCTTAGCCCTACTCACCGGCCATTCAATATCCAAATATCCCTCCTCCGCAGACTGCCCTCTGGGGCGATCCAAGAGTAGCAAAGAACTTAGAGTCAATCCTGGCTCTGTCTCTCACTGGCTGTGTGATCCTGGGGAAGTTATTCCCCCCGAGTCTTAGTTTCCTAATCTATAGACACTGACTGACACAGTACTACTTCACGAACTCTCCTAAGGATTAAAGAAGTTGACACACTTCAAGCATCTAGCCTGGAACATAACAGGTCCTAAATAATAGTTTATTCCCTTTGTCTTCCCTTCTACATTCAAAGTCTGACCTTCTCTATTAGACTATCTAAAATTCCTTGAAGATTGGATGGGATTCATGTCTAACTCCTTTTTAGGTGCATTTAACATGTTGCCTGACCCTCAGCGGGAGTATGGTACATGTTTCAGAATGAATGAATGAATGGCCCAGAATCCTTCACGTGGGGTCCCTGCCTAGGATTCTTCTCATCTGTGCTTAGACTGGCATCTAGTGAGTCTTTGTCCCATTAAGGCATGGGAACCATGAAACACTGCTGACACCCCAAACCAACAACATCCTAGTGAACTCCACGGGAGAGTGCAACAGGACTCTCTCTTTACCTTACCTCCACCTGATTATTTCCCAGGACTAATGGGAAGGGAGATGGGGAAGGGCTTCTCTCTCTATAACATGGCTTATATTTTCAAAACCCTCCCTTTCCCCTGTGTTCAAGGCATCTCTTCCAGAATCCCACAGAAGGTACTGCTCTGTCCCTCCTCAGCCTCCAGCACTACCAGACCATGGACAGGATGCCTCCTCACGTCAGCGGGCCAGGTATGGGCATGAGGAAGGTTGTCCTCCACCCCTGTCTGATACACACACATAGCTGGGGTGATAGGATCCTGCACTCCAGCATTGGCAACCAGAGCCCAGGAGCCCGAGAGAAATGAAGGAGAAGAAAAAGTGTAGGAAAGTTAAAACCATAGGACAGCCCAGTAGAAGGTGATCCACTCTCGCCTCTTATTGCAGTTTATCTTAGATCCTGGGGACTGATCAGAGGGGTCACTGTGAGTCCTGCCATCCTAGGAGTGCCTCATATGTGTGCCTGCATGTGTGTGCGTGCATGTGCGTGCGTGCGTGTGTGTGTGTGTGTGTGTGTGTGTAAGCACGCGCATGCATGTGTCGGGGGCGGCCTCGAGGAGCACACAAGGAAGCAGAATGTAGAATCCCACACAAGCCAGAGTTGAGGAAGGCGCACACATGAGCACACACACACGCATGCACATGCACACACACATACGGTGCGGCCCAGTCCCCCCAGGGCTGCACGGCTCTACTTACCAGTAAGCGCCTGCAGTAGCCGAAGCGCCTACTGCCGTCTTCCCCAGTCAGCATGAAAGAGAAGGTCTCACTGGAACGGGGAGGGACCTGGCATCAGGGAAGGTCAGAGGACCCAGGAAATAGCGCCCCAGAAGAGGGAATGCCCTCCCAGGGAGGAGGTGAAGGGCCAGCTGGCGGTAAGAGCAGAGGCCAGGACGCCGGCATGTCCTGTGCAGTTGCCCCTGCTGTGGGAGTCACGGAGCCGATGCTCCCTCCCTGCCTCTGGCCAGACCAGGCCAGGCCTCACCTGCTGTACTCCGACACAGGGAGCCAGTCCTTGGCATCAGGGAAGCAAAACTGGGGGATGGCCTTGAGCCTCTCCTCTGCCTCCCGCATCTGCTTGGTGGGTCGGTCCAGCTGCAGGGAGAGGGATTTGGGGAGAGACAGACGAGAGAAGACATGGATCCTGGGCCGGAGGGGGTGGCTGAGAAGCATCTCCTCCCCCAAGAGCTGTAGATGGCATCCGGCCAACTGGCATGCTTCTCAGCAGTCCTGTCCCCATTCCCGATTCTTACAGAGAGGTCTGGGTGCGAGCTGAGACATCATGTATTCATTCAGTAGGTGCCAAACGCGTGCTTTCTGTGTGGCACCTGGCACCGTGTCACGCACTGGGGCTACTGATGGAAGACAAAGTGGGTGAGGTCCCTGTCCCTGCACATTCTGGTCAGGAGACTGAGACAATTGACAATGAAATCCCCAAGGGCGCCACGAAGGAAATAAAGAGGGCACTACGACAGAGAGAACTGGACAGGGGGAGGGGTACTTTAGGTATCTAGAAAGATCTCCTGGAAGAGGTGCTATCTGGGCAGAGAATGAGGAATGAAAAAGAGCCAGCCACCATGTGCAGAGCTGAAGAAAGAACATTCCAGGTTGAGGCAGAAAGCAAGGAGGCCAGGTTGGCTGGCTGGTGATGGGCAGGGAAGGTGTGGTAAGAGGGAAGGTAGGTGCGGGGATGGAGAGTGACACCTAATGGGGTACACAGTTTCTTTTTGGGGTGACAAACACGTTCCAGGGGCACCTCGGTGGCTCAGTTGGTTAAGCACTCGATTCTTGGTTTCAGCTCAGGTCATGATCTCGTGGTCGTTGAGACAGCCCTTTGTCAGGCTCCACGCTGAGCATGGAATCTGCTTCAGATTCTCTATCCCCCCCCTTCCCCTCTGCTCCCCCCACCCCGCTTGCTTGCACTCTCTCTCTCTCTAAAATAAACTCTTTTTAAAAAAATGTCATAATAATGATTATACAACTCTGAATGTACTAAAAGTCATTGAATTGTATACTTTACTTTTTTAAAAATTTTATTTACTTATTTGTCAGAGAGAGACAGAGAGAGAGCACAAGCAGGCAGAGGGAGAAGCAGACTCCCCACTGAGCAGGGAGGCCGACGTGGGGCTCGGATCCCAGGACCCTGGGATCACGACCTGAGCCGAAGGCAGATGCTTAACCAATTGAGCCACCCAAGCATCCCGAATTGTATACTTCAAATAGCTGAATTAAACAGTATGTGAATTAGGTCTCAATACAGTGGTTGAAAAGAGAGAAATAAAGTATGAGAAGTACCTGGGGGCCCTTCTGCAGGCCCCTTGCCATCCCTATAAGCAATTTGGGTTTTATTCTAGGCATACTGGGAGGTGTTCTCTTGTGCCCTCATCCTCTGAACAAGCACTGGCCCAAACCCGTGCCCCGGAAACCCTCTCTTCCCTGCTAGCTGGCAGGCACCACGCTCAGGGCTGTCACAGCGAGGTGAGTGGCTACGGCAAGAACAGGATCTCTCCCGCCCCAGAGATGTGCCGGGCAGACAGAAGGTGCTAGAGGATGGGGTGGGATGGGGGAGAGATGGCCTCACCTTGGGAAACTGGTAGGAGACTTCAGGGAGGTAGGTGTTTCGAGATGGCTTCTTCTTGAGGGACACCACCACAAAGTACTCAAAAAGCTCCCGCTCCTGCCACTCGAGCAGTTCCAGCTCCAGGGTCCGATAGCTGGGTGCACGCTTCAGCATGGACTGGATGTGGACCAGGCGCTGCGTGTGGGCTGGGGGCAGGGTGCATGTCAGGGCACGGACTGGACCGTCAGAGACCCCACATCAGCCCCCTTCCACCCCAGTCTCAGGCTCTGCCTCTGTGGACCACCTCGAAGCGCAGAAGCCTGGCCTGACACCCTCTCGCAGCTAGGTCTGGGGCTGAAGTGGCAGGAGCAAAGCGTCTACGCCTGTGCAAAGGCTCTGCCCTGCCACAGGGAGCTGCTGCGCTGGGCCTTCCAGAGCTTCTGGAGGCCGGGTGGGGACTGACAGGAGTGCCTAAGCCAGGCAAAACCCAGGCACCCACCTACCCCTGCCTGGTACCAACACGCACCTCCACAAAGGCTCTGTCCTGGGTCCCTCTCAGAGTCCTTGGACTTGGACCCTTTGTCCCTGTCCCCAGCCCAAAGTCCATTTGCCCACTTGCCTGGGGGACCAGTGGAGGAGGGAAGGAGGGAGCTAGCTCTCACATACTTTAACCATCCAGGAAAGTCTAGGCAGGTTTCCCAGTAGAGAAAGAACAGAGATTTATCCAAGGCTGCTGGAACGGGAAGTTCCCAAAAACCTTTTCAGGGAGGTGTCAGTCCTCCTCTCTACGGATATGGGGCCTAAGTGGCCTCAGGGCCTCCAGAGGACCAGTTTCTTCAGACTGGCACAATTGTTACAGCCAGAAGAGGTACTTGTAATCTTCTAAACCCACCTCTGACCCTCCAGATTTGCAGCATTTACCAAGCAAATCTAGCACCCAGTTCCTGTGGACAAGGCCACGGGGAAGTCCAGGTGAAGGGGGACGTCTGAGTTCAACCCTCCCAGGGCTGCCTTGCACGCAGTAGGAGGGGACTCCCCTACAGCTCTTTGCTCTGTTGGCTGCTATCCTGCCTGCCTCTTGCCTCTCCAAAGCAGGCCAACTGGGGACGTTGGAACTCTATGTGCAGAGGAAGGGGGTGACTCTACAGCCAGGGCTGGGAAGGGATTCCGTGCTCTCGCGGAGCCACGCCTCACCTTTGAACCTGTCGTCAGAGTCGCTCTCGCTCTCACTATTCTCATCTGGAAAAGTAACAGTAGGAGTGCACGCTTGCTGAGCCGCTGCCCCACAGCCAGCGCTTCCTGTGCCCCCCTCCCAGCTCTTCTCACAAGGGATGGATCATACCTCTCCTGGGCGCCCCTGGGCCCAGGGACCCTCTGAGCTCAAACCGCAGGTGCTAATCGCTATACAAACCCCTATCCATCCAGTCCTGCCCTGGGGGAAGCTGCCGAAGGCCTGAGCTGGAGGCCGAGCCAGCAGAGAGGCCTACAGGCCTGGATCACAGGGCCTGCCTCCAGGACGCCAAGATTTGAAATGGGAAACAGACCACAGTTCTCAGTAAGTCTGGCCTTTCCTTTTGCCAGAAGCAGATTCCCACACCCACCTCCCTCATCAGGGCCTCACAGCCCAAAGCCTGAACTAACCCATCCCATGGTTTCCTTCCCTCTTTGGCCCTCCCCTTCTATGTGCCACTTCTGGGTAGGACTCTACCCTCCTAGAAGGCAGGAGGATCCTGGGATTGGCCCACAGGAGGGTAAACTAAAGCTAGATCATGCCTCTCCCTGTTCCTATTGCCCAAGGGCCCCAGACACCTGAACCAGCTCAGACATCAAGGCCTACCTCTCAGTGATGCTGTCTCAATGCTGGACATTGACAGCTTTTTTAATCTCTTCTTTCCCCTCTTGGCATTATAGATGGAGTTAATTCTTTGGACAAGCTGGGTGAGAAAAGCATGGAAGGTGAGATAACCTTAACATCAGCTGCCCCTATCTCCAAGAAGGCTGATTAGTAGCCCTTTCGTTCCCTCAAGGTGCAAGCTTTCTGCCCTCCCCATACTGGACCCAGTACTGGTCTCCCTGCTGCACTGACCCCAAGTGCAGACGGGCCAGTAGCTCTCATCTCCCTCGTACCCTAAGTGGTCTCCTGCCCCTACACAAGGATGTTAAACTTAGCTCCCCAGAGGAAGGAACTGTGAAACTGTCAAACTACACAGGATGGGAGCTTCTGCGTCCCCAGAGTCACTGAACCAACGGAGACAAAGAGCTCCTCAGACGTAATAACAGGAACAAGGACTGGAGCCTTTCCCTCTAGGCTATAACCTGGGGCCACGACAGGAAGGAGCTAAATTCCCAATATACCCAAGCATTGTTTGCAGGCTAAAAATACCATTTGGCTAAATCCTGCCGCTTTGGGCTGGGGATTTGGGTCTGACTGCCTGTGTGTGCAAATCATTGCTGAAAACTCTCAATTCTGAGAGTCAGAGAAAGGAAGACTCAGGTTTGAGTCCTAGGTCCTTCAAAGCCTGGAAGTGTTTATGTGTGCACAGAGCTCTCCAAGTGCACACCCCACACTCACTAATGGGGAGTCTCCTAAAGGACCGGTTTCCGGTCACTCGAAGGCATGGAGTGCTCCTTGGGAGAGAGGCCTGCCTGACCCTCCCCTAACGTCTGTGCACCCATGAATCACTTAATGCATCTTTGGTAATATGACAGGGAACTAACCAGATGAAAAAGAAAGACCAGTGCAAGGGCCCAGAATTTATTCAAGGAGAACTGAGGAAGCAGCCCCAGATTAGGGAAGGAAGGGAGGGAGAGAGCTGCCCACCTGCCCGCCCACCTGCCCAGCCAGCCCCAGGCGGCTCCTCTGGGGAGGCTACCTTAGGAATGCGGCGGGCCCTGCGGCTGGACAGCAGCTCGCTGGTGGTGCTGAGGCTGTCCTCGTTGAGGCTGGAGGGTGAAGACGGCAGGCTCAGCTGAGCCAGCAGCAGCATGTCGTCATGGCTGTGCCTCTTGGGTAATCGCGGCAGCCGGTGGCTCTTCCTCTCTGACCAGTGCCCACTGCGCAGGGACTGGCTGCTGGGTTTCAAGGAGAGCTGGCATGGGAGAGAAGGTGTGGGAGAGGGGTTCGGCACAGATGCCTTGGCTGGCATCCCTGGCTCCCCCGAATCCCACCCTGGAATTTCCCTCTGCCTGGGTTTCCTCTGGTAAGACCTCAGCTGCTAATCAGCAGGTCAGGGCTAGATGAGATATGGGCTTCCACAAAGGAAGCTGAACCACCTCTGCCAGAAAAAAGAAAACAGAGGCTAAGAAAACTGGGCTCTCAACTGAGTGGAAAGAGAAGGACAAGCGGGAATCCTGGGGGCTCCTCCTGAGCTTTGGGACAAGGCTTCTTAGCCTTTGCTCATTATTCAGCCTGGCTGATGGAGCTCGTCTCCCACCCACAGCCCCCGATCCAGTCCTAAAAGGCTTCCTTAGCAGGGGTCATAATCCACATGGCAGCCTGGCCCCGCTCACCTCTTCCAGGCAGAACATAAGGGCTCTGGGCCCTCACTCCCAAAGCCCGGCAATGCGGGCCTCACAGCCAGGTAGCTCCTTCACCGCAGCTGCCCCTCCCCAGTCCCGATCTACTCCCTCGGTCGAAACCAGCACCCTTCTGCACAGGCACCTTACTCTCCGCAGATCCTGCTCCCTGATAGAAAGGCAGCACCCCTACCAACTCAACCCGCCTCCCACCCGCTGTCTGCATCCGGCATCGTCTCTCATCCCTCTTCAGCCAGTCCTCCTTCCTCCCGCCCCCCAGCACCCTCTTCCCACCCAGTCAGGCTGGCCGCACAAATTCAGTGGAAGCCTGTCTGAATACAGCACATGAGAAAGGTGAATCTTTTATAAAAATGATTACATCATTCCAAAGCCAAAAGAAATCATTTCTATATTCTCCAGCCAATGCTATAAAATGTCTAGGTCCCTCCATTTGCAAAGAGAATTAGAGTTGCCTGGGTAGCTCCGAGAAAGCACCTCCCTTCTCTTGCCTCCTGTCCACCCTGGACAAGGCCAGAATGGGCTCAAGTCTAACGGTCTCCTTTGACTCTCCATCTTTTTTCTCATTCTGCCTTCTATCAGTCCATTCCTTGAAGATTCAGTCTTACTCCCTCCAATACGAGTAGCTCCAGTCTGGTAGACACCTGTCTAGCTCTCCAAATCTGGTTCTTGGGCCTATGCCTGGCCCCCAAATGCCAGTACTGAGATTGTTTCTGCCAGAGCTGCCGAGTACCAAGACTCCAACCAGGGCCCCGTCTTCCTGTTACCCACAGAAGGGGAGCAGGAACAATGATAGGACAGGAGGCAGCCGGGGCTCATGCCTCCGTGTTGCAGCACAGAGCTCGAGGAGTGAAGGGAAGAACGGAGGGCAGGGTGCCCAGGGAGCACGTCGCGCTTGCCCACAAGGATTTCGACATGGCAGAAGTCCCTGTGTGCAGAGCTCTTTCCTGAGGTCACCTCCTTTGCCAAGCACTAGTGAGGGAAAGAGTGTGAGTGGAAGTGGGCCCACACCCTGGTAGGACAGGCCTCCACTGTGGCCCTTATGCTGGCCCAAGTCGGGGCTGCCATTACCTGAGTGGGTGGGTTGTTGTACTTCCTGTCCTGAGGACCCCACATCCTGTGCAAAGAGTCCAAGGAGTTTTCAGACAGTTGCTGAGATTTTCGCCCTGCTCTTCGGCTCTTTAAGTCCACATCCTCATATGGATTCTCCTTGGGCAGATCTCCTGCAGAGGGAGAGAAATCAGAGACTGGGAGAAGGGAAGGAGGAAACACACTCACAAATAAACAAGCAGAATTCCTGTGAACCAAAGAGAATGGCTTCTGCCTGGCCCTTCAGCCCATGAGTCATACAGCTGCCCGTCTGCAGTGGGGAGGCTACAAACAGATCCCGGCTCCAAGTCCAGAAGCAAACCCCCCACCCCCAGTTCAGCTCAGCCTCGTCTGGCCTCTGCTTTATAAATTCAGAGATTGCACAAGACTGGTTCAGCTACCCCTGCCCGTGCCCAGCCAGACGACAAAGCCAACACCAGGCTTCATTCCTTGGCTCCAGTCCTCCTGCTGTGAAAGCCCCAGAGATGTACAGTTCAAGGTAGGAAAGGCTTTCAGAGGTCACACGGCTGTCCTGCTACCGATGCTCCCTAAGGACACACTCTGGGGGCTGGGCACGGAGGAATACTACCGAACTACAAGGAGCAGGGGGCTGCCAGGCCTCCCTCTCACTTCCTATACTGTGCACCGACTCTCTCCGGGCAGCTGTGCCATCTGGTCCACAGGTAACCCCACACCAGAACAGGGCTAAGCCAAGTAGCGACAGCTCAGTCATTATCTGCTCCGTGCACTGCTCTCCCTACAGGGCCAGTCTGTTTCTTCCACCTCTGGCCTCGCAACAAAAGATGGTCTTCACTCCCCTTTTGGGACAAGCCCTCCTGCTGTGACACAGGGGAGGTGTGAAAGGCCTGATAGCCATGTGCGCCAAAGAGGTGAGGGTGGGGAGTTTGGGCTTCTCAGGACTAATGGCTAAGAGCCCTGGAAGCAGGCACCGTACTGGCACTCCCAGCAAACCTCAGGGAGCAGAGAGCACAGTCCCTGCCCATGAAAGCATCTCCTTCCCAGAGCCCTACCTGCCTGCCCCTTTCCCCGCAACACAAACCTGGACTTCCCTACACCCCAGAACATGGTGCGCTGGGTCAGATCCGTGGGCACTGTGAGTGAGCGCGGCCCTCTGCTCCCCTTCCCCAGTCTTTCCATATCCGCCCTGCCACAGGGATGCCCCTCTCTGGGGCTGGGGACCTGGCAACCAGTCACCAACATGTATATGCTACCCTCTACTGGGGGAGGCACACACGAAGAGAACAGGGCTCACTCCTCTTCTCTCTGTTCAGCAGCAGGATGGAGCCTGGTGACTGCTGAGCCCTGCAGATGCCCGGATGTGTCTCACGCCCCAGAGGAGTTCAGATACTACTTCTCAGGGAGCAGGCAGAGGAAAGAGCTATAGGACTAGAAATAAGGCCACTGAGAGTGTAGGCTTTCCTAAGATGGGACACAGGAGAAAAACCAATCCTTAAATGCTTACAGAATTCTTGATTTCCAAAGTCAAGACTCCCCCCAAACTGGGGGTATCTACTTATTACTACCATGGAAAACTACCCTGAATTTAGGAAATGCCTTCACAGAGGTAGGGGGAGGGAGGAGGTGTGAAGGAAGGATTTCTGTCACAGCTCATCAAGCTGCCAGGGGAGCAACACAAATCCCTTGAAGGTCTTGGTCAAGAATGGCTCAGGATAGGATCTGGGACTGGATTAAGTGATTCCGAGCACCAAGCAGAGTCCAGGCCCCAGCAACTGAGCAGACATTTTCCTGTAACACAGCCATGGTACAAAGATGACTGGTCTCCATTCCAGAGTCCTGACTAAGCAGAGCTGGCCCGGCAACACTGCTCAAGAAGCCAAGCATCAAAACTGGCATCCAGCCTACCCCACTCTGGGCACTTAGAGAGGAGGCAGGAGAGACTCAGTACTTCCTGGTCCTTCTCCAATATATAACCTGTATTGATGGGGTGGGGGGGGGCTGGGTCACGGACTCAAGAATGCCAGGACACAATCTTCCTGACCCTTGGGAAACAGGACCAGAGCATCACTGTTCAGATGGAGGCAGGAAGAACATTTATTCCAAGCTCATCAAATCCAAATTGCTTTGGGCTGGGTGACCAGCCAGAGTCCTTATCAACATCCCTGAACCAACAGGATGACCTTGTCTCAACTCCTTTAGATCAGAGTTTCTCCAAAGTACTGACATTTCGGGCTGGATGATTCTCGTTGTGGTAGACTCTCCTGTGCATTGCAGGATGTTTAGCAGCAACCCTGGCCTCAATCCACTAGATGACAGTAGCATCCCCTCAGTTATAGAACAAAAAATGTCTCCAGACACTGTCAAATGTCCCCTGAGCAGATGGATGGATTGGGCGGGGGGAAAGAGGGAAGGATGGAAAGAAAGAGGGGAGGGGGGGGGGAGGGAGGATGGGTGGATGGATGAAATTATCCCCCTGCCCTGTTAGGAACCACTGCTTTAGATAGATGTTTCTAAACTTCCTAATAGATTCTGACTGCCATGACATAACTCCCCAGGCAAACTCTCTTTCCTCCACCCTTTCTTCCTTCCTTTCTTCTCCCTCCCTCCTTCCTTCTCTTCCTTCTTTCTTCCCCAGGAATCAGAGCTTTGAACACTGATACAAAATCCAAAGCTCCAAGAAACAGATGTAGGAGACTGAGGCCCAGGGAAGTAATAGATGCACAACACTGAGGCACATCAATGACAACCTGGGAGAAAACAGTTGGGAACACCGGGGTCTCAATACTAGTATTGCCTCTAGAAACAAAATTTCAGGAAAGCCTCAAAGGCCTGTTCCTCCTGCCTTCCCAGCCTTAACACTCGCCTCTTTCTTCTTCAGCAATGTTTAAAATCCTCTCTGATAGAACCAGGCCACTCATCACTGCTCCAGGAGACGACTGCTGGCCCCAGCCGAAGCCCTGCCTCCCCAGCCTTAGCTGGGACCTCAAAGCCCTCAGTCACCTGCTACTCTCCATGTCCCAGATTGGTCCTGGCCACCGTTCTGGAGCTGTCTCATGGACGTACTCCCCGTCATCCTTCCAGGGAGTAAGGATGCTCAGGGGATGGGGATAATAGGCAGAGACCAAGCAGGCCCCAAGGAGAACCACACCTGAACCTGCTGAGAGAAAATTAATCCCAAAGCAATGGCTCAGGAGAGGAGGAAGGCTGGGGAATAGGGCTCAGATCTTCCTTCGGGGGAAGAGGACTACAGCAAGGCTGGAGCAGCCACAGCTGAGTGGAGAGACACGGTGAAGAGTTAGCAGGGGCGTGGATGGGAGACAGTGGCCTGGCCGACCACCAGACTGTCACCTGCATTCCCACCCACACAGATTCCTCAAGGGCAATCCGCACTGACTGCCTGAGGAGAGGAGAGGGAGAAGAGGTAGGCCTTCTTCCCCAGAAGCCCGGCCCTGAGCAGCCCCATCTTATCAAGCCCAGCTTGGGGAAGCCAGAGGTCTCAACCCTTCCCAGCTTTGCTGATGAGATATGGAACAAGGGCATCGCCAAGAATTTCTGCTTTGCACTCTTTTAAAAGGGGCTTGTCAGAGCCCAAACTTATCACACTGATCCTCTTGAAAGAAGCAGCCAGCCCCACCCAGCCCTGCCCCCAATCCTCCCCACAGCTCCTTTGGTCATTAACCACACACACCAAACGGCACTCACTCACACACACACAACTAGAAGAACCAGTTAGGAAAGAGGTGTGTAAGTGCACAGACACTGAGAATTTCTCTCAACAGAATCCTAAGCTTCCTGACCACACCCTGGCTAGGGCCCTGGGTCTGTAGCTTCCCTGTCAAAACCTCTCCTGGTTCCAACCAGCTGTTTCTCCTGGTGCTCAGCCTCTTCCCCTCCTTCACGCAGTGGAGAAAGGGCCAGGGTAAAGGCCCAACTCCCTCCTTCCTCCGCCAACACACAGTACATCAGATGGGGAGCTCTAAAGAGCTAACTGTTACCCACCCTCCAAGCCTGGACACCTTTCTCCCACTGCCCAGGCACCGGTCCCCCTGGGCTGCACCTCTGGGCTGCATCCTCAGTGTTGTTAGGTACCCTCTGTTCATTACTACTTTCCAGCCTGGGGACAAATGAGAGAAGATGACAGAGAGAGCAGAAGCTCAAAAAGCTTTGCAATCAGGCTGACTGGCCCTGTCCCCAGCTCCCATCCTGCTCAAGTTCCTGGAAACTCTCCCTCAGCCCCAACTAGCTGATGGGAGTGGGAATCTCTGCAGGAATGCAGTCCAGGCTCCCTAGTCAGGCGCCGAGGCCACTCCACATAACTCCCTAACAAGCTGCTTCCTTGGGTGCATTTTTAAGTGTCAGGCTCAGAATGCAAACGATTATAAGGCTTTGTGGAATAGCAGCATCTTCCAGGGGCAGATGTCAAATTGGACGGGCGAGAATTAACAGCCCCAGGAAGTAACAAGGCAGTAACTTTATTTTTGAACCCCTCTATTGCAAATTAGCAGGATAAACCTCAGCCTGTCTCAGAATATCCCACCCCAGGTCCCCAGGCGTCATGCCTGATGTGGGAGGGAGGCCAGCAAATTCCCCAAGGCCCCTCGTTCAAGTCCACTGCTCATAGAAAAGACATGTTAGTTTCTGGGCCAACTGATCCTCAACCTCTAACAGACCAGAAACTCCAATCCAATCAGCTGGTCCCCATGATGGAGATTTAACATGGGTGCTCCCTGCCCCCCACAGCCCCATTATCACATACCCAAAACAAAGCTTTGTCTGTCCCTGTGCAAGCAAGGCAGCAGAAGAGTTGGTTAATCCAAACAGAACCAGAAATGACCTTAACCTCACAGAGCACAGGCTGGGCCAAGAACAGAAGAGAAGGCTCCTGGGAAGTCCGAGGCACTGGTCAATCCCAGGCAAAAGTGAAACCGACATTCAGAGTTCAGCAACAAGGGCCCCCGTGAAGCCTCTGGGGGGTCCAAATTCTTGGGCCTGTCTCCAGGGAAGGAGAAAGGGATAGATCAACCAGAATCTTAGAGAAAGAGATATTCTCTCTTATATTGCCCTCAGCCTCCCTGGTCTAGAAATTTAGCCAGTGCTATTGTGGGGGATACAAAGAAGGAAGCTGTGTCCAGGGCAGTGAACTAACTACAGATGCTAAACAGCCCCACACCCCCACCCTACAAGGCTGAAGCAAAACCCAGGTGCCTGTGTCACTCCCTGCCCTCCTTCCAACACCCTGCTGAGTACTCCACTCCTGCCTAATCTGCACAATGCTCCAAATCCACAAGCTAGGGGAGTAGCAAAGGAACACGCCCCCACTGCAGCTTCATCCCATCCTAGCCCTTACCCCTAGCTCTAGCTCATCCGTTCAGGAAGCAGCTATGCTGCTCCGGGATTTCCTTCCCTCCTCGTGCAGCATCCCAAAGTGGCAGAAAGACCCCTCTACTGAGTCTGAGTCTGAGACCCAGACACCCTTGCCTCCCTCCTCCTCTTCTCTCTAACCTGACCGAAGAAAGCCCAGAGAACAGCTCTGTTGCCCAGGACAGCGCCCCCCAAATTCTCATCTCCCTCTGCCGCACCAGACACAGTCCCCAAACAAGCCCAAACAGAGCCTAGGATCATGGAACTCTGGACAGGGAGAAATGGTTAAAGCATCTCTTTCTCTTACTTCAGTTCAGTTGATGCAAAAACATGCATCTCCTCACCTGAAATCCCTGGACAGCCCAGACGGGCTGCGAAGCCTTGTCAGAGAAGAGGGGATCACAGAGTGGGCAGAGACCACCGTGCTGGGGGAGGGGGCTAAGAATGAGAGCCTCGCCTGCCCACTGCAGCAGCTGTACTGGGTGCTCCCAAGGGCCCCGGGCAGCAAGAACACATTCCGATTTCTTCTCAACCAGAGGAAACAGGAATGTACCCTGCAACGGGAGTGGGGAGGAAGATGGGGTTGTGCCTCTGATCCCCACAGCTCTTGACCTCAACTCTGGGGACCATGTGTACAAAGCTTTTTCCCAGTGTTAAGGGAAAGGCCTTCCTCCCTAAACCCTTTTGCTATTCTAGGGATCCCACTCCTACAGTCTTCCTGTTATGACCTAATTTTGGATGGCTATATACTATGCACTCCATTCCTGGTGAACCAGTGCCTTTGTGGATCCAAGCATTACTGCTATTTCCCCAGAAGTGCCGGCCCAGCAGGTTGTAAGGAGGAAACGATGAAACTGGCGGCTCAAATCAAATGAGGGAATAGATGACCTCCTCTTCTGAAGATTCCCTAGTCTTAGGAGAATCTGGAGGATTCTCCACTAGGGCCACTTCTCTCTCTAAGGTGTTAACTAAGACTATGGTCTCCAGCCTCAAGTCCTAACACAGAGATGAGACAGAACCAGAGATGAGAGAGGGAAGGTCAAGTGCAGAAGCACACTGCTTCTCTTCTCTTGAATGATCTACACTCACACACAGCACATTACCTGAACAAAACTGAAGCACCCACTGAAGAGAATGAGGCCAGAATTAAAATGAAAGCCCAAAATAAATGAAAGCCCAAAATAAACCCACCCTACCCCATTCTGTTGGTTTTTCGTTGACCCTGGAACACAGGTTTGCCAACTCCAAGTCTTCCCAGTTGAAGGACAATTCTTCATGGTACCTTACCTTTCTGACTTTTGAGCAAGAGGAATGAACCATCCGAACCATCCAGACTACTGTTTCAAAGATGTATAGCAAACAAGCTCAGAAGACAGAAAGGAGAGTGTCTCCCTGGAGGGCAGAGGCAGATTTGTTTCCTGACCAGAATAAAGATAACATCTCTCTGTGGGGCAAAGGTTGGGCACGTTTGCTAGCCACCCCCTGAAAATATTGGGGTTCCTTAAGCTTAGAGTTTCTCAGCTGGGACACAGACCCACTGTGCGTAGTCTCTACCTGGACCTCCTCCACATTGCCTCATGGAACCTGGGAGCAAGGGGAACCCACGTTAACACGGAGCTCATGCTTCCTGCTGTGCCATGAGCAATAAAGTCCTTTGTCTTCGATCCAAGAGTCTTGTGTCTTCTGTCAGCATCTGTGAATCTGGGGAGGGCTAAACTTGTTTGCAAGCGGAGTAAAATCTCAGATGCTTTCTTTTTTTTTTTTTTTTTTAAGATTTTATTTATTAATTTGACCCAGAGAGACACAGCAAGAGAGTGAACACGAGCAGGGGGAGTGGGAGAGGGAAAAGCAGGCCTCCTGCGGAGCAGGGAGCCTGATGCTGGGCTCGATCCCAGGACCTTGGGATCATGACCTGAGCCAAAGGCAGACGCTTAATGACTGAGCCACCCAGGCACCCCTCAGATGCTTTCTTGACACCACTTACTTTAAGGGAAAGTAGGAGACAGATATTAAGGACCAGGCACTGTGCTAGGTACTTTGATAAACATTTTATCTCAGTGAATCCTAACAATAATCCCTTATTGATCATATTCTATTATCATTATCATTGTTAACATCATAACATCATCATCATCACTTTGTAAGAGAAGACAGAGGTCTGAGAAAAGTGATTGCCTAAGGACACACAGCTAAGGAAGGCTTCTGAAAATAAAAAAAAAAAAGGATGATGTGGTTTTCCCCTTTTTGTGGTCCCAGAAACCCTTTGGGTTTCAGTTCATTCAAGGTCAGGCTTTAATTTCTCAGCTGCTCAGTCTTTGCTAAGCTGCTTCCTCTGGTGCCCATTTTCTTGAGAAGTTCCAGAAGCTGGGCCAGGTCTGCCCACAGTGCATGAAGTGGAACCTGGGAGTGTCCCTCTTGTTCCTGCTCTGCAGTCCCCAGAGACAAGCCAGCCCACCACCTCTGCCACAGCTTACCCACAATATCTTCATAGGCATTCTCTTCTAAAGTGCTTTTGGATCCAAACTTGGGTTGGCTCTCAGTACCATTCTCAGTTGGAGAAGAAGGGTACAGGGACTGGAGACTGGATGCATCCTCAAACTCAAAGGATTTTCTGTGGATAACAAGAGCATGAGTCATTCCAGCAAAACTAGATTCCAACTGCCTTGTTGGGGGAATGGCCATGGGCGACAGCAAAGTCCAGAGGTCCTCCTCACCAACCAGCTACCAAGCAACGCATCAAGATGGATCAAAACTTACCACTCAAATGAGGAGAGAACGGTCTGAGAGGCCCCAGACTGGGTGCCTGCAAATAATACCTGTAACAACTCCCACAGCTAAGAAGGGTGTCATGTGTCAGATGCTCTATCAAATGCCTTGCATGTGAACCTCATTTATCTTCACAGTGCTGCTACGAGCTGTTGTGCCATTTTATGAATGAGGAGGTGGAGGCTCAGGGAGATGAAGTGACAAGAGGCAGGGCTCACCCAGGCTGTCTGGCTCCAGGGTCTAAGCTTTGACCTGGGCCTCCAAGTCCTGGAGCATGTCATCCTTGAGAAGCACCTGCCAGTACCATAAGAATAGAGTACCTGTTCTGCCTCTGGAGTCTCCATCACACCTGCACCATAGCAAGGGCTCCTGATCTGAATAGGTGGTAAGGGCTCAACAGTGGACGGGTGGTGCCCAGGGCTGTTTGGCGGTCAGGGAAGCAGTTGGTGGTAGGTGGGGTGTTGGAAGAGGAAGGGCTGAGACTTCCAAACAAACCACACTGCTTCTGAGGTGGAAGTAGGAGGGCAATTTGTAGTCAGAAGCTACTTCCAAGAACCAGCTTCCCTTCAGCTAGTCACCTGCTCCTTCCCACCCCACAAATGGCCATCCCCTCTACTGCAGAATTTTAAAACCACAGCTTGTTAGCTCCTCAGACAGCTTGAGCCCAGAGTACTCTCTCCTCCTCTCCTCCATTAGCTAAGGCGTGACACCGGCTGCATCCTCTCTCTCTCTCCAAGACAGGTCCTAGCAAACCCCTGGGGAGGGGGAGAAAGGAAAGGCACTGACTGAAGACCTCCTCCCACCCATTAACACCTCCCTCTTCTTTTGGGTACCATTAGACATCTCAGCCTTTCTCTCTTGTTTAATGAAAAACTCCTGAGAGTCTTGGGGTGCAAGTCAAGAACTGAAGGTGTCCTAAAAGACACATTCTATTCTCAGCTTGCCTGGCTACTCTGGAGCACATGACACAGCTGAACACTCTAACTAGCATTCTCCTTCCTTTGCCTTGTATGACACAGTCAACAGCCTCTTTGGCAGTTACTTTCCAGGCTCTTGTGAGGAGTTCACCTTTTCTACTTGCTTTTTAAATGCCAGGGTCTCTCAGAGTTCTGTCTTTTGGATTCTCTTTCTCACTCTACTTTCTGGGGGCCAAATACTGATGGCCATCCCTATCTACCACTCCTACCATGATGGCTCCCAAATCTGTCTCTGACCCCGACTTTTCACCCAGTTGAGTGCAGTGGTTCCTGAATGTGGGCCCACAGAAACTGGTGGTCTGAGATCAAGCTCTCATGGATCTACATACAGTGGGGTCAACATCTTTTGCAGGTAGTTCTCAAGTTAGCAAATAAGTCACAAATCATGTTCAGCCAAATTACCCTTGAAAACGGCTCAGAAACTGACTAATATTGTCAGTTTCTCCAGATTTTTTTTTAACAGATTTCTTTTTCTTTGGTTGAATACCCAAAGAAATATTTGGCTTGCATTTTTTTTAAATAAAAAGGTGTATTAAATATAAGAATCATACCTGACACAATAGAAACAAACTCACCTGCTCAAGGGAATATGCTCACTATGTGTGAACAGACAAATAAAAGAGTCTGTGCTTTTTGAATGGTCTTTTTTTCCCCAAGAGCACAGATTTTTAAATTTGCGAAGTTACTTCTTATGTGAAGTGACCCTACCATATATGGTATATGGGTGTGTGTGTGTGTGTGTGTGTGTGTGTGTGTGTGTGTGTGTGTGTATTGTGTATAAATGTAACGTGTGTGGGAGTATGTGTAAAACCTTCAGGCTGATGTACTCTCCCGCACCCCCCTTTTCCACCTTGCTAACTGCAAATTCTTTGCTCTTCTAAATTTAGTTCAGCAACTCCCTCTATAAGGAGGCTTCGCTCACTCCCCAGCCTAATTTAGCTGCCTCTTCGTTTGGGTCTCTATAGTACCCTACATGGACAGGGATCACGTCACAAAAAAAGAGCATCTAGGATTTATTTGTGCATCTATCTCCTATACCACACCAAGAATGGAAGAACCACATCTTATTTGACCCTGTGTCCCCTTAACCAGTACAAGGTTTGGTGCACGGCAGGCTCTAGATGGGTGTTTAAAGAAATGGATAAAGAACAAAGCAAACACTCTTGGTAGGCTGTTAAAGACTTAAGAGCCAGTGAGCATGCTGGGGTGAGCCAAAACATAGGATTTCCCTTAGCCAAGGGCTCTTCTGGCCCATGGATCTGAAACTTTCTGATATCTTCCTCTCATGGCTGAAGAGTTATCTACATGAGATGGGATATGCTGGATGCAGCCTGAAGTTTGGGGTCCAACGGAAGAATCCTGAGAAGTGAAATAAACCTGAATGCCATCTGACTTTGGTTTAGAAGAGAAAGGCAGTGAGGGAGAGGGGGATAGGCCTTCCCAAGGAGGCAGGCTCCCAGCCTACCCCAATTCAGAGAATAAGACGCCTATCAACTTTCCCGAAGCCCAGCAGCCCCAGCTCCCGGTCACTATAGGACAGCCCAGACAGCCCAGGGTCAGGAGTACGGAGACTGACCAGGAAGCCAATGAGAGTGTCAGGACAGGTCCTTCTCGGAAATGGCGAAGAAGCAGTAAAATGTTCTTCGACTTGTTTTTCCATCAGTCTCCCCTTTCAGGATCCAAGGATCCCTTCTCCCTATAGACCCAGGGTCCCTAAATGGCCAGGAAGCCCTCAGGAAAGAGAAAATCACCTTCAATGTCTCAATACTACCGTGTTAAGGACAACATGCAGTATTCAGATGATGCTTCCCTCAAAGAAATAAGTTTCTAGTGCTGGCATTTCAGGTGGTCATGAGGCTAAGATCCTACTACTAGTCCTCAAGGGACTGCCCATTTTATCTAAAAGGAAGGTGGCCCTCCCCCTCCCTCCCCCAGGGACCAAGGAAGTTCCAACAGGGCTCAAAACACAGCCCAACTTTCCCCCAAAGGCCAAATCTAGCCCCCACCTTCAGTAGACAGCATTTGGAAGAGCCATTTTCACCCTCCCACTCACATTCACGTATCCTTCTCCCGGCAAGAGCAGAACAATTTCTTTTTCACCTAACTCAGGTTACCACCTAACAAGGATTCACTGCTTCGGGACCTAGGAAGCACTGCTGACTGCGACCCACAATTACAATCTGCTTTTGCATCTTCCATCGAGGAGAAAGCCACTGTGCCCGGCTGTTAAGACACTGGAGGAGCATTCGTTACCTGCTCTGGGACTTGCGGTGACCACGCATGTCCTTCTTGGGTCTCCGGGTGACTGGTGGGGCTGGGGTGGAGGGCAGGGGGGGTGGAGCAGCAGGTGTGGGCGAAGGAGGTAGACCATTGCTTGGCTTATTCTTGGGGTTCTTGTCAGCCTCATATTCAAAGGTGCGCTTGGGTTTGGGGACAGGGTTCACAGCGGGGTCAGGGGAGCTCTTTGATGGCAGCAGCTGGGAGCTCGGGCTATTTCCAGGGGTCCCTTGCTTAGTGGAGCCACTGCCTTCCCTCTCCAGGGGTGGGCCTGCCTCCCCCCCAACTCCAGCCACTCCTCCTGCCCGGCTGCCAGTGCTCACACTCGTGCTCCCTGTTGGTTCCTCCAAGGTGCCCAAGGTCCCAGTCTTCCTTCTCCCTCGGTCTACACTGTAGCAGCTGCTGGGGAGCTGGGGGAGTCCCCGGCCTGGCTGCTCCTTCAGGGCCTGTTCAATTTTCTGGATCCGACTCAGCACTGCTGAGCTCTCTCTCCTGCTGCCATGCCCCCTGAGGAAGGCGCTGGGCTCACTCCGGCCCGCCCGTCTCTCCGGCCGATAGAAAGAGTCCCGGACAGGGAGCGCCTCTCCCTCCTCCTCGGTCTCAGGGTAGGAGCACTCTGAGAAGGTCCTGCTCATCCTCCGGAGGCCCTTGAAATCGAAGGCTTTTTCTGAGCTGCAGGGGGATGGTGCCACGCTGGGACAGCCCTCACTGAGCGCCCACTCGCCCCCAGAGCCCTCCCGCTTCTCCCCGCACACGCTCATTCTGGGCGAAGCCTCTCGGCGCCCCTCCCATGCTGAAATCTTCTCCCGGATGCCCAGGCTGTGGGCACGGGTGCCAGTGCGGTTCAGAAAGAAGCTCCGTGGGCCAGCTGTTGGCCCTAGGGATGGGGTGCTCTGGGCAAGGGGGAGGCAAGCAGCTACTCCCTCTACATCCTGGGCTGCCCCTTGGACGGTCTCCTTCTGGTCCTCTCTCTTGCACACTGAAGGGCTTCTGTCCAAATAACTGAAGTTGGTGGCCTTGAGGGGACAGATGGGTGGTGAAGTGTCTGGGGAGGGAGCTTGAGGATTTGGGGGTGAAAGATCACGGGGGTGCCAGTCCTTGAGGAGCAAGCGGGAGCTGGAGCGGCTTGGGTACCTGCAGGCTGACGTTTCACTATCACTGAGCGGGTAGATGGGACTCCTCGGTGGGGAGAGAACTGGAGGTGGAGAGACTGACTGAGACCTAAAAGCAACAAAAACAAAAACAAAAACAAAAAAAAAAAGGAAAAGAAGAGAAAATGGCAGTGAGTGGCCTGACAACCAGAGGCATGGTGTTTTGTTTTTGGACCGCTCAGTATCTCTTTCCTGCAGGGCACCCAAGCTCGAAGTACTCTATTCAAGTAATACACCTTTCAAAGCCATCCTCAAGGAAAGGAACACTGCCTATCCACAGCTAGCCAAACTCAATGGGTCTCTCTGCCCAATTCGATCCCAGAGGCCCTGAGTGCTGTCTGGAACAGAGGCCAGCTCTGTGTCAGGTCAGAGGATCCCAAGAAGTTACATCGGCAGAGAACAGTAAGGCCAGGGGTGTGCTGCGAAATGTTTAGCAGTCGGCCCTCTGAAAGAGAAAGCACAGTTCTGTAACATCGGCCAATCTCCACAGTATAAATACTCCCACTGCAGCTGATTTCAAGCTGCCAACATGGCCCCATGGAATGTGGCACTGGGAAGAAATGCTGGTGATCGGTTCCCAGGAGCTGCTAGAAAGCATCTCAAGCATGCTACTTCCTGAAGTACCCCAAATATACACCCAAGCCCTTTGCTCTGTCTCTTTAACAAACCTCTGTCTCCTGAGACTTCTGTTACCGGCACAGCATACTGCACCTCAGCTCGGGTCTTGACCAGGATTCAGGTCCCTGAGAGTCTCAAAGCGTCAGGGTTCCTCAAGAAAGAGTCCTCTCGGCCCCCTCAGTGAGGATGCCCACGGGGAGGAGAGGCCAGCTCCTCAGGAGGCTCTACCCTCCAGCGGTGGCCACTTCTCAGCACTAAATCCACTTGCAGGTCTTAGCCAATAGGGGGAAGAGTTCTAAATAACTGCTTTGACACATATTATTAACTCATTTAGTCTTCACGAAAACTCTACACAATTATTATTGTTTATTATTATCTCCAGTTTACAAATGAAAACCACGGAGGCACAGAGAGGCTAAATATCTCATCCAAGGTCCCTCAGCCGGTGAGGGGAACTTATAAAATACTATGCTGCCCCTCTCAAGAGGAAGCAGTGGCCTCTGCCATCTTTGTGAACTGCCTAGGCTCTCGGACATAACCCGGCAGAAACCCTCAGAGCCCCGTGCACAGCCTTGTCTCAAACGTAGCATTTATAAGTAGCAGGGACCTCTTCCCCTTCAAGACCTCTAGACCTCTTCCCTACCAGTCCACGATTTCTTCCAAGTGGAAGGACACGTCCTCAGTATCTGGAAGGTGCTCAGTGAATGGAGGACAAATAAAGGAAAAGGTAAAGGTGAGCTTATTGACAAGAACCCATGAGCGGACTTCCCTTTCAGTACACTTTTCTAGTTGTCTGCTAGGGTCATCACACTTAACTCTTGGAGCTCTCTGCAAACAGTTTTAGTTCAAATACAGCAGGGTCTTGCCAACGCCGCACGCTATGAAGGCCTACCTGACCCTCATGCCATGGCCCTTAAAGCTGGGCGGGAGCCTCACAGGTTCCAGAGGGCCATGCCATCCACAGGAAGGCAGCCAGATGCCCTCGAGCCAGCCTGCTGTCACTGCTCACTCATACACAGAAAACTGGAACTTGGGTGAGTCAGGGATTGGCCGACAATTCCCTGTTGGGTCATAGCCTCTGGCTGCCCCCGATCAACAGGAAACCTCAACATGCTTAAGTTGTTTTTAAAAGGGCAAGTCGAACAAGAGCCATCCCACGTGTACATGGGCACAGATGGGAGAAATGCAGTGCCCAGCCAAGCCAATGACCAAAGAGACTCTGCACAGCAAGGACGTATGAAAGGAATAAGCCTCAGCACTCCCTAGGGTAGGCAGCAGCAGGGCAATGTGCCAAGCTCGAGCCTGGGGAGATCTCAACCTACTCAGAACGAGGGAGGCCTTAAGTCCCTCATTTATTTCATAGAACCATGGATGCCAAAGGTCATCATCAGTCCAGCCCTGTAAGCCAGCAGTGTCTGGACTCCACAAAGGACTCTGTTTCCGTTATTCTCCTTTGGCGGTGGGAGAAGGTGCCGTTAACAGAAAACAACCTGTTTATTCATTCAGCAAATACTTAGTGAGCGCCTACTATGTACCAGGCCCTGCTCTAGGTGCTAGACACAAGAATAAATAAAAGAGACAAAAATTCATGTCCTCATGAAGCTTAAATTCTAGTGGGCGAGGACAGGCATCTAATGAGACTCAGAATCTCTTAGGAAGCCTCTGGTATATGCCTCATCTCTCCAGACATTCTGATATATGCTCCCCTACGGACGAGTCTCCTCAACCCCCAAGGTAAGAATTCACCAGGCCATGAAGCCACTGTATTTATGGGGGGGTGGGGAGGGGAAGGGTTGGTGTGTATGGCGTATGGCATGGCTCCCACAGGTGGGAAAGAAATATGGTAAGGGTCTCTGGTCTGTCCAATTCTAGCATGGTTTTAGAACAGATGACTCCCTAACTTCCCTTAGTAGTTCCAGCATGGAAAAATCTCCACAAGGTAAGAAATTCTCTCAAAGCCTAAATACCTAGCCTGCTTTAACTAAAGTTTAGTTTCTCTCCTCTCATGAAGGATCAAATAGAGAAGAGACTGGCCCTTCCCTTTAAAGGTGCTGGTCTTTGTATCATTGCTGAGTTTCGGGCAGAGCTACAGAGGCTCCTTGTGCAGCCTCCCCACACAGGCCAGGCTCAGTGTGTTCTAGCAGCTCAGGATGGGAGAAGGGGCCTGCCCACGCTGACCTGGAGCCTAGTCATCCCCAGGTTCATCACAGAGAAGGCAGCATTCACTCACTCCAAGGACCTAGGGATAAATTCGTAAACAATATCGATAAGGCCTTGCCCTCATGGGATTCTCACTTGACAGAAGAACTCACTGCCATCTCTCCATGTTTCTGATTCTACCTTTTTAGCAATGTGACTATAAGCAAAGCCACTCATTCTCTCTGAGCTTCCAGTTTCAATTCCTCAAAATTGTTCTGACTATATCACAGGGTTGTCATAATGGGCAAATGAGACTGGATGTGAATTGATATCATATACTGTAACTTACTATGACTGTTAGTTATCATTAGTATTAAGTTTTTCACCAGGTTATGCTAGGCCAGTTCTTCTCAAGATAGGGTAAAAATATTACAAAGCCTTAGGGTTCACATTTCAGAGTAGCCACTAACAAGTTACATGACCTTGAGCCAATAGCTTTATCTCCTTAAACCTTAGTATCCTGATCTATAAAATGGAGGTTAAAAGAACACACGTCTCAGGGGGTTATTGTAAGGAATAGAGACAACACACATCAAGTGTTGAACCCAGCGGCTAACACACAGTACTCAGTTTTAGCTTGATAATTACTAATATTAACAAAGGGCTCACTATTCAGAATAATCACTTGGCAAACCTTTTCAAAGAGCTTACCTTTGTCCTTGGATTCTAAACATCTGGAGTGGAAGAGAAAGGGAGTAATTTAAAATGGCCATAAATCCTTTGCAGCTCATGATATCAACAGGTGGATCCTATTTTTCTGCCCCTTAAATCTAGGTTCACCTTGTGATTTGCTTTGACCAACAGAATGGAGTAGAAATTAAGCTAAGTCCCAAACTTAAGGCCTCAAGAAGCCTTGCAAAAATCCCCCTTCACATACCTGGAATGCTACCCTGAGACTGTCATGTTAGGAAGCCAGTCTAGTCTTTTAGAGGATGAGAAGCCATGTGGAGCACAACTGAGGCCCCTGCAGCCAACAGCCAGCCCACTGTGAGCTGACACGTGAGTGAGGTCATCTTGGACCCAAATGAATTTGGCTACATGACAGACTCCAGGGAAAACCAGTAGAGGGACTGCCCAGTAAATGCACAGAAACGTGAGAAGTAATAAACTGTTCTAATAGTAAAATGATGCAGGTGGGAAAGGTCAGCCATGTGTATAACTGGCCTGCCCTATCCCAGTGCAGAACCACCGCCCTGAACCTTCCATTCCCATGCCTCTCTCCTCCACTTCCCCACAGAGCAGCTTCCCTGGTCTTGATGTTTGGATCTCACTCTCTCTACTAAGAGCTCTGGCCTGAGAATCTCCTCTGAGCACTCCCTGCAAATGGAGCTAGTTCTGTAATCCCAATAACAGAATCAGCTTCCATCAGTCTTTGCCCCAAGTGGAAGGAGGGCTCAGGACAACCTGTTAACCCAGAAAACAAGGAGGCTTAAGGGGGAACATGATGGGGACTGGCGATAAGGATGCATGGTTCTTTGTGGCAGTGTTCCCATGGCAGGTGGCATCTCCTGAGCATGGATGGGAGGGAGTGCTCACTCACTCATAGGCACCAGTCCCCTCTAGCTATTTTCCAGTTCCTCAAATGCAGGCTGGCAGTGAAAGATAATTCTCCCCTGTCGGACAGTGGGAAACTGTAGCCACATGAATGGTGGTGCCTGGATCCAAATACATACCAGGTGCTATTTTAGGCATCATGGATCAGCAGAGACTAAAATTAGACAAAGTCTCTCTATAGGTTATAGTCTAGTGGAGGGAGGCAGTGTGGCTTTATTTGTTTAGATTGAACATACAATAAACAAACCAACACTGAGAGATGGATATGGAGCCAATGAAGAAGAATAAAAAAGGGGAAAAGGAGAAAGATTCACAGTGAGGGAGATCAGGGAAGGCCCCTCTGCCAGGGACAATGTGAATATAGCCTTAAGGAAGTAAACAATGAGTTTATCCAGGGGACAAATGTTGTAGGCAAAAGGAGCAATAGGGCAAAGGCTTGAGGCAAATACATACTTACTGTATTCTGGGGGCAGCAAAAAGCCCAGTGTGGACAGAGTCGAGTGAGAAGGGGCAGAGCGCTGGAGATTAGTCAGAGAGGCACCAGAAGACCCTATGGACCAATAATGAGACTTGGGCTTTTATTCTGAGAGAGAAAGGAAGCTCTTGAAGGGGTATGAGCAGAAAAATGATATGCTCTGACTTCACATCAGAGAACGGAGTGCAGGGATGCAAGCATGGCAGCAAGGAGATCACCTAAAGGACACTACAATAATCCAGGCAAGAAATTATTATGGCTTGGATTAGAAGGGTAGCAGAAGAGATGAATCTATTTTGAGAGTGGTGCCAATAGGATTTGCTGATGAACTGGATAAAAGGTATGAGACACAGAGAGAAGTCAAGGATGCTGTCAAGGTTTTTGGCCTGAGAACCTGATAGAATGGAGTTAGGGTTATAAACCTCACCTAGGAGTCATCAGCCATATATAGATATTATTTAAAACTATATGACCAAGTATGGCTAGTATCGAAAAGACTAGAAATAACAAGCACTGGCAAGCATACAGAGAAAGGGAACCCTTGTGCACTTTTGGTGGGAATGTAAATTTGGTGCAACTACTATGGGAAACAGTATGGAGGTTCCTCAAAAGATTAAAAATAGAACTACCATCTGATGTAGTAATTCTACTAGTGGGTATTTACCCAATGAAAATAAAAGCAATAATTCAAAAAGAAATATGCATTGCTATGTTTATTGCATTATTCACAATAGCCAAACTATGAAAGCAACCTAAGTGTTCATCAGTAGATGAATGGATAATAAAGATGTGAGATACACACACACACACACACACACACACACACACACGTATATACACACATATATGCATACAATGGAATGTTACTCGGCCTTAATAAAGAATGAGATCTTGCCATTTGCGATGATATGGATGAACTAAAGGGCATTACGCTAAGTGAAATAAGACAGAGAAAGACAAATATCATATGATTACACTTATACATGGAATCTAAAAACAAAAATAAATAAACAAGCAAAAAATAAAAACCCAAACAGACCCTTAAACACAGAGTTGCCAAAAGGGAGGGAGATGGGGGGATGGGCAAAATAGGTGAAGGGGATTAAGAGGTTCAAACTTCCAGCTATAAAATAAATAACAGAGATGAAAAGTACAGCATAGGGACTATAGTCCATAATATTGTAATAACATTGTAGAGTTACAAGACACTGTGGTGAGCATTGCATAATGTATAGAATTGTCAAATCACTATGTTGTACACCTGAAACTGGCATAACATTGTCTGTCAACCATACTTCAGTAATAAAAGACAGAAAACTATATGACTACATGAGCTCATCTAGGGAGTCAGTAGCCACAGAAAACCGAGGCCTGAACTGGAGCTTTCCAGTGTTTCAAAGTCACGTAGAGAAAGGGGGAACCAGTGAAGAAGACTGACTGAGAAGAGCATGTAATAAGGAAAGAAGAAAACCATGAAGACTGATGTCCTGAGACCTTCAAAAAATAGGGAGTGATCAACTAAGTCAAATTTGCTAACAATCAAGTAAGGTGAAGACTGAGAAACAGTTGATCATTAGATTTAGCAATGCAGAGGATGCTATGACCTTGAGAAGAGAGATTTTGGTAGAGAGGTAGGAAGGGAAGCCCGACTGGAAGGAATTCAAGAAAATGGAATGAGAAGTGGAGACAAAGAATTCAGGCATCTCTTTCAAAGGGTTTTCCTAAAAGGGGGAACAAGGAAATGAGGTGGTGGGTATAGGAGAATGTGGTGTCATAGAAGCATTTTATTGGTTAGCTTGAGCCAGGAGATACGACGCAGCATGCTTGAATGATGACTGGAATGATCCAGTTAGAGAGAAAAGCTGCCAATGCAGAATGAGAAAGGGCAAATGCAGGAGCAATGTCCTTAAGCAGGCAGTAAAGGGGATGGGGATCCCATGCCCATCTAGAAGTGCTGGCCTTAGACAGGAGAACCCCTTTTGCTCTCATTCCCACCCACTTGGGCTGAATGTCTTCTCGCATGTTCTCATCCCTATGCTGTTCTATGCTTCCACCACTGGCCTTTACTGCCTAATGTTTTCCAATGCATTCCACAGAGGAGAGAAAAGGTCCAGATTTGTTGTTTCCCACTCCTTCAAGCATCTGTACCCAGCTCCTTCCTCAAACACACTGATGTACTTAATGACTAAGTCCTATCAACTCTATAACCTTCACATTTCTCAGATCTGCCCCCTTCCTCCTCATCCCCTCTGCTACTGCTACTCCCTCAGTTCAGATCTGATCTTTCACCAAGACTCTTAAAACAATCTCTTAATTTCTCTCTCTGTTCTAGTCAGTCCTCTCATCTTCTGACATCTTGGGCGCCTGGGTGGCTCAGCTGGTTAAGCGACTGCCTTTGGCTCAGGTCATGATCCTGGAGTCCCGGGATCGAGTCCCACGTCGGGCTCCCTGCTCAGCAGGGAGTCTGCTTCTCCCTCTGACCCTCTTCCCTCTCGTGCTCTCTATCTCTCATTCTCCCTCTCAAATAAATAAATAAAATCTTAAAAAAAAAAAAAGAGTCAGACACTCATCTTCTGACATCTTTCTAAAACACAAAAATCTTCATGCTTGAAACTCCCCATTATCCACAGAAGGAAGTGCAAATTCACTGGCATGGATGACAAGGCCCCTCGTGATCTGTTCCCTCGTTTCACTTTGTCATCTGTCTTTTCCTACATACAACCCCAAAACCACCCACATCAAGCTCCTTGCTTCTCATGCCTCTAGGCCTTCACACATTGTTTGCTTTGCCTATAATGTTGGCTTGTTCCCTTACATATCTCTGGAGCTCTGCTCTGGAATGTCTCTTGACCCTACCCCCCTTTTATCCAGGTGGAGATGGCCAAGTTTTGGAGCCTCCACTGCACCTGGAAAAATGTCTTACGGTACTCGTAACATGTTATTGGACTAGATTGTTTCCTCACTTGCCTCCCTTACTAGACGATGAGTGGGACCTAGTTGAAGGTGGTGATGGTGTCTTATTAATCTTGGTATCCCCTACTCTTTGCACTGCATCTAGAATTTAGTAGGAATTAATATTTATACTGAATGACTAAATGAATGAATAAAAAATAAATAGTTAAAACCTAGGTCTCTTTATGCCTGCCCAGGATAGTCACAGACTCCCCTTACCTCCCCCTCTTTGTCACATGTGATCTGAAGAACAACACAAAAAGTTACACAAAGCACTTAGTGCAGACCAGCGTTGGCTGTCAGTTCCCCAAAATCTATAAACCTGGGTTTCCTGTCGTCCCAGTTCCCTCAATTTCCAGATATGCTCCTGGAAAAGTCATCTAAATTCTCTGAGCCTCAGATTCTTTATCCATGGAACAGAAAAAACACTTGCTCTGAGTATCCATATACACTAGCTGTGTGGATAAAATGATGTACACTTAAAAAGTGCTTGGACACCATAAACAGCTCCAGGGAGGTAAAAGAAATATAAAAGCAAATACAGCAGAGCTGAGAGACACCTATGACTGTGCTCTGATCATCTTTTGCTCTTTATTCTAAAAATCCCCGGCTTGCCCCTGGGGAGGCAGACACTGAAACTGGGCACTCATGCCACCACCTTGTCAGCAGGCAGCCAGATCTGCTGCTCATCAGGTGTGGGTGCCAACACTGCAGCATGTGACTGGCCAAAACCAACATTTACAGGAGAAGGAGTAAGATAAACAGATAAAAGGAGAAAGAGAGAAGAAAGGCAGGGGAGAATGCAAAGGAAATTTAAATGAAACAGAGGGGCGTGAACACTCACATACAGACAAATATGTAAGACAACTGAGTAGGAAAGAGAGTATGAACTAAGGGTATGGAAAGAGAAATTTAAAGAAAAATCAACATGTGCCGTATGTGTATAAACAGACAGAAAGTGAGAGTCAAAATGCAAAGTATATGCCCTTCCCTCTGGTATTGTTTCATAAGAACACAACCCAACCCTTCACTTAGTGATCTGAGCCATTCTCCAGGAACACAGCAATAAGCATTCATGCCAAGGGATGCCCCATATATTGCCAAATGCACCCAAGAACTCTCTGAGAGGGAAGGCTATCTTTAGTCCTTGATGACAAGAGGTTTCTGAACTCAGGGCTTCTGAGTGTGTTGGTATCAGGAAGAGGACCAAGTTGGGGCCAGTTAGGGAAGATTCCTATGGGTCCAGGAAATAGCCCCGGAGGTAACAAGATGGGCTGTGGACGCCATGAAGTGAGCCTGTCTGCAAATTAAGGTTACACGGAGCCCAGCTTCCAATATGCTTAGTCTCTACTAAACAGGTGTCTAGCCTGCTCCCCAATAAAACTGCCTGGGAGTTGGCCATTCACCATTCTAGGGCCGTTCAATGAAGGTGGGCCCTTGTTGACCCAGTGGACATCAGCATCCTCCCACCACACAGTGACTGCCCTAACTCTGGAGATGACCTTCTCACTATATTCCCTCAAGGCCATTATCTGAGGCTCCCAAGGAGGAGGAAGGAGAGGAAGGCTTCTCCTGAGTCCCATTAGCAAGCCCAGAAGTTTGCTCCCCAGGCCAGAGCAGGGGCTCAGCTCAATAACTCCCACTGACATCCCACTCTGGGACATGGTCCTGATAAAAAGCCAAAGGACAGGGTGACACTGACAACTTGGCCTTCCTGTTCCCAAAGCAACCCCATCTCAAATGGTTGGAAGCCCTCAACAGGGTCCAGGATAGCCTCATCCTCCAAGTGGGGCTATATATGGGCCACCAACTATAGAGACTCTTGAGGTCAACCATAGCTTGTCAGAGTAAGTAGAATGGTAACTAGGGTCAGAGCAGAAACTGAATCATCTTTTCACTTCCAAAAGTACATCTAAGAATCTACCAAAGCCATACCTGTCTACCTTCCAGCTGATTTCTAGGGAAGCACAAAGAGGATCAGTGAGCTCTTCTCCGGGTGGGAACCCCAAGTCCTCTAAGTAGTAGCTGCAATGAACACAGAGTACTTACAAGACAGAAGTCCTCCCTGCGGCAGGTTAAAAATGATGCCTTACAGGAATATTCCCAAAGCCCTAGTCCAGTAAAAATGGGACTGCTCTACGAAGCAGAACTAGGTACTGTGCAAAGCCAACAGGGAGAGAAATGTAGTTCCAGGAAACCATACTAAAGATACTTGTAATGGTTTTAAAACATGGTCCCCCAATTTTTTGACATGCCTCCTATAAAAATCACCCCTTCTCTTGAATCTGGACTCTGCGACTGCTTGACCAATAGAACACAACTGAAATGAATTGGTGCCAATTTTCAGTCCCAAGCCTCAAGAAACCAGCAGCTTCTACTTCCTATCTCCCATGCTGTGAGGAAGCCCAGGCCATGTACAGAGGGTACATATAGGTGTTCTAACAGTCCCAGCTAAGGTTCCAGAAAGAGCTAACATCAACCCCCAGACATGAAGCAAGACAGGTCTAGGTGACACCAGCCCCTAGTCAATGAGTCACCCTACGCCTTGAAGTCTTTCCAGCCAAGGTGCCAGACATCATGGAGCAGGGACCAGCGATCCCTGAAGTATTCTCTGAATTCCTAAGCCACAGAGTCTGTGAGCATAATAAAATGGTTGTTTTATACCCATAAATTCTGGGGTAGTTATGTCACAGTAGATAAGTGGAACCGATTTTGGTACCTAGAAATTTAGTGCTGTTGAAACAAAATCCTAAATCACTGACTTGGGGACTGAGTGACAGGCTGTCAGGAAAGGTTACAGATAAGTAAGGAAAACATTAGTAGAAGCTGGAGGGAAGGGGACCCTCGTAAATGTTGAAAAGTTTGGTAATTCTCTCCCCAGTGGCGAAAAGGAAAATAGGAAATCTACCTAATTCGACCATCCAGCTTAAAGTATCTCCGAGCAGAGTGCTGCAGGTGCCGTTCGACATCTAGCTGCCTATAGGAGGAGAGGAGCCAAAAAAGGGACTGTTCCGTTTTCAAGCAACACAGAAAGGAAACAGAAACGAAAAAGGGCTTTCTGGGTTAGAAAATAACACTTGTTTCTGTCTCTCTAGATGGGAAAAAATTCTCAAATTAAGAAATGGCTTCCAGATTGTAGTGGCAGTTTTAGTGTGTGTGTGTGTGTGTGTGTGTGTGTGTGTGTGTGTGTGCGCGCGCGCGCGTGCGGGTGTATGAACTAATCAGACTGTACACTTTAAAAGGTTCAGTTCAAGTTTAATTATCTGTCAGTAAACCACTTTAAAAAAAAATCTAGAGTAGGTCCAGTCCTAAAAAATCTTTTGTCCAGACCTAAAAAAATGATTTCAAGCATTCCTCAGAGAATCTTACGGACACACAGACAAAAGGCCTTCTAATGATTTGAAGGGTGGGCCGTACAGATCCTCTGTAAATGGTAAGGCTTCCAAGACTTGTGAGAACCCTTGTCCCCAAGCAGTCTCCCAGGGAACCCAACGCGGGAAGGGGCTCACAGTGAAGTGATCCGTACATGTGCCTTCTGTCCACTGCAGTGGGTTATAAAGGGATTCAGAAGAAACCCACCAAGTTTTAAATGAAGTATATCACCTGGGACTGGGAAGCACAGAGACCATATAAAATGAAGGGAAGACTCTGGACACTTGAAATATTATGGGCATGAAGCTGACGGAGAAAACTACTCACCTGCACAAATGGGCTACTTTTGATTTTGAAAGAAAAGGAAGAAGGAATCAGAGTGAGGGCAGAACCCAAAGCCCTGAGGGGGGAGGCAGAGACAAGGTAAATGCCTCTGAGGCAATAAAACCACGACTTAACCAAGGCTTCGGTCACTTGTGCCTCACTGGATGTAAGAATTACAACGGGCCAGTAACCGCTGTGTGGCCTCCCGTTTCCCCCTATGTGAAGAGGGCTATCTACAGTGGTTATTCTGGGCCTGTCCCACCAGGGTATCTTGGGTGGCAGATACATATTCTCTCTAGTTTACAGGTCTTCAACATCAAGAGAAATAGGACTCAAGGAACTGCACACAATGAGAGAAAGGGACTGCACCTAAAGCGTTTCATCTATACCTGAACCTGACTCACATGATGAGATCTTAGACTTCAAACTGATGCCATTAACAAGATGAGACTTGGGAACTTAGGAGAGAGACTGAGTATATTTCACATTGGGCAAGGATGTGAATATTTGTGATCAGAGGGCAGACTATGGCAGACTGCATTTTCCAAAGACAGTGATCATGACCTACCCCATCTCACATGCCCTTCTAGCAATGTGAAGTGGATACTCCTCTCATCAAGTGGGAATTATTTTCCCTCGGTTTGTGTGATGTTTTGATTTATAATAAGAAATACAGAATTGGTATTAGTCCCATTTCTGGCACAGAGCTCCTAAAACCCTTGGAATTGCCTAAGAGATGACAGTGATCAAGGTGTCTTTTGTCATGTTAATGAGTGACTTTTGGACTACACCTAAGCATGGGGGCTGTTTGCCGGGAAAACCAACCTTGTTATTAGAGGCCAACCTTGTGATTAGACGGTTGGAACTTTCAGTTGTTCCCCTCCCCAGAACTCCAGGGAGGAGAGACTGGCTGGAGGTTGAATCAGCCACCAATGGCCAATGATCTCATCAATCGTGCCTATGTAACTGAAGCCTCCATAAAAACCCAAAAGGGCAGGGTTCAGAGAAGTTCCAGGTTGGTGAATCAGAATGCTGCCGCATGCCACCATGCAAGGCCCAAGCTCTCCAAGACAAAAAATCCTTTGTTTGAGACCTCGCCCTATGTATCTCTTCATCTGGCTGTTGATTCGTATCCATTAATATCCTTTGTAATAAACTGGTAATCTAGTGAGTAAATGGGTTTCCTGAGTTCTGTGAGCCACTCTAGTAAATTACTGAACCCAAGGAGGGGGTCGTGGGAACCTCTGATGTTTAGCCAGTCTGTCAGAAGCACAGGTAACAACCTGGCTTGAGATTAGCATCTGAGGCAAAGGGTAGTCTAGGGCTGAGCCCTTAAATTGTGGGATCTGATGATCTCCCTGGTAGATAGTCTCAGAATCAAGCTGAATTGTAGGGCACTGAGCTGGTGTCAGAGAATTGCTTAAGTGGTGCGGGGGAGCACCCTCACACACACCACCACGTTGGAATTGGGGTGCAGAGCTCTTTACCTTGAACTCAGGCAGAACTTTGTTCTCGCCTTAATCAACCGGGTAAAACAGAAAAGACACCATGCAACTTCGGAGGCCAGGTCATTAAAATGTCATGCATTTCTGCCTAGTTCTCTTGAGATGCTCACTCTTGCAACCCAGACATCATGCTGTAAAAGCATGCAACCAACAGAGGCCACACGTAGGCATTCCGCAGCTGAGGTCCCAGCTGACTGCCAGCATCAGTGGTCAGACATGTAAGTGTACAAGTCTTCAGATGATTCCAGCCCCCAGCCACTGAGTTACCAATGCTGCAAGGAATAGAGGCGAGCTTTCCCTAATGAGCCCTACCCAAACTGCGATTTGTGAGCAAAATAAATGACTGTTAATGTTTTAAGCCACTAAGTTTAGGGCCGTTTGCTATGCAGCAATAAATAACCAGACAAATATTACTGACATCACGGTTGGATTCTAGGAAGCATCTCAGGTAACAGGGGGCTAAGGCCACAGGTCCTCTGGAGAGGTAGCCTGCCACACCAGGACAGGCTCTGCAGCACTATCTTTTACCCACAGCCACCACTCTCAGGAGACTTTCCCTATCTGCTAGCTCTCACCCTCTTCCTGAAATCGAAGGCAGAGGGTCCAGATTGGTGCCCACTTTAGCAGTGGGCCCCCAAGACCTCTCTGGACTTTACAATATTACAAACCAATGCCTTGCTCTGCCCAGAAACCTACAAATGTGAGCTGAAATTATGGTTCCACAGTCAATTAACTATGTGGTTTTAGCTTCCTTGAATGTAACATCACGAAACTGAATGAATCCCAAGACCCCTCCAACTCTAACAGTCCAAAAGAGTATGTGCTGGGCCTCCAAAGAGTTCCAACAGAGTAGGGGAAATAAGACCCCCATGAAAATCCACCCTATGAGGTACTATACGATAAGTGCCATCTGGAGGCTCCAAATCACGGGTTCTAAGAGTGAATACAGAGGGGAGGGAAATCCTTCTTTGCTGGGTGGTTAAGAAAAGCACTGGGAAGGAAGTAACACTTGCATCTAGACTGGCAGAAGTGTAAGGTTTGCATTAGACAATAGTGAAGGATAAGAGTAGAAAGAAAGACCAGGGCTTTTTATGAAAGCCTTACAAGCCAGGCCAAGTTTGACCATATCATACTTGACAATAGTTTTTGAGCAGGAAGATCCCAGGGATATTTAGAGGGAGGTGAATGGAGTGGTACAATAAAACAACAGAAGGACCAAGAGAGCTAGCCTTGAGTTCTTTCTCCCGTTAGCTTTGTATTTGGAGGGAGCACCTCTCCTTTTCTACGTCTCAGCTTCCCAATCTGTAAAAGAAGTGGGTTTGACTGAATGAACTCTAAGGTTCCTTTCAGCTCTGCCCTTCTAAGTGTCTGGGGACTGAATGGAAAGGGAGCCCAAAGTTGGTAAGACCTATGAGAAAGGTACTATGAGGACTCAAATAGCACAGCAGCCTATGCTAGAAGAGACTCCTCTCCCAGACAGCTAATCAACTGGTCAATAAATAGTTATCATCTTCCACATACCAGGCATTGTTCCAGGCTCAAGGTAGATGGAAAGAAGTCAACCAAAGTCCATGACCCCAAGAAGTCTACACTTTTATAGGCACCCAGGTTTCTCACACCTCCATCCAGAGGCAAGGTTCCCAAACACTATACTGATAGCCTGAACCTCCATGGGGCACTGACCCGGATGCTAGAGGTTCACAGTGAAGAAGCTGTCCAGGAAATCAGCAGGAATGACGAGTCTTCTGAGAACTGCCCCTGCTGCCTGCCAGGCCTTACAGCACAAGTGATATCTCCTGAGAGCAACACGTAGCAAAGTTCACCCTGTTTAGGTGGCTGAATTAGCTTTAAACATAACACTTCCTTGTTTGCAAGTCACCACACTGCTTCTAGTCTCACCCCAGTCATCAACACCAACATCATAAAACCTGGCCTCTGAAATCCAGGGGAGCGTGGAGAATCTCACCTCCCACTCCCAGAATTGGGATGCAGCCAAATCTTAGGAGCTGGAGTGCGAACCATATGTAGGGAGGGTATATCCGGCAGCTGAGGGTGAAGCAACGTGCCCACGCTGCCTCATCAACAAAGAGAAAGGGAAACCTGCTCCAAAAGACCAAAACCTAGCAAAGAACAAAACTTTGGTGGTCAAATGAAAAGGCTTGGATTTCCTCCTCCTACATACCCTGCCAATCAAAACCGGGCTACAGAGCAAAAGGAAGGAAATATATTAGCAGAATACCCATAAAAGTCAAAAGACAGAATAGAATACAGGCTCTTTAACCCATACTGGCTCAGGTGAAGTCTCATTCAAGTTAAGGACACAAACTTGCAAATACCTATCTTGCCAGTTCCACAGGGTCACATCTGCCCTTCCCACCAGTTTTCCATGCCCCAGAGTACCTCCTACCCCCAGAGTGAGACACAGATGCCTCTATTACCCCTGGGTTCCTCTGCCTCCATGTGGATGATGTGGGGGTCCCCAAAGCAGCCTCGAGTCAAATACCCAGCTTTCCCAGGCCCTAGCACCCTTCCACTCCCCAACCAAAGTTCCCGACACGCCAAGGATCTTTTCCCTTGTGATGATAAAAAAAAAAAGGGGCCTCAGGTCACTGCCAAACATCTACTGAAAGGTCAGACTAAGAGATTCACGTGCCAAAGTCATTAATACAGGTTGTACATGCCTTGAAGAAAGAGAAAGGATCATTCTTCTTTCTCCCCCATTGTCCACCACAGAGCCTGGCACCTGAGAGGAAAGCCCTCAGAGCTCACTGACAATGACTTCCTAAATGAACTGGTAATTTACTACCCTACTCAGCCCAAAGAGCAACCCCCAGATATGGCTGGGGGTGAAGACAGCCAGCAAACCCACCAGATGACACTTTCAAAATAACACCCACGGTCCAGCAGTAGCCTTGGAGAGAAGGGTATAGCTAGCCACAGAGGCCTGGGACTCCACGCCAAAAGCCCAGGAAAGAAAATCGGAAAGAAAGCAGAAATATGGCAGAAAGGAAGGGAAATGAAGACCTAGAGGAGAAGCTGGAAGAATGCTTTTTTAAGGCACATCAGAGGCTCAGATATTTACAAATATCATCTATCATGTTATGATGGCGCACACGCCAGAAAGCTAAAGAGCAATTTCTAAAATTATTTAAAACATGTAGGTACCTATTCCAAATAGAAACAGGTACTTGTCGGTGGTCCTGATTCTGCTTTGTGACTTAATGTAAAACCTGCTTCTCCCACTCTAACCCCCACATAGTGGAAATTGGGCGGGGGGGAAGAATATTTTAAAAAGTTAGGCCTTGACCCAAAATTGAGAAGCCCCGGTGAGAGCTATACATCAATCTTCCAGCTCTGGAAACTTTTATCCCATCATAGGAAGGGAGTTAACATTTATTGAGAAGCTTTATGCCAGAAACTATGCTAAGCACTGACATATATTATCTCATTTAATCCTCACAGCAACTTGAGATACTATTATTATTATTTCATAGATGAGTATTTAAGATTTTGGAGGGCATAAGAAAATGACCTGAGATCTCACTATCTGGGGAGTAGAGCTTGGATTTGAAGCCAATTGTTTATGATTTCAAAATCTGTGGTTTTTCTTTCATTCTACATTCTACTTTTTAAAAAAAGACCAAACCAGGAAAGTGGATTATAGCTTACACTGACTAAAATTCCCCAAGCTGCTTTGTTTACAGCCCAACCTAAATTCTTGTAGAACTAGACTTCTGCTTGCAACTTGTGCTAACATGCATAACTGTCTCCCCACCCCGACCCCCAGTGTGGTCAACCTCCCTCACTACAGTGTAGCCTAGCTCAGGCACAGGCCCAAGCTGTCCCATCTTAAGGAAAAGGATATAGCCAGGAGAATGTCAGCTGCTTCTTGCTGGCTCCATTCCTGGAGCTCTAGGCTCCTCCAACAGCACAAAGCAAAGTCTGTTTTAGGGTCCCTTTGCTTTCTCCTATGGACACTTAGAGAACTGGAAAATGGCATAGATATTACAGATGGCTTTTGCTTCATAGTCACCATGAGCTGAGCCCAGATCATTCACCTGGACAACTGTCAGAGTCATGATGATAAGCATTTATACTTTGGACCCAAGCCATTTGGCTGCCTCTTGATGCCACCCTCCAGTGAACTCCATTTCCCTAGAAGTGCTCTCCTACTCACCTGCTCAGAGTCCCCCGAGGGGCCTTAGTGCCTCCAGCTCCGTGGGTGATGCTGGAATTCTTGTTGGCAGTCATGGTCATTTCTGCTCTCGGCAAACCCAGAGCCCTGCAAAGAAATCAAGGCCTATTAGCCAAGTTTCCACGGGCAGCCAAAAGTACCTCAAACATTTCCAGATGACCTCCAAAACTGCCAAGAGGGTTTCTGTGGCGGGTGGCAGGAACCACTTTCCCACATAGATTTAATTCCATGTGTTATAGCTTAAGAGCCTCAAGGGACCCCTGATCTGGGTTAGGCAATGACTCTGTGAGCTAGCAGATAACCTATCACTTTACAGAGAATGACAAAACTCCATTTCCATCCTACCTCTTCTCATTTTTTAAATATTCCCAAACTTCAAGCATGCCATAGAGCCTTGGCAAATTCCATCCTATCTGTATACCTCCTGAATAACTATTTATTCAGTGTTTTTCTTGAAACAACTTGAAACTAACTTGCTTATCTTAAAATATTTAACCTTGTTCTATACAATTAATCATTTAGTCACTCAACAAATATTTACTGAGCACCTAAGTCCTAGGCACTGCCATCCAACAAAGAGTGAAACAAAGTCTCTGCCCTTGGGGAGATCCATTATAGGAAAAACAAATAATAAGCCTGCACATGTCACATGTGTGTGATACATCAGTATACATTTATGTATAATTTGTATGGTGATGATAGGTGGTATGAAGAAGAAAATGAAGCAAGGTAGAGGGAGTGTGAAGAAGATCTGTTATTTGAAGTAGAAGGTTCAGGGAGGAATATTCTAATAGAGTAACATTTGAGCTAACACCATAAAATTATGAACTATCATATTTTTTCTAATATACATTATGGTATTTAAGTACTGACAAAGTGAAAAATGTCCATTCATGTACCATACAGAGTTAGCAAATATATCATTATCCTTTAAGGAACATCATTTTATGTTAAAATAATAAAAGGAAGAAAAAGGTTAAAACTTAAGAGTACATCCAGATTGGAAAGGAAGAAGTAGAATTATCTCTTATTTGCAGATGATATGATCATGTACATAGAAAATCCAAAGGACTCCACTAAAAAACTTTTAATCTAATATATAAAGTCAGGCAAGTTTGCAGGATAAAGAGTAATATTTTAAAAATCAATTTTACTTCTAACCACTGGCAACGAAAAATCTGGAAATGAAATTAAAAAAATTCCATTAATAATTTCAGCAAAAAAAAAAACCTTAGTATTTCTAAGAATACTTAGAAAAATACTTGGGAATAAATTTAACAAAAGACATGTAAGACATGTATATTGCAAACTATAAAACATCATTGAAAGAAATTAAAGAAGACACAAATAAATAGACATCCCATGTTCATGGATGAGAAAATTCAAAATTGTTAAGATGGCAATATTCCCCAAATTGATTTATAAATTGAACAGAATATCCATCAACTGTAGAAACTGACAAGCTGGTCCTAAAATTTTATGGCAATCCAAGGGATCCAGAATAGCCAAAACAATCTTAAAAAAGAAGAATAAAGTTAGAGAACTCAGACTAATTTCAAAACATACTACAAAGCCACAGTAATCAAGACAGTGTATATACACATAAGAATAGAAATAGAGATCAAGGGAATAAAATTAAGAGTCCAAAAATAAACCCAAATGTTCGTGGTCAATTGATTTTCAACAAGGATGCCAAGACTATTCAATAGGGAAAGAAGTCTTTTCAACCAATGGTGCTGGGACAACTGGATATTCATAGGCAAAAAATAAAGTAGGACCCTTACCTCATACCAAAAAAATAAATAAATAAAACTGGATCTCAGACCTAAATGTAAGAGTAAAATTTACAAAAGCAAAGCCTAGAAGAAAACAGGGGTAAATCTTTGTAACATCAGATTAGGCAATGGTTTCTTAGATACGACAACAAAAGGACCAGCAACAAAAAAGACATTAAACTATATCATACCAAAATTAAAAACCCTTGTGCTATAAAAATACCACCAAGAAATTTAAAAGACACCCACAGACAGGGAGAAATTATTTGCAAATCATGTATCTGCTAAGGAGCTATATCCAGAATGTATAAAGAATTCTTTCAATTCAATAATAGAAAGACAAATAACCCAATTAAAAACTGGACAAAGGATTTGAATAGGCATTTCTCCAAAGATATAAAATCAGCCAGTCAGCTGATGAAACAAATCACTAGTCATCAGGGAAATAGAAATCAAAACTATAATATAGTATCATACTTCACACCCACCAGTATGGCTATAATGAAACAGACAGATAAAAACAAATGTTAGTAAGGCTGTGGAGACACTGAAACCTTCATTTATTGCTAGCGAGAATGTACAATGGTGCAGCCATTTTGGAAAACAGTTTGTCAGTTCAGAAAAGTTGTACACAGAGTTACCATATGACCTAGCATGATCCACTCCTAGGTTTATATCCAACAGAAATAAAAATACTGTGTCCACACAAATACCTATACACAAATGTTCATAACAGCATTATTCATAATAGCCAAAAAGTGGAAACAATCCAAATGTCCGTCAATGGATGAATGCATAAACAAAATGTGATATATCCATACAATGAAATATTATTCAGACATAAAAAGGAAGGAGAAGTACCGATACATTCTATAACACGCATGAACCCTGGTGCCATTTTTACAAAATGTAGAGAATAGGCAAATCTGCAAGACAGAAAGTAAATTAGTGGTTGCCAAGGTTGGGTTGAGAGTGGCAGAGCAGAGAATGGCTGCAATCAGTATGGGTTTCTTTTTTTTTTTTCCTTCTTTAAATTTTTTATTGCTATGTTAATCACCATACATTATATCATTAGTTTTTGATGTAGTGTTCCATGATTCATTGTTTGTGCATAACACCCAGTGCTCCATGCAGAACGTGCCCTCTTTAATACCCATCACCAGGCTAACCCATCCCCCCAGCCCCCTCCCCTCTAGAACCCTCAGTTTGTTTTTCAGAGTCCATCATCTCTCATGGTTCATCTCCCCCTCCGATTTCCCCCCCTTCATTCTTCCCCTCCTGCTATCTTCTTTTTTTTTCTTAACATATATTACATTATTTGTTTCAGAGGTACAGATCTGTGATTCAACAGTCTTGCACAATTCACAGCGCTCACCATAGCACATACCCTCCCCAATGTCCATCACCCAGCCACCCCCTCCCTCCCACCCCCCACCACTCCAGCAACAGTATGGGCTTCTTTTTGAGGTGAAAAAAAAAGTACTGGAATTAGATCGTGGTGATAGTTGCACAACTCTGTGAATAAACTAAAAACAACTGAAATGTGTGCATTTTACAGTATGTGAATTATATCTCAATATAGCTGTTAAAATAAAACTTAAGGGCAAAAAAATATTTTTTTAAGTGCCTTGGAGAGTGGATGTGAGAGAGAACACAACTGAGACACCAAGCATATTTCCAATGTGACTGTACACTCTGGCCTGGACTAACACCCCTTCATGGAAGCTGAATAGCAGTTCTCACTCTGACTGGCATTCCCATCACACTGACCAAAATGAAGTGCATTTGGATGTGAGAGTTAAACATATTTATTTACAGCCTCTGAAGACCTTAATCCTAGAGGCCATCTTACTTATTACCTTGGTGCAAATAGTGATTAGCCTCAATGACAAGAAAACCAAACCTGAGCCTCACTTTTATCCTTCATAAGGTAGAGAAAATCCTTCTCTACCTGTTAGGGGGAAAAAATCTTTATAAACCTAAGTATACAGTGATGATGGTGATGATGATGATAATAATGAGGATGAGGAGAAGTCATCCTGCCACCAGAGCATCTGTGCACACTGGCTCTCATGAGATCTTCTTTATCTGCCCCAGCCCAGTGCCAAGTTAAGCTCTTGGCATATGGCTGTGTGTGCACTAGAAAGGAGGAGGAGAAGAGGCAGCCTCTGGAAGCTCTCCCAGGCCGGTTCTCAGGGTCCTCGGGGAGCACAGTGCTACAAGGAATCAACTGGCTAAGCATCAGCTTTCAACTGTGCCCATGGTAACAATGGTCACAATAACCATCATAACCCATCAAAACAACACTAGACATGCTCTAGCGGCTCCAGGGCAAGTCCTCAGGGAGAGGGCAGAAGATCTGTGGAAAGACCAGAAACTGAAAGATATTAAAATAACATGATAAAAAATATATTCTTTCTTTCCCCGAATTTCCGATCTAAGGAGGGTGGGCCCACTGCTCAGAAATGCTTTTATGTAGTTGAATATGACAACACAGAGCCAACTTAGTAAGAAGGAAAAATACAGATGACTCTGACATTTGCTTGGGCCAAGAAGAAAAATCCCATGAAGAGGTAACCAAGAGAGGAGTGGACCAAAATTTCTACAAGGCCCATGGCAAGGATTCTTGATCACACTTCTGCGAGAGCACAGCTGCAATTCTCAAAAGCAGCTAGGAGTTCAGGCATCTTGGGCAGGCACTGCCGAGAACCCCAGACAGGCCCACTCAGTAAGAACAAGATGCCAAATTGTCATCCTCTCTCCCACCTGCTCCCCCTAGGCCAGGTCTATCAGATCAGGGAATAATCTAGGGGCTTGAGGTACTAAGGACCAGGCTAACCCTTTACACCTGAAGCTCAGACTTGCGCACCACGCATGGCTGGCCTTCCTGGGGGACACTGCTTCTTCTAGGGCCCTAAGAGCAACTCCAGGCTCTCAGCTGTGCTTTCAGCCTGACACCTTAGCTAGCCTGACTGCAAGGAGAGAAGATACTCTAGTTAGAGGAAATACCCACTGGGCATGGCGCAGAGAAGGGGGCTGAGAGGCTGTTTCACTAGTTCTCAGGTCCATCGATGACAAAGTCCAGGCAGAAACTGCATGTTTAGAAAATGAAATTGTTCAATTAGCATCTACCACCAGTCACGAGTTGCTCAAAAACCCAGCTGTGACAAATTATAGACAACCATCTGAAGAGTCAGGACTATCCAGAAAAAGGACCACAATAAGGTACTCCTAGACTTGTTCTACAAACTCTGCATTGAGACAAAGAAACCACCATCCCAGGTACTTGAGGTCCAGTGGGAAGAACACCTGATTTGGGGTCAGATAACTAATTCTAACCCTGCCTCTCTCAACTGATAGTTAAGTGACACTGCACAAGTGAGTTTCAAAGACTCAACTTTCTCACTATAAGAGCAATAATAACATGACCTACCTCATGTGATTTCCTGGCACACAGAAGTTTAATAAATGGTTTTTCTTCCAGATCATGCTGCTCTAGGTATTTGGAAAGCAACCAGTCCATTCCCGACCCTGAGTCATTTTCAAATTCCCTGTTACTACGGTCATTCAGTCCATTTGCTCTATGCAAGCACTGTGCAAGGTACCAGGATATAAAAACGTTCAGACAGTCCCTGCCTGGAGGATATAACTATAAAGAGAGAAGAGTCAAGTAAAAAGTGGACCCCAGGAATGCTTCATAGGGAGGTGACATTTGAAGTAAGCCTTAACCTATTTGCTACCCACGGTAAGAGGACCTAAGGAAAAGCAAAGGTACATTTATTAAGACACGTTCCTACATTCTTTATATAACAGCTGAAGTTATAAGCACCTCCCAAGTATTAAATCATTTAATCCTAGTAACAATCCTAAGAAGTAGGTACTATTATTATTTACATGTTACCAAGGAAACCAAGGTACAGGGCAGTTAAATAGCTTGCCTCGAGTCACTTGGCTAGAAAGTGGCTCGGCAGGAATTTGAGCCGATAGCTGGCACCACTGCCCCAGCTTGGAGCCAAGACTCTGTATTACCTCTAATCATCTGCGAATTCAGCTCTCACAGCTCTACAAGGTAGTGATGATACAGGCCCATTTTTCCAATCAGAAAATTTAGGGTCAGAGAAATTAATGACTGGCCCAAGATCACTCACCCAGTGAAGGAACAGAACAGGAACGTGGGTCAGCTTCCACTCACTCTCCCTCACATCAATGGGACGCTTGTTAAAAATAGTCCCAGTCCCCACCTCCACCTCCTGAATGGAAATCTATAGGAGTGGGGCCTAGGAATTTGCATTTTAAGCTAGTTTATATCCCCAAAAGTGTGAAAGCTTGGTCCTACTGCTTTCTGAGGACTTGGAAAGGTACAAAGGGTCACTACTGATCGTCTTCCTAAGGTTTCGGAGCTATAAGCAAATACAAGATGGATGTTCCTTCAGTCCCTCTTCCTCCTCCCACCCCTCAGCTTTTTCCGCCCTGCACAGGAACCACCGACCCTCAACGACAAAGGAGCAGGTCCATCACGAGGTCCAGTGAAAGCATTATCAATGTCTCCTCTAAATAGTTCCTCAATTTTCAGATGCGCTCAGTGTTCTTGTATCTCAAAACAATTCTTCCTGCCACCCACCTCTAGCAGCTAACATCTGCTTCTGCACTTTCTCCTCACTTTCAACTCCAGGGAAAAAAAGTTTATAGCCGAAGACATAAGCTGATGGTTTGTAAGAGCAAAAATATGTCTCATCTGGCCTTCTCTTTAAGAAATTTGGATTAGTTATCAAACATTTTTAAAAGTGTGTGGGTACAAATAAAATACAAAGATTCTGGTCTTTCTCTTGAAAAATTAGAAAATCTGACGTCACTGTCTGCCCTGGCAACAGTTGGCTAGGCTGAGTAGAAGTGGCCCATTTAGATGCAGCAAGCTCTCCAATTTACGGCTGTCCCTCCCCACCCAGTGCCTGCAGCTGGCCAGCTTTACTCAGCTCTCCAACCTGACTCTCAGCCAGCAGGTGAGTGCTGCAGCCTAGCCCGAGTCCCAGCAGGGAAGGGTTAAGAGGTACTATACCAGGAGCATGCTCCCTGTGGAGCATCCACAAGAAGCCTCTGGACAGCTGGGCCTGCGCAGTGCAGGGAAGAGGAGCCTATTCTAGTATAGGGCACCGGCTCTTAGCCACTTGAACCGCCCCCCCCAATCTATTCTCCTCACTGCCACTGGAGGAAAGACCTCTGAAAGGCTCCCAACTTTTGCTCAGGCCAGCCTTCATCTTGCAACTCTCTCTCTCCTGCTCCTTCTCCCTATAATCCAATCCCATGACCACAAATGCTCTCCTAAAGGTCCAGGAAGGGCCCCATCAGGTCAGGCTCTGAAAAGTGCTCCTTCTGAGGGATGCCCAACCTCTAAGAATGAACTTTCCTATCCTAGAGCAAAAAAAGTCCCGCCCTTGGTTAGGTGATATTTCTAAATGTCTGTGTGATACTGTTCCATGGGCCTAACTGTGAACATGACAAGATGCTTTGCCCCTGAAGGAGGAGACATTTGAACCCTGAGAGTAAGCATTTGGAAGGAAGCCTCCCATTCTGCTGCGGTTAAAGTTGCCATGTAGAGGAAACACAGACCCTGCCAAGCACTCTGCTTTCCTAGTCCAGGTAAGAAGTCAAGACACCCAACAAAGGAAACCTCTAAACCATATGAGAGAATTTCTGCTAACAACTACATTCCACTAATTTCTTAAGCAATCTCCCCTGTGGAAGTGGCAGCCTGGAGGGAAGGAAAAGGTGGGAAAGGGAACAGAGCTCTATGTGTACCCTGAGAACCTGGAGACCGCACAGCTCTGTACAGCTGTAGTCTGACCACGGTAAGGTCAACACGCCTACTCCCCGGCCCAGGGAACACCCACCCGGGCCCTCTTTCCCTTCTTACTGACTCCCTCCTGCAACCTCTTCTCATTGCTGGTCCTTGGCCAAGGAAAGGACTAGACAGACCGGCAGCTTCCCCAGAGGAGGGCTTAGGCCTTTAATTTCCTCTTTCAAGAGTCCCAGCAACCAACACCGGCACTATCAGCTTCAGGGAGGGTCATCATTTGAATGAGTTCCTTTTTTTTTTTTTTTGAATAGAAAGTTTTATTTTTGATATATTCAAATTTATCAGGATTTCACATTATGATTCATACTCCCCTCCCTATCTGAGGTCATTTTAGTGTCATAAAATATCTCTCTACATTTTTTCTATTAACTTTATTTATAGTTTTCTTATGATCAATTATTGTTCCCAATTATTACTCACCTTTTCAAAAACAGTATCATTAACCCTACCCTTGCCATGTGTTCTTTTTTTATCTTTCTCTGACGTTTTTTTATTATAATGTTAATCACCATACATTACATCATTAGTTTTTGATGTAGTGTTCCATGATTCATTGTTTGCATATAACACCCAGAGCTCCATGCTGAACGTGCCCTCTTTAATACCCATCACCAGGCTAACCCATCCCCCCACCCCCCTCCCCTCTAGAACCCTCAGTTTGTTTTTCAGTGTCCATCGTCTCTAATGGTTCGTCTCCCCCTCCGATTTACCCCCCTTCATTCTTCCCCTCCTGCTATCTTCTTCTTTTTTTTTTTTAACATATAATGTATTAGTTGTTTCAGAGATACAGTTCTGTGATTCAACAGTCTTGCACAATTCACAGCGCTCACCATAGCACATACCCTCCCCAGTGACTATCACCCAGCCACCCC
>NW_027397111.1:8377205-8389348 GCF_003265705.2 Callorhinus ursinus | reverse complement strand
AGTTCCTTTTAACTACCCAAACCAGAGTTCTCAAAAGTGTGTTTGAGTCTTTCCTTCTCTCTGGCAGAAGTCCTGGCCTTGGGCTAAGGTGGCAATGGCTGTGTCTCCCTTTCCTGTCTCTGCCTGGACTAACAGCTCACACGCTCAGCCTCTCTGCTGTTTGGCATTCCTAGGAAGTTCAGCCATACCGCTCTCCTGCCATGCTGGCCCCCTCTGTCCCCACATGGCTGAGAAAGCTAGAGGGCAATTTTAGCTAGTTCTTCCCTGATGCTCAACTTAATGTTAACTGACTTGTTAACTGATGACAAAAGAGGGTCCCCAAAGAGACAAAAGCAATGGTGATAAAGGGCCCTAGAAATTCCACACTGGCCTTATCCTTCAAAGTGTGCTCCTTCTCTTCCCAAAGTCACAGCTGTTATAAAACTGATGAAAGGGAGTTTTCCAACTGTGGCTGCCACCCAGTCAGACTGTCAGTGGCAGGCCTTTCCCTCCCACCCCTCAGCCGATCTCATCCACCTCGGGGCTTTCAATCAATCTTCTCACAAGTGTCCCTATTACTTTCCGGAATGCTACTGCACTAACAGGTTCCCATCCAACACACCCACAAGGAGAGGCTGTTCCTGGGAAACCTGCCTTCATCTCATTCACGTGGGCTTCTCCTCCTTCATCCCCCTCTTCCTTTTCTGATTCATTTCTCACTGGTTATCTGCGCACAACCTGTCTTTGGCTCTGCTGTGCCTAAAAGCAAGGGTTTCCAAGGGAAAGGGGACAGCTCAGAGGTTGGATGGGTGGGCAACAGAAGCTTTAGAAAGGGAGCCAGGAACGATTTTCTCCACTCTATCCCATACTTCCCTCCAAAATGCCAGACCCTGTTTCTCTGTCACTACTTCTGTATACCTTCTACCCTGGAGCTTCTCCATTCCAGCCCCAGGTTCTGGAATTCTAGGTCCAGAAAACCCTTCAAGCAAAAATGTCAAGGGGATTATGAGCTTCGTCAAGTGGCAAGGAACTGAGATTTGTTTTGCTGGGAAGTCAGATTTTACAGGTCCCGGTGAGGCTGAAATCCTCCTCAACCAGCCATGGGAAAAAGATGGGTTTTTTTCAGTTGTTGTTGAACAATAATCAAAAAAATTCAGCTCTTTCCCTCTCTTCACTGTCCATTTATCACTCCCACATCCTCTTTCCCAACCCTCCTCCTCAAAGAGGCCTATAAGTTTGGGTTTTCAACCTCAACCATTTTCAGTCCCTTTTCCTGCCAGATGGTCCTTCTCCACTTCAGTACAGATTCTGTGGAGGTTGGAAGCTGGGTTTAAATGTTTCCTGAAAGCCTGAAAAAGGGTGAGGGCTTATTAGGCAATTCTAGGCAAAGGAAATCTGGTGGCTTCCAAGATAGTTTTAAAAAACCCAGACACGGTCTGGAAACTCAGCCTCTCAGCAAGCAGCTGATCGTAGCTCTGCCAGGACAATGGAGACTCCTCTGTCCGATGACTTGGCAACACTTGGAAAAAGAAAGTAGAACAGAGGCTTGCCCCACAGAGAGCCCTGCTCCTGAGAGCTAACCACTGCCCTCTTTAGCTTTGGCGAGAAGAGCCTGTGGTCCCGTCATCATGATGCCGATTCAAACCGATCTCACACCAGCGCTTTCCCTCTGGCCAGCTACCGTCATTGCCATTTCCTGCGCATGCCAGGGACGTTCATGCCTTCAAGGCTTTGTTCAACTGATTCCTTCTATCTTAATGTCCTCTTCCCCCATTCTTTCTTAAATACTCATTCAAATGTCAACTTCTGAAGCCTTTCCTGATACTGAATCTTGACCTCCTTCTCACCCCTCCCACGCTCAGCCAGTCTAGCTGAACTCAACCTGACCAATGGCAAGATGCCTCCCCTGCTCTAAAAAACATACCACCCACAAGCCAACTTTCTCAGAAGGGGACTAGGAAGTAGTAAGGGCCAAAGGAATTGGCCAAGTCTCAATATTGCCATTCTCCTATCTGTAGCATAGGGAGAAGACCCCACCTCTATAACGAGAAAGAAAATGGAGACCAACAAGAAGCCATCTACAAGAAACAGAGGATACTCAGAACCAAGAGGGAACACACCTGAGGTCTCTAGGCAATGGGTTAGTTTTTCCCCAACTCCCAGCCTTCAAACCTTTTCCCTTGTCCTTACTCTCCTAGCTGATTTTGCTTCCTGTTTCACTGAGAAAACAGAAACTAACAGAACACACCCTCAATAAGCTGCCACCGGCATCAGTGCAGATCTTGTCACTTCTCTGCTGAAAACCCCGACATGGCTCCCAATCACTCCAAGTAAAAGCCACAGTCTTTACAATGACGCACAAGGCCCTCATCAGCTGGGGTCCTATGATTTCTTTGACCTCATTTCAACCGCTCTTCCCCTTACTCTTTCCACACCAGTCCCACTGTCCCCTTGTCACTTCCTCAAACAGATAAGGCACAGTGCTACCTCAGGGCCTTCAAACCTACTGTGCCCTGTAACGAAGGCACACCCCCGAGAGAGCCTGCTCCCTCTTCTCCTAGGACTTTGGTCAGATGTCACCTTCTTAGTGAGGCCTTCCCTGACCACACTGTAAAAAATTAGTATTAACAAAACTGCTACTAAAAAACCTTCCTCCAGGCGCCTGGCTGGCTCAGTCAGTAGAGCAGGCAACTCTTGATCTGGGGGTTGTGTGTTTGAGCCCCATGTTGGGTGTGAAGATTACTTAAAAATAAAATCTTAAAAAAAAACCAGGGGCAGCTGAGTGGCTCAGTGCGTTAAGCATCAGACTCTTGATTTCAGCTCAGGTCATGATCTCAGGGTCATGAGATGGGTCATGAGATCAAGCCCCACATCAAGCCCTGCATCAGGCTCCACACTCAGCAGGAAGTCTGCTCAAGATTCTTTCTCTCCCTCACCCACTGCCCCTCCCCCCCACACTCTCTTGCACGAGCGCCCTCTCTAAAATAAATAAATAAAGCTTAAAAAAAAAAACAAAAATGAAAAAAACAAAAAACCTTCCTCCATCCTGCTGTCCCTCAGCACTCCTATTCCCCCTTTTCTGGTTTATTTTTCTTTGTATCATTTATGGCCACCTAAAATACTCTTTTCTTTTCCACTTACTATGTTTATGTAAGCTAAGGATTTTTGTGTTTTATTCACAGCTGTATACTCAATGGCCACACAGCAGGCCCTCAACAAATATTTTCTGAATGACAAAACATTTGCCACCAGCTTAGAGTGACCCTCCCTGGGCAGGGTGAGCAGCTTTGGGCTCTGTTATCCAGGCCCATCTTCCAACCCCACCAGTCTTCCCAGTTCAGTCTGACCTACCTGCAACAAGCATACCCATTCAGAAAACTCAAAAGAGGCCAGTCTTCTGGGCACCCAAAAGATTCAGGGCAGGGGTAGCTTCTGCCCAAGAACTCACCTGAAATTGCTCTCTGCAAAGATTACAATGATTTCCCAACTGCAAAATGCAAGCGTCCTTTCTGTGGATCTTAATGAATCACAGGACCTTCCTTTTCTGATGTCTACTGCCTTGGATACAACTCATCAGCCCTGTCTGAAGCACTGTAATGTAATCTTTATGCTCATCAAAAGAGGGAACAGGTTGAAAAAGGCTGGGAAATACTGTGAGAGAAGTAGAGAAGAGGGACAGGTGCAGGCACCCAAGGCTTTCATTCATTTACTTCCTGGAGCCCTTTGAGAACATCTTCCCAGCCAGGCCCCCATGCTACTGTGCTTTACTCTGGTCCTGGCGCTTGAGCAACTCCCCATCCTGCCCCAGTTAGACTAAAAAGGATTTGGTATGGGGCGCCTGGGTGGCTCAGTTGGTTAAGCAGCTGCCTTCGGCTCAGGTCGTGATCCCAGGGTCCTGGGATCGAGCCCCACATCGGGCTCCCTGCTCGGCGGGGAGCCTGCTTCTCCCTCTCCCACTCCCCCTGCTTGTGTTTCTTCTCTCGCTGTGTCTCTCTCTGTCAAATAAATAAATAAAATCTTTAAAAAAAATAAAATAAAATAAAAAGGATTTGGTACAATGTAACAAGAACTGTGAAAGAAGTATGAACACAGAGTCCTGGGAACAAGGAGAAAGACACCTAATCAGGTGGACAGAATGGATTTTGGGGAGGGCTTCCGGAGGAGACAGGGAGTGACACTGGGCTGAGTCTTGCAGGGCTTGGGAAAGATAAAGAAGGCAGAAGAAGAACACTGAAAGCAGAAGAAAAACCACAAGCAAAAGCCAAGGAGACAGACCTTGGAGCAGGCTGAGATTTCTTGAGCTGAACACAAAGAAGCAATAACCTAATGAAAACACTGATAAATTCAGCTACATTAAGAACTCTGTTCATTTAAAATATGGCACTTAGAAAGTGAGAAAGGGATCTACAGAGTGGGTACACAGGTTACAGGGCTCAGCAGGGCTCAGCAGATCTGGGAACATTTGATACAGAAAGTTATCAAGAATAAAGAGTCTCATACTACAGACCTTGGCCAGATCATTAGGGCTGAATTTGGAGAAAAGCCCTTTGTTTCTCAATTTTGGAAGGTAGTAGAAGAAAGTACACATATACTGCCAGGCTCTGCTGGCTCTATGCAGGCATTTATCTCATTTTTTAAAAGATTTTATTTATTTATTTGAGGGGGGAGGACAGAGAGAGCACAAGTGGGGGGAGGGGCCGAGGGAGAAGCAGGCTCCCCGCTGAGCAGGGAGCCTGACACTTGGCTCAATCCCAGTACCCCAAGATCATGACCTGAGCCCAAGTGAGCTACTTAACCGACTGAGCCACCCAGCCTCCCCATGCATTTATCTCATTTAACCTAGCTGTCAGTATTTCTATTTTATGGGTGAAGAAACTGAGGCTCAGGTTAAGTAATTTGCCCAGGGTTTCATAGTAAGTGGCAGACACCGGAGTCTGGAGAGGTTGGCACTGAGCTCTATAACTGATACCAGACCACATCTGTCCCTTGGTCTTTGTCATATCTTGTGGCAGGAAGCCATCCTCCATCCCAAGTACAACCCTGCAGCCCAGCTCTAACTGGATAGAGTTAGAAAAGGATATTAGCAGAGGTCCCACGCATGGCCCCCAAATTCTTGGGTGTTAAAACCCCCATTTTCCTTAAGCCATCTAGTTCAGAGGGCCCTGAATCAACAGAAAATAAAAATCAGAGATGCTCCTCTATTGCTGCTCTTCAGGCCTTTTCTCTTCATTCTTCCCCACCTAGGGACAGAGGCCCTCACAAACACAGACCCTGGTCAAAGAAAGACCTTCCCCTAAAAATGCAGTCACACTGGAGCAGAGACTGCAAGTAAGGGGACTCTGTCCATCCGTCTGCCCAACTTCTTTAAGAGTCATGATGGGGACAGAATTTGCCTCTTTATCCTCCTTTAAACAAAGCAAGTGTTACTTGGCGATTGCAGGTCTGTGGTTCTCAAAACTGTGTGCTGAGGGACCCTAGAGCACTGCAATGAACTCACAGGGGTGCTGCAAAATATTTTATTTTTTGGAGGGAAACAGAGCAATATTCAACATTTGTTGGACACCCCACAAGTTCACACTTTCAACATCGGATTACACTACATTCTTTTCAGTGATGTCTTTTCTTTGTGAAGCTGGGTTTTCAGCAGCTACAGTGATAAAAGGCAAGTACCATGTGCGAAACAATTTAGAGCAGGAAGTGAGATGGCAATATTCACTCTGATTCCAAGATGTGAGGGGTTTTTTCGACTATAGTTAACACCCAATGTTGCATTAGTTTCAGGTGTACAGCACAGTGATTCTACAAGTTCCTAGAGTATGCTATGTTCACTGCAAGTGTAGCTACCATCTGTCCCCATACCAAGACATGAGATGTTGTATAGGGCCCAGTCCGTCCCATTAGTTAGTAACTGTGATTCTTTAAGAATGAAATACAAATATTTTTCCTTTCAAATTATGTGTATAATTTTTTCAAATGGCGACTCAGTTGTTAGGATATCAGCTCCTTCTAAATGCTTCAAAAATGAAACTTAGGTATTTCTTTTGGCGTATGGACACTGTGAAAAATTTACTGAAACGCTAAGGGCCCAGGAACTGAGAAAGTCTGGGAACCTCTGCAGCAGGTGTTTTTACATCTCTGTATCAAGGAGCCTTGGAGTTCCCAGGGCAGGCCCAACCCGGCCCCACAAGGAGGTGGGCAGCAAGCACTTGGGTCTATGAAGGGCACACTCAGGCACACAGGGGCTGACAGAACAGCTGCACCCCCTCCCCCACCAATGCCTGAGGAGAAGTGGCTGCACACCAGCTCCCTCTCAGCCAAGAGGCTGGGCACATCTCTGTCAGCTTCACCCCAGGCTCCCAGGTTCTCCTCCGAACTCCCTCCCTAAAAACCTCTATTCAGCACTGACCTCGTGAACAAAACCCAAAGCCAGGCCGGCAGGGGACTTCCACACATGCTCAGACTTGCGTCATGTCCACAAACCAAACCATTAATCCAGAGAGAGGGAGCAATGGGAATCTGAGTGAGGGCTTCCACAGAAGACAGCCCATCCACCGAAAGGCCAATTGGGCTTTTTGGGTGAAGATTTACATGAGAATAACTCCTTTGTTCCCAAGGAGTCTCTCGCCTGCTACACTCCCTCCCTCCATTCTTCCCTGAAGTCATAATCCTCTGTTGGTTGGTGACATCACTGCAGTTGATACAATAGCTAACTATTGTGATGTCACAAGACTCAACTTCTGTCACTTTTGGTGAGTGCTGGGGTAGAGAATGGGACAAAGGGCTGGAACAGAATTAAGTTACAGAACTAGAATTTGCTTTTTCATGCTAATTTCCCTGGAAATGAAAAGCAGTGACTCAGAAAAGGAAAGGCAAACCACGGGCAGCAAGGCTGTATGCAGACTGTCTACATCAACTGGAGAGCAGCAGGGTGAGGGGTGAAGGCAGAAAGGAGACAAAAGAAAGGAGTTTTCACTTCTAGGATTAGCCACGCCAAATGTGAAGACGTTCTCAGTCGGGCCAAGTCCAGGACCTTCTCTTTCCATCATCCATCACCTGGGCCCAGAGCAAGCAGAGAAAAACGGAAACGCAGGAAAGGCTCCAGGCTGGAACGTTCCCTGGAACCTAATGTTTGGGATACTGTGTTGAGTTCTGGACTCCACACTGTCAGAGGGACAGGCTCGGCTTGGACTGAATCTGAGGATAGGGACCAGGACGGGGGGGGGGGGGGCACTCAGAGGCATGTCACAGGAGAAATGACTAAAGGAATGGAGAATGTTTACCCTGGAGCAGACAAGACTGGGGATGGAGGAAGCGGGTAATTGCCTTGAGAATTCTGAAAGGCTCTCATGTGAAAAAGGGATGACATGTGTTTTCTATGGCCCCCAAAGAGACCTCAGACATGAGAAGATCTAGAATGGACCAAATGAGGGAGAATTTTTTATTCTTAAATTCAAATTAAAGACTTTACGTTCTTTTTAATGCCCAATTTCTCCATTACAGACTATGCTCTTGAGGACAAGGAGAGTCTTGGTCACTGTAGTATATCCCAGATCTTAGAGTAAATAGCACACAGTAGGTGCTTATTAATAGTTGTCAAATAAATGAACAAATGAAGCAATAGCAATGGTCTGCCGAAGTTGTGGGTGTTCACAGGGGCTCACTCTTCTGAAAAGTATTTTTTGAATCCCTACCACATGACACTCAATTAAGATGCTGGGGATAACAGCAGTGAATGAGGTAGAAAAGGTAGGTCTATTTCCCCTCTCCCCCTGCTTTGTAATTTAGCACAGATGCCATGTAAGGTCCCTTCCATATTGAGATTCCTTGGTTTTAGAGCTGACTAAAAAACTTGAAACTGAGAGGAAAGAGGACCCCAAAGGCCAGAGATGCACCCTACCTACCACCTCTACTGCTACTTACAAGCTTAGAAATCTAGACTGAGCTCAGGCTGCCTTCTCAGCCAGGAAGAGGCCTCATGCTGAGACAGCATATGCTGGACCAGACCAGAGCAACTGGCTGGGTATTTATTAAAGCCGCCCCCCTGCACCCCACCACCACCAAAGTAGGCTCCTATGTGAACCCAGGCTCCCTTAGTCCAGCAGTAGCTAAGTATGGTCCAGCTAGGTAAACATGAAGTATTTTCAGATGCCTTCACTTCTCTTTTAAGGAGCTTATAATTTCCCCATCAGCCTCAGGCATTTATCCTGCTAGAGGACATCTGAATGACAACATAGTTACTACAGATCAATTTTCAAAGAAATAATTCCAAGATCTTCTTTGCCTAGCTTGTAGTAGGACTGTAGGCTTGGTTCCAACTGCTGAGGGCTGGAGAGTTATAACTATAGGTAATGAAGCAGATTATTTAACAATAACGATATACAGATTCACAATATACCAGACATTATCCTCTTCAAAGTAGTTCTTAGAGGCTTGAATGTTTATTCCAGTACATTCTCAAAACATTTCTGAAACTCCCATTTGGAAACTGCCCTCAGAGGCTTTGGAACATGATTTGAATTTTCTCTGAAGGAAAATCTGCATTCTTCAAGGGTGCTAACTCATTCAGAGCCATATGACCCCCCCTAAAAAAAAAAACAAAACAAAAACCACAAACTAGAGAAAACCATCTTAGGTTAGAATAAACAGAGCCTTTATATTAAGGGAGATGCATATGGAAACTGCCCCAAATCTCCACTTTTTAGAGTACAGCAGTTACTCACTCTGAGGTCCCAGAGGCCTGTGGCTATCTAATAAACCCCAAGAACTTCCACAGAAAGTTCATGAGAACATAGGTTTCTGTCTACCATTTTAGGGTTTTCCTTTCAGGGGGTTCACAAGCTACTCCACAGACTCATTTTAAGAATCCTTATCCTAACCCATTTTACCTTCCTCATAAATTCAAGGATAATTCTGAATGGAGGTCTACGAGCTCAGCAGATATGCCAATGCTGGGCACAAAGAGAGACGGACTTGCAACAAAGCACCCTGCTCTCCTGAGTCCTCGCAGCACCATGTTTCAAACTCGGACCTCAGGGTGAAAATTAGTAAAAAGAAACCTCATTTAAAATGGAGTCAAGAGGCCAGAAGGGGAAGCTCTCACAACTGCAGGCCCAACAGGAAGTCCATACTACCTCAGCTACTTTCCTATCCCAGCAGGAGGAAAAAAAGGTTTTTCTCCTCCCCCCGCAACAGCCCGGCCAATGACAGACTGTCACAATTCAGTCAATAAAAAGCCACTACAGGGGCACCTGGGTGGCTCAGTCGTTAAGCGTCTGCCTTCAGCTCAGGTCATGATCCCAGGGTCTTGGGATCGAGCCCCGCATTGGGCTCCCTGCTCCGCGGGAAGCCTGCTTCACCCTCTCCCTCTGCCCCTGCTTGTGTCCCCTTTCTCGCTGTGTTTCTCCCTCTGTCAAATAAATAAATAAAATCTTAAAAAAAAAAAAAGCCACTACCTTTTGAACCGCCCCCCAACTTCCCCTTTCCCTCAAGAAAAGAGCATCCCAGCTCCTGGGTGGCTCAGTCAGTTAAGCCTCCAACTCTTGATTACAGCTCAAGTCATGATCTCAGGGTTATGAGATGGAGCTGGGCATGGAGCCTGCTTAAGATTCTCTCTCCCACTCCCCCTGCCCTTCCTCCCTCACCCTCCCCGTTGTGCGTGCTCGCTCTCTCTCTCTCTCTCTCTCTCTAAAAAGAAAGTTCCTCTCCTTTGTTCTTTGGAATTGCCTATGGTTTTGCCATAGCTTATTTGTGGTTGACAATCCACAGTCTACAAACTACTACACTTCACAGGACTTCAGGAGTGTCAGAAATGGTTAAATCCAAGAATGTTAAAGACTCACAAATGCCAAGGGTCCTGGGACTCAAATGTGACATTTCCTAATGTGGTTTATAAACTGGTGCTGGAAACAATTCCCAAAGAGGAACTGGCAGCCACATTCATTTATTTGTAAGTGCAGATACAAAGAGCAAGCTATGGTCCAGCATATATTCTCTCCCCTTTCCCTAAGTCCCCAGTCTTCTCATGGGAAGCACACGGAACACGCCTCCTGTATCCTTCTGGGCCAGCCAGCATGCTCACCAAGCAGCTCTCACATACTAACAACCACCCAAGTCACATCTGACTCATGCCATTGCTCTTTGTAATGAGGTATGACATGTATCTAATCTCTTGTGTATTTTCATACGTGTAGCCTACAATTAGGCATTTTTGAGGGATGTAGCTGACTAGCGGTTCTGTTCAGCGACCTATAATTATTCACACAGGCATCATGGCCCATCCAGGCAGCTATCAGGCTGGAGGCACTCTGAGCTCAGACCTCATAGAGGAGGCCACTTGGCTCTAAGGATGTCCAGAGAATACTGGTTAACAACAGGCTTCAGAAGGGCCACACTGCTCTTCCTTGGCTGCACATGGAGACACCCCTACTCCATCCCCTTCACCCCTCTTCTTTATCTACTGCCTGGCTCAACATAGCTCACTCTCAAGCCTAAGTATTGGCACGTTTGTGGGCCCAATGCCCACAAAAATGGACCACTTTCTTGGACACAGCCTCCATTATCAAGGCAATAGCGATGTAAATCAATTACTAAAACTCCCCACAAATTTCTCACCTGAGAAAAAACTGGGTCACACCCACCAACCCACAGAATCCTGCAGTCAGTGCCCGGCAGCTGGGCTCTCGGAGCTGACACAGGCCTCTTCTCTGACCCAACCTCTCTACCACCAGCTCAAGTGGTCTCACTGCTCCTGAGGGCCCGACAGAGTAATTCTCCCCCATGCAAATGTCCACCACCCTGCTTCTGCACTACTTCCCTGACTAGGAAGGAAGAACTGGTGAGCCTGAAGAATCTGTTTCTAGTGACTATTCACATATACACTTGGCTCCAATAAAAACTGGCTTCTTGATTCATTAATGACAGCTCAAATCCTGAGTCTAAATATAATCAAAGATGTAGCCCAGGGCAGCCGTGAAGTACAACTGTGGCCCCACACTCAGACCGGCATACACATTAAGTATGAGCCCAATATCTAAACCACAATTACCATGCAAGTTTCCCTTCTTCCCAAACACTGGCCCCAAAGTACTGTAGAGTACTTTATACGTTTCAAAACCACTTTCACATGTTATCTCAGTGCAGCCTACCAAACAAGCCTCAGAGCTTAAATGCAGTAGGTACTTTCTCCAAATTTTTTTTTTTTTACTAATCTCTACACCCAACTTGGGACTTAAACTCACAACCCCAAGATCAAAAGTCATGCGCTCTACAGACTAAGCCAGCCAGTCTCCATTTTACAAAGGAGACTGAGGCTCAGGGAGGCTGTCTTGCCCCAAGGTCGCTCAACTAGTAAGTGCAGAACCAGGTCTAGAACTACTTTGTAGCTGTGAGACCTCAGTTCTTCATATGGCAACAATGAATACTACGGCTACCTCACAGGGCTTATTGTAAGGATAAATGGACTCATGTATGAAAAGTGCCTGGAATGGTGTCTGGTCCACAGTAAGGATTATGTTGTTCTTATGTTATGTTATTATCATTGCTGTTGTTAATAATTATTATGAGTATTATCACCACCACCACTAGAATCCCCAATTCCAAACCTAGAGCTCTTTCCTCTCTATCCTGCTGAAGCTTTGCACAAATCACTTAGGAAGTGGCGTCAGATATCTAACCTTGAATGAGTCTAGACTCAATCCTTGTAATTTGCCCATGGAACTTAGAACTCACTGGGCTCTCTGTCTTACCAGTCCTCAAACTTCTCCGTATTTTTGTGCACACACACACATGCATCACCTTTTCCATAAATCTGACTCTCAAGTCTCAGGGCCTCTGACGTTACTTCTGCTGTGTGAGCCACCACTCTGTGGCTCGCCCTGCCTGCAGCACCCAACTTTTGCTCACATCCAAGTCCTCATTCATTCACTTCCTTCCTTCAACAATCATTTAAGGAGCACCTGCTCTTCATGAAGCACAGTACGAGGTCCTGGAGGAAATAGTCTTGCCCTCCAGACACACCAAGAAGAAGTACTGGAGAGTGGGGTGCACAAGGGGATGATAGCACAGAGGCACCGAAAATTAACTTTGTCTCGGGCAGCACAACAGAGTTCACAGAAGGCAATGCTGACATGAGTTTTAGAGAGTGCCCAGAGTTTTCTAGGCAGACA
>NW_027397111.1:8247475-8372205 GCF_003265705.2 Callorhinus ursinus | reverse complement strand
GGGTTTAGAGGGGAGGGGGGTGGGGGGATGGGTTAGCCTGGTGATGGGTATTAAAGAGGGCACGTTCTGCATGGAGCACTGGGTGTTATGCACAAACAATGAATCATGGAACACTACATCAAAAACTAATGATGTAATGTATGGTGATTAACATAACAATAAAAAATTTAAAGAAAAGAAAATCGAGGGGAAATATAATTTGGTATTTAAACTAAAAAAAAAAAAAAAAAGATTCTTCACCCTCAGCAGCACCACACCATCCACCACCACCATCCACCATCCACACCCTCCCTTACACCTCACTCCCCACCTTGGCCCCACATAAAGCCGGGCTGATAAACCACAAATCCACCAAGTCAATGCACAGAGTAAGTTCCCCAAAGCCAAGAGATAAGTCCCAAGGCTGGACATGAAGTCACCCCCAAGCCCTGGTGCCAGACTCTCGAGCCTCAGCCACCCTGACTCTTGGCTTCATGATGTGTTATCCAGTTTTTCCCCTGGAAGACTGAGGTAAGTGGACAGGGCCCCGTCCTGGTCTTGTAAGTGGATGGTCTAGAGGCCAAGGAAAGAATCAGGTGAAGAAAGGTATGGCTCTGATGTCACGTTCTCTCTGAAAATCACTCACAAGGATATCAGATCCTTAAAAAAAACTCTCCTAAAGCAAAGGAGAAGTCCAATCTCACCCTGAAAATTTAGTGTCCAAATAAGGGAGCAGTCAGTGCTAGAACAGTTAGCCTGTTCCAACTTGGAAAAGCCCTGTGAGAGAAGCAGTTCCCAGGCTTAAGATTCCAGTGACAGGTTGTAACCCCTGGTCGCACTAATGGGCACATTCTAGTGGCTAATTTCTCTGACCTTCCAGCTGGCTGGATTGGGGACACACCCCAGCTGAGGCCAAAGGACATTAGTTCCTGGCAGGGAGTATGCAGAAACTCAGCAGCCCAGCTGAGCCAGATAATAGCCCCAACTCCAGCAGCCTCAAGGACACGTTTTGGGAAGCAGAGCCCAGGAAGAAGATGTCCTTGGAGCCATTTCTTATTTAACCAAATAAAAGCCAAATATAGCCAAATATTAAGAGGCTAACTATGTCATCTTCTGTGCAATTTTTCTCTAGCTTATCACCTCGCACTAAATAAATGTGAAATATTACTATTATCATTACTAGTTTCCCTTTATTCTTTCATGTCCAGTCGTCCCTGCTCATAAATGACAGACTAAGCATCCTGGAACATCGATATCATCATGTCATTCCTCTGGGCTCCTTAACTGCCAATCATACCAGACCCAGATTCCCCAGGTCCTCTAGAACCTTGTCAAATGCTACCAACCAATCATATTGCTCTCTTCTTCCTTCCTCTTCTTCAACCATCCCACATCATACCACCACACCCTCCACACTCCTCCCCACAAAGACACACAGACCTGCACAGAGACACACATACAAATGCACTCCTCTCTCCAGGCAGAATACCTCCTGCTGCAAACATGTCCATTTCTGCCTCCATGTTTTTGTGCTCAAACCACTTCCAGCCTGAAGTACTTTCCTTCCTCTCTGCTTATCATCCAAATCCTATCCAAACTTCAAGGCCCAGTCTAAGGTCCCTCTCAAGTTTAGGTTGGGAAACTGCTCAATCCACAACCAATGACCATGCACTTCCTCTGTGCCAGGCATTGAGGCCAGACACAGTAAGGAAAACAATACAGCCCTACATGCTGCTAACTGGTGGGAAGGGCTTCAGCATCAACCTCTTTGCCCACTTGAACAGGGCAGGTAGGAAGTCAATGACCAGACCTCACTGGCAACTTGTTGTGATACTTGTGGGGGAGGAGGTGGGGGTGAGAGATGAAGTCCGATTGGACAAGGTCTTCATGCCTCCCCCTTAAGCCTCTCCAAGAAGCCATCCAGGCGTGGTAGTCTAGAACATAGTTTATTGCAAGAACCACCATTCTCTCTGACCACTTGGAGTTAGTACTGCCTCCTGCTTTGGAGTTTTATCAGCTTCAGAGGTAGGCTGAATCCAACCCCACTCGATAATAGCCCTAGTCGACTACCCCTCCTAAGCTAGGGAATGGAGAGAAAGTGACCAAGTCTCCTCAAGAGTTCCCAGACTTTGTGCCACTGTGACTGCACCGTTGATGGAGGTTACATGGGAGGCAACCCCTTGAAGCCCCTCCAGGGTAATGTGCAATTCTCAGACCCTGACAGTAACTCTATTCCTCTCTCTCCTATTCAAAAAAGGCTATCAGTATATAAGTCAGATTGCTGCTATTATGGGGATAATCTTCCAGACTTTCTAAATTAAAAAATGGGTAACCCATTCACCTGTACCTTGATCCTTTAACTCCTATAGGAACAAATGCAGTAACTCCATGTGACACAGCCTATCAATGCAGTTTCTTTCTTTCCCCCTAAACAGAAACAGAAAATGTTCTCCAGATGTAATCTTAGATGCCTTTTGGACCCAGGAATAAAGGAAGAGAGAACACGTAGCCCACCCCTAGGTACATTTCCAGCAATGGAGACTCATTCCTCATTACCTAACTTCCTCACAATCTATCTGGACCTCAAGTCTTGAAAAAGCTCATCTCACATGAGACACAACTATTAGTTCTTACGTTCAGCTCCTGCTGGTAGGACTACCCTCCCCAGCAAGGCTGAAGGGGTCTCAGTCCACGCTAAGGAAGATCACAGCTTTCGGGACATTACCCAAAACACCAGTCACATGTTTAAGAGTACAGACCCCAGGGGGCTTTGACAGGTCAAGACCACCAGAAAGGCCACAGCTGCTGCCGATCAATGTACACCACATGTAGCACCAGAAGGGATCAATGAGCAAAAAACCTTAAAAGAAAGGCAGGACAGACAGGAAGAAGCTGCCACCAGCCTTCACATAACCAGCATCTCCCTCGGAGGAGTGTCTGCCTGAGTGAAGCTTCGCACCCAAGTGTTAACAAGCACCTCGTCTTTGACACCTGTGGTATCCAGGCAGCATCTTATCCTACTCAACGGCCCAGGCTCCCCCACTCAGCTACCCTATCGCCAAAGGCTGGAGGAGGACCCAGCACAAACTGAGCTCTTCAGAGACTTAGCTACACGTTTTCAGTCCCCTTCCACCTCAGCCCCTCCTCCTGCCCCCGACAACTCAAATTTTCAGTCTCTACATATGTGTCTATGTGTCTGTGTTTTATTTACACTACCCATGTCTGTTGTTAGCAACAGAAACAAAGTACTTTAAGGCAAAAAAGGCAAGTCAGCCAACTGGCTTGCTGCTCTCTGTCCTGCTTCCAGCTCGGGGAAGAGGCTGGCGAAGGATCCTTCAAGCTCCAATCTACCATGTGTGCCTACAGCTCCTACGTACAGAGGAACTGGCATGGTGCCAGCTTACCCCAAGCTAGCCACTGCTATGTGGGGCCCTGCCATCGGCCCTCCTTCTTGTTCCCTGGAGGCCAGGCCCTGGACACCTCATACCCTCACCTGCCTGGATGCTGAGTACTATTCAAATTCAGAGCTTCAAAAGCCAGAATTCAGGAAACCCACTCTCTTCTCTTGTACCCTAGGCGATTGTAAAGATGAACAGGCATTGCCTCCCCAGACCCAAACTCTGGAGAACCAGCCCATGACGAGGTTTGACATTTATGCCCTTTTCCATCTTCAGTTTTTCTGCTACTTATAATCTTCCAAGATCTAGTATCAGGCTGCTCAATAAAAGCAATGGTAATTACTGATCACTGCTTTGTTTTCAGCAGAGGAAAAAAAACAAAAACCCATGAGATGTGATTCTTGCACTCAAGGAGCTCACAGACTAACTTAGGGAGACAAGATAACAGTAGGAAATAATTCAAATGTGAGATACAGAGTAAAAGTACTCTAAAGTACAATGGGTAGGAGTGGAGGGGCTAGAGTAGCTCAGGACAAGTTTTCTGTGGGAGAGGAAATGTGAGCCAGACCTTAAAGGACAAACAGTAGTTGGACAGAATGAGACAGGAGGCTATTTGAGATGAAGAGTTAGACTATGACTCAAGGTCCCAAGGCAAGAAGAATGGCAAATATCATGCCCACATGTTTTCCCATATTCAACTGAGGTTCAGCCCTGGGAGGTATGGAGGAAAAAGACTGGCCTGACTTGATGAAAATAAAACCCTCCCTTCAGGGTCACCATGCTCTCCAATCCCTTTGCTCCTACCTCTGCCAAGAGCATTCTCAGTGTTTCCTTTTTCTGTACTACTTTGAAATCCTCTCCCCTACAGTGCACAGAATGTAGCCAAGCCAACCTGAAATATCCCACTAGAACTCTTGGTACTCAAGGTTCCTGCTCCCACAGTGGGACAAGCTTGGTGCTTCACCCACTGCAGTGTGGGTCAGGAGCCTGGTCTATTCCTCTATGGGGCCAGGTCAAGCTAAGTTTGATTCTTTCCTCACTAGAACAGAAGAAGCTGTAGGAAATTTTAAGGACAGTGTCTGGTAAGCCAGGGGAATTCACACTCAAAATCCTTCCATTCACACAATCATACATGCATTCAATTAATACATACTGAACACCAATATGTGTAAATTAATGTACTTAGTGCTGGCTGGGACACCAAAATGCCTCAGGCATAGGTCCACCCTCAAAAAGTAAACATTCCAGTAAGGTGGTTATAACAGAAACATAAATATAATAAATACCAGGAAGACTATTTTAAGGGCCACTGGAGAGATGAAATGCTGTGGTTTTAGGTAGAGGGGGATAACTTCCAACTGAAGAAGCAGGAGGGATTCCTAGAGAGGGCTGCCCTTGCACTCATTGGGCCCGGAAGTTCAAATGGCAAAAGAATAAAGGGGCAATCCTGGGTGGATGGAGCTGCATGAGCACTGTCTTGGAGGCAGGGAAGTAGAAGACATATGAAAAACAGCAAGATGTTCAGTCTGATGGGAGTTTAACTGGAAGTAGACGAGGGAAAAGGAGAAGTGGAAAGACTTAGAAATGTCAGATCTCAGAGGCCTTTGAGAACTAAATTAAGAGTCTTGTCTTTTCTCTAGGAAATCGTAGAAATTTTCTGAGAAAGGAATGATGGGTAAGGAACGGTGCTTCTAAAAAATGAAGCAGCCCTCAGAAGTCCAGGGGCTGTAGCAGCAAAATCTGATTATGGAGCCCATCAGGACTGAAGAGCAATGGGAAGGAGAAGTGAGGGAGGGAACTCCAGGTAATCGAGCACATGACTGGAATTCTTGTCTTTGGGGTTTGGGCTGAAGCGGAAAATAAGCGGGCAATCCTGAGGGCGCTCAGAGGCTCCACGAGCAGGGAAAGGTCAGAGAATCAGCTGTCCAGAGGGGACAATAAAGAGTGGGAGGGGTAAACATTCAGAAGACTGGGGAGCAAAGGGAATTTCAGAGCTTAGGATCCTGAAAGTGGAAGAGCTCCAGGTGATGAGGCCAAAGGTACGGTCAAGCTATGAGATGAGACCATGAGAGGATGGAAGATGAAGTCTTTAGAGCTGGAAAGACTGAGGGTCTGTGAGGCCAGAGCACCGAAGGATTGGCAGTATGAACTTCCAAGCAGGAATGCACAATCCATCACACCCTCAAATCTCTAGCCCCTTCACCGTCCACCAGACCTACTTGCAAAGCCCTAACTCGGGATCAGTTCAACCATCAGCGTTCTTTGTTCCTTCGTGAGGGCGGCTAAATCCACTGGTCAGAAATCAGTATGTCTAAAACGTGTCTGAGAGGTCTTTTAGAGAGACGTTGTGAAGTATTTATGGACAAAATGGTATGATGCCTGGAATCTGCTCCCCAAAGCCCAGTGGAGAAAGAGGAGAGGTAAGTGGACAGGGATGGAGATAAAACAAGTACTGGTAACAGCTGAAGTAAGTACTTACTCACTCACTCACTTACAGTAAGTAAGTAAGATGGATATATGGCTGTTCATCTTTGATTTCTCTACTTTTGTGTATGTTTGACATTTCCCACAATAAAAAGTTTAAAAAATAAAACCACTTAAGTGAAAGATTGATGGGGAACAGTGCCAAAGGTTACCCACAGATTATCTGCTGGCTATAAAATGAGAACTATAATTTTACAATGGAGAAATCTGGCTAGCCCTACCTTAAGAAGTGACCAAATTTAGCACCAATAATAGTGGGAAAACCAGACATTATGTGCCTCTGATCTGCTGCATCATTTATAAAGGGTTTACCCCCCCCCAAAAAAAACGCTCACCGTCAATCTAATCAAGCCTCTAGATCTAATCTGCTGTTCACAGAAAATACAGGGGAGAGAGGAAGAATCTACACAATACCCCAAAGAAACAATCAGACAAATCCATAAAGTGCCAAGTGAATTCATGTTAAAAATTTTAAGAAAAAGAAAAAAAAAATCTTTTTTAAAAATTTAAAAAAAGGAATGCCTAAACCAGAACTCATCATTTCCACTCCAGCTCTAATAAACCACTTTCCCCTCCTGTACTTTTTCCACAGCCTTTCTCCACTTTTCCCCAACTCTACAAGCTGTCTCTGACTTTCCCTTCTCCTTCTTCCTCCAGCTCAGTCTGTCCCCAAGCCCGGCAAACCCTGTCTCCTTAATGCCTCAGGTTCACCTCCTCCACTCCCCAGCCACTCATTCACTCTGCTTTTATTACCAATTGCTTGACTTTCTGCCATAATCTCCTAAGAACCATCTCCTTGCTCCTACTTTTACTTTCTTCAAGTCTACTTTCTAAACTTCAGCCAAAGCAATCCTGCTACAGTGCAAATTTTACCAGATGACTCCAGGGCTCAGGTTCTTCTAGCAGCTCCATGGCCCACAAGGGTGCATCCCGGAGCGTGGTAAGGAACTGCAGGGCAGGCCCTCGGCAGTATCAAATCACAAGGTGATCAAGTCTTTCTTCTGCTAGTTCTTTCAAACCTTCTCACTTGATTCAGAAGAAAGTCTCCACTCCCTGCTGCTGTCCCGAGCTCTAACACTCCAGGTCTTTAGAGAGACTTTCATAGGCAGCAGTATCTGGCTAAAATTTTTTGTTCTCACTGTATTTACTTTAAAAGTTATCTTGTGTGTATGGCAAGGAATACTGATTTTCCACCTTAAGAGAGTGAAATAACATTTCCTTTTAAAATAAATTTAAGTTTGAACGTGAGCTAATTCAAACACTATGTCAATAAAAGGTCAGGTATTAAGAGGCCATGGTTATACTGTAAAGATGATAAGCAATGAATTAAGTTTGGAAAAGACTGCCCTATAGCATAAAATTTAAGTTTCTTTGCATGATTGTGATGATTTCAAAACAAGTTTGCGAACTGTTTGATATTCCTCTCCTTGAGCCAGAAAGGTCCCTCTACCTCAAGGAATAAAAGGTGGCCCATGTGAGAGTGCTTAACTTCAAGGCCAGTTTAGATAAAGGCCACACAACCTCCACCAGCCTCTCTGGGGGCACTGGCTTTCAAGTCATGAGCCCACCATGCTAGAGTGACCCCAGGGAATAATGATGGAGGGTCAAGGAAAGACGGAGTGAGAGCAACAGAGCAGAGGAGCCTCAACTGCTTGAATTTTCCCAGCTCGGGCACCACACATGGGGGGAATCAGTCTTCTGATGACTCCAGCACCAGCCACCGTCTGACTAAAACTACATGAGAAGATCCCAAGCAAGACCCCCAAAACCATGAGAGGTAATAATAAAATTGTTGTTGTTTAAACACCCACGATGTTTGGGGTGATTTGGTATGCCATGGCAGACCCAGCCCTTCAAGGCCTAGTTCCTGAGACCTGCCTCGACAGTCTCATCTTGACACTGCTCATCCTGCCCTACTATGCACAGCCAAAATGACTAACTGGTAGTTAGGTGCACATAACTTTGCACATATTGCTCCACTCCTCTCTGTCTTTGCATATGCTGATCCTCTACCTGGAATGCCCTTCCTTTGGCTTGGCCACTTAGAAAATAACTCTTCATGGTGGTCAAAAGGAACAAACTTTAAAAAAAGAATCTATTTAACCTTCAAAATCTGAATCAGCATTAATTCCTCTGTGAAACCTGGCCCTTCATCGTCTTCCCTCTCTTCCCACCAGGGACCAAACAAACGCTTTCCTCCTGGTACCACAGATACAGCGACATAAATGACACTGCAGTGTGTTGACCTTTTCCATGTCTCAGCCACTGAACTACTAAGCTCCTTAAGGACTTAAGGGCAGGGACTGTCTGTACATATGTAGCCAGTCGACAGGGGCCTAATGAATGTCTGCTGGTCTGAAGTAGTTTTTCCTGCTTCCTTACTTAGCCTATTCCCACTAAAAACATTTCCGCCTAAGCTCCTGGCTGACAAGAACAGAAATGATGCCAGGTCAATGCTGCTCTCCTGGGTCTTTCAAACCCTAACTTCTCTGGTTGCAGGATTTTACTTCCTTTGGCGTTGAATAAGGCTTTCTCTTCTGGGTTCACAACCCTTAGGAGCAGCAACCCTTGGCTGACCCAGCCCTGAAAGGTGACTTTTAAAATACAATTAGGTGGGACCTACTAGTTTAGTAATCGCGACATAAATAATTATTCCTCTTCCTTCTCTCCAGTTCAAAAATCTTCCTTAATCTTCTAAGCAGCCAACTTTCTTCACACTTCTTCTTGCTGCTCCCCTTGCCCAGAGTCACATCTTTCCTGGGTCTTGTCATAACATCCCTTCAGACTTTGGCCCTTGAGCCTCCTCAGCACCAAACAAACATGCATTTGCCTCTCTGCTCCCACCTCAGCCAGGCTGAGCTCATTTCACCAGGTATAATGTAAGAGCGAGGTTTTCATGTCACACTACCTAGGTCTAATGTGTCAAATATAATTGCACAGAGGATTCACTGTAAAGTTCTTCAGAAGGGGAGTGATGCAATTATCCCCAAACCTCAAGAAAAGGAATCCGGCTACACTGTGTAAGGATAATAGAAAACAAACAAAAACCATGACTTGCAATCATAAGACCTGGGCACAATTCCTTGATCTTGATCTGCCTCTCTCACTAAAGACCTTTATATTGCAAAAAATTAAATATGGGTAGCCTCACTCACAAAAAACACTGAAGTAAACAGACATTTACAAATTTTATATAAAGAGCTGATTTAATAGGAGAAATGTTATTTTTAGGTTTATTATCAATAAAATTTAATTCCTACCTCAATCCTTAGTACAAACTTAATTACAGCTTAATTGGAACCATAAAAACACTAGAAAAAATCAATGAGTTGTATAATTCTGATGAGTGAAGAAAATTCTTCCAAGTATGACACAATATTCAATTCAAAAGTCATTAAGGGGAGAAAAAACAAGCCCTCAAGGAAAATATCATACATTTGTCTAAAGAAAAATTTAACATGTGAAAGGCAAATAATTAGCGAAAAAAAAGTCAAAAATTAAAAATAGACTGGGGGAAAAAAGATCAGCAACTTACACTAATGTAACACGTATGTAAAAGCTCTTACTAAATCTATAAGAAAAAATAATGACCAAACAGAAAAGCAAACAAAGTATTTGAAACAAAAATTCACAAAAGAATAAGCAGAACTGCCAGTGAGCATAAAAGGTGTTCAATTCACTAATAAGAAATCCTGGGGCGCCTGGGTGGTTAAGAGTCTTAACTAGTCGGTTAAGCGTCTGCCTTTGGCTCAGGTCATGGTCTCTGGGTCCCAGGATTGAGCCCCACATCTGCTTCTCCCTCTCCCTCTGCCACTCCCCCTGCTTGTGCTCTCTCTCTCTCTCTCTGTCAAATGAATTAATAAAATCCTGGGTGGCTCAGTTGGTTAAGCGACTGCCTTCGGCTCAGGTCATGATCCTGGAGTCCCAGGATCGAGTCCCACATCGGGCTCCCTGCTCAGCGGTGAGTCTGCTTCTCCCTCTGACCCCCCTCCCATGCTCTCTCTCTCTCATTCTCTCTCTCAAAATAAATAAATAAAATCTTTAAAAAAAAAAAACTAAAAAAATAAAATCCTAAAAAAAAGAAAGAAATCCTAAATAAAGTAACAGTAAGAAATCCTTTTCACCTATCAGTTTGGCAAAGATTTCTAACAGCCCTGTTGGCAAGGGTGCAGGAGAAACCTTTACATACTGTTGATCAGAATTACATTGATGCAACTTCTCTGGGAAGAGGTCTGGCAAAGTTTACTAATATTTTAAATGAGTATACCTTTGATCAGCAAACTAATATTTTAAAGGAGTATACCTTTGATCAGCAAATCTTCCCTTCTAGGAATTTTGCCAAAGGTAGTACAAGTACTACAATGCTCGGGCAAAGACAGCTGTAGACGGCTGGCTACTGTGGCCCAGCCCTGTTCAGGACAGGAGAAACTGGAAACAACTCAAATGCCCATCAGTTGGGGCTGGGGTAAATAAAGTATGCGACATCCACCTGGAGAAACCCAGCGATGCTGTTAAAAAGTAATGCACTGACAAGGAACAATAGCCGAGGTAAATGACCAAGTGAAAACATTTTCAGGAGAGTGTAATCTTTTTTTTTTTTCATTTTGTTATTATGGCAAAATATATATAAAGTCCGCCATTTTACGCATTTTTGAGTTTACAATTCAGTGCCATTAGTTACATTCACAATGCTGTGCAGTCATCACCACTACCTATTTCTGACACTTTTTCATCACCCCAACAGAAACTCCGTAACCACCCTTATGCAATGGCTCCCCATTCTCCCCTCTCCCCAGACTCTTGGGGAACCTCTAGTTTATATTGTCTCTGTGAATCGCCAATTACAGATACTGCAGATAAAGCAGAATCGTCCAGTATCCTGTCCTTCTGTATCTGGTGTGTTTCACTTGGCACAATGTTTTCGAGGTTCATCCACATTGTAGCAGATATCAGAACTTCATCCCTTTTTATGGCTGAATAATAATCCATTGTGTGGATATACTGCATTTTGTTTATTCATTCATCGGTGGGTGAACACTTGGGTTCTTTCCACCTTTTGGCTACTGTGAATAACGCTACGAATATTAGCATATAAGTATCTGAGTCCCTGTTTTCAATTTTGGGGGTTTTTTACCTAGAAGTGGAATTGCTGGGTCATACGGTAAGTTTTAGCTTTTGAATTTGGCTCTCCAACAGCTGTACCATTTACATTCCCACCAGCAGTGTGTGAGGGTCCTAATTTTTCCACATCCTTGCCAACACTTTTTGTTTTCCAGCTTCGATTAGACTATACTCTTTTTTTTGTAAAAATAAAATAAATGTTTATATAAATGTATTGTAGGGGGGAAAAATCCACTGTTACCCAACTGTTAACAATGATTATACTCCTGGGGCATTGGTTTATAGGAGAGCCTCATATTCCAACATATATTTTCCTATTGTGTAAAAGTTTATAGAACAAATGTATTACTTTTGTTATTAAAAAAGAAAAAAATCTTAAACAAAAATTAGCCTGAGACAGTTTCATGCGATGCTTACTAATCTGAAATTGCAACACACTACAGTTCTTGCGAAATGCTTACAGAAAGGCCCTGAATCCAAAGTGCAATGACCTGCATCCCTGTCCTCACTCTGCCACCTCTCTGGGTGCTCTGTTTTCTCACCTCTAAACTCTGACGCACTTGGGACGGGACCAGAGTTCCCAACCACAATGCCAAGAATGGGTTACAGCTGTGCAGACAGAGCGACTCCTTCAAGCCGCAGGGCAGCACTGGGGCTCAGCATTACCAGGAGCCTCCTCCTATTATCCCAAATTGCTTACCAAAATGATAATTTCCTGTGTGTGCAGGGCTATGAAAAAGGTTGGGCAGTGCTAGGTCAGGTAACCTTTCATATCTCTTCCCACACTGAAACAGAATTCTACAACTGTGCTGAACTAATGAGTGAAGCAAAGAAAAGGGGAGCCCCGGGAGAGCCGCCCCCAAGGAGAGAAGCAAGCACAGACAGTGTTTCAAGAAGTAAGAACGCCAAGGAAGAGAGGGCAGCTTATGTTTATTCATGCAAGCATCTCACCGGAAGCCATGGGTCCTGAACTAAATAGCAAGGGGGCAGTGCCTGGAGCCACACTGCTCTGGGAGAAGCACCCCAAAGATACCTGCTTGGGCAGCAGACAAGTAGAACACCTGACCTCTCTGGGAAGAGGCACTGAGGCCTGGATAAGTGAAAGCCAAGTGAAATCCTCTCTTCCAGTTGTTCTCAGCCTTATCAACTGCCAACTGTGGACTTTGCCCTGGAAATTCAACTCCTGGGCTAAAGAGATAATCTCCCAGGCATGTCCTGTGTAAACCTGGTTAATCAACAGGACAACACCCGGTGCTCAGCCTGCCTGCAGTCCCTGAAACAGTCCTGCCAACCAGGGGGTGTGCTAAAGGGCAGGTGGGAGCTTATCCTGACATAAATGTCATCTATCCTAATAGAACCAAGTGCCCAGGATGGGCATTTTCCAAGAAGTCAAACAGCTGTTTAGAGACAAGCACTCAGCTGGAAACCTCATCCGGAAGTGATATGGATATTGTGAGAAGAGTCACTGCAACCGAGGGCGCAAGCCTTTACCAGGCTTTGTTGACATTATGGTGGTAAGCCACCCAAGAGATTCTAAAGTATAGACATGAAATTCTAGGTCACCGAAAGAAGGCATATGGATTACATCTGACCCTCACACCCTCATTTGAATCTCAGTGGCTGAGCCTCTTACACAGTGGTTCCCAACCACCAGTAGCACTTAGAAACGTGTTAAAAATGCACATTCTCAGGCCCCACTTCAGACCTACTGAATTGGAAACTAGCTCTCAGATGAATTGGGGCCCGCTCAAGTCTGAAAACCTGAAACCTGGAGTTCAGACCCTCCAGAATTCCCTCATACTCTGCCTTAAATGAACTGTGAGAGACTGGAATACTCCCCCACTAGCTACACCAGGTAACAGAAGTTTTCTCCCCACTCCCCCCCATTCTATCTTCCACGTGGTCTCACAGGTTTCTTTTCTACCAACCAAATCCAATTGTGTTCCTTTCCTATTTTCAAAAGAAGGACTCCCCAGTGCCCGGAGGGGTCAAGCCCTTTAAGATCTGGCCGAAGCAATCTTCTCAGCCATACCTCTAATTCATCTGTATGTCCCCATTCATGGTAGGGACCTGCTCATGGTCTGTCTAAAGGAATCTTTCCTAACCACATATCTTTTCCTTCAGAAGCAAAGTAGTTACTAAAACAGACAGGGACAGGGGAGACAGGAAAGCAGAATCCCATTACAAAAGAAAATTCCTCTGTGTGTCAAGAATCTATGCTAAAATGAAATTCAATCTTATGCTGCTCTGCCCTTCACAAACTATTCTAAGCTGGCTGACAAGGCTCAACGGAGATCTCATGAACACCGAGGAATGAGAGTTTATAAACAGCCACACATTTTCGTTTCAGAATCCTGACCCTTGATTTATAGAATCCAAACAGGATCAATCCCTCAAAAAAGAAGTAGCCACCAATAGAAACTATTCAATGTTCAATTTCCAGCAAGTGAAAGTTGTGGCCTGATAAATTTCTTTCCTCAAACATTTCCAATAAACTTTGAGACTCTAAACGAGACCTATAAATTAGCATAGTTCATTTACAAATGCTAGTTTATTGAAAATTAAATTTTCCAAAAACAAATTCTATCTTCTTACTATAAAACAGAATCGTAATCTAAGACATCTGACTACTCGTGGAGTATTGTTCATGAGTAAGACCATCACTCTTCCTACTCAAAGAGATGGGATTCAGATTATCTGTTTCCAAGTCTTGCCACCTACCCCCACCCTCCCTGGTTTTTTATTCGGACTGGCATTCTTCATATTTAACCAGGTACTCCTTTCAGGAAAGCTGAAAAGAACTCATTCAAATCCACAAACATCCAAAATATATCCCAGTTTCCAATGGATAGAAGAAAGAACATGACTAAACAATACATAATTCAAGGGGGAAATGCACATGAAATGTTTTAGATAACTAAGGGGAGGTACATTTGGTGTACCAATCAGAGTGGAGGTATAAAAGGGGCACATGCTTTGGAATCATACAGACTTGGATGTGGATTTTAAGCAAGTTAGCCACTCTGAGTTCCTCATCTGTAGACATGGGAGCATCAACAAATTCACTCAAAGGTTATTGTGAGAATTTACTCAAATGATGCAAGTGGAAATGCCTGGTCTAATACAATGCCAGGAATACAGAAAGCATTCTCTATTGATACACCACAAACCTAAAATCTACAGCAATTTTTTTTTCAAAGATTTTATTTATTTGACAGAGAGAGACACAGCGAGAGAGGGAACACAAGCAGGGGGAGTAGGAGAGGGAGAAGCAGGCTTCCCGCCGAACAGGGAGCCCGATGCGGGGCTCGAACCCAGGACCCCGGGATCATGACCTGAGCCGAAGGCAGACGGTTAACGACTGAGCCACCCAGGCGCCCCTCTACAGCAATTTTTAAAACATATATTGCTTGACCCCAAGAATTATGCAGAACTGAATCATACTTATTCCACTTCTTTTAGCTAATCAGCTATGCCTATCCCCACTCCTGATCCCCTCTATTTCCCCATGTTCTTTTTCTTGATTCTTCTCAATCAAATTCAGTGTTCCTCTTAGCCAATCATCCCTCTCACATTTTGACATCTTATCCCTAGTTGTGCCACAGGCCTAGAATATATGCCCCCACCACATTGGTTCTCCAGACTCCTTCCCGCGGCCAAAAGGCTGTACCTGGCCTAGCCTCCACCAACATCTTACACCCTTATAACCAGTGGCTCCTTATATTCTAACAATGATGACTTCTTCATGTTCTTTCAACATGCCAAGCTCTTTCCTACCTCAGGGGCTTTGCCCCTACTGTTCCCTCCTCCAGAAATGTACGTTCCCCAAACGTGCACATTCACAGCTGCTTCTTGTGCTTGAACTTGCAACTCAAATGTCAATGTCACATTCTCAGAAACACTTTCTCTAACTTTTCTTTTAATAGCTTTCAAGTTCCCATTACTCTCCCTCTTTTATATCACCACGACTTCTTTCATAGCTCCTATCACTATCTTTATCTCATTTATTGATTTGTTTACTTGTTTACTGACTGCTACCCCCAAATACTTTAAGTTCCATGACACACGGACTTTGCTGTCTTCGTTATCTCCACATCCCCCGTATATAGAACAGTGCCTAGACCAGAATGGGTACTCAATGATTATGTATTGAATGAATGAATGAATGAATAAAAAGTTTCTAAAAAGAGATGCAGAGTTTCACACACACCCCCACACCCTGCTTCTCTACGTGGTAGCAACCGGTAGGATCTGAGGGAAAGAATGTAAAGTAAAAAGAGAAAGGCTATTGTAAATAACACCTCTATAAACCATAGGGGTGCGAATACCTTTTCCAAATTACTGTTTTTGTATCCTTTGGGTAAATGCCCAGTAGTGGAATTACTGGATCATATGGTATTTCTATTTTTAATTTTTTGAGGAACCTCCATACTGTTTTCCACAGTGGTTGTACTGATTTACAACAGCCAAGATATGAAAGTGTCCATCAACAGATGAATGGATAGGGGCACCTGGGTGGCTCAGTCGATTAAGCATCTGCCTTCGGCTCAGGTCATGATCTGATGGAGCCCCCACGTGAGGCTCCCTGCTCAGTGGAGAGTCTGCTTCTCCCTCTCCCCACCTACCACTCGTGCTCTCTCTCTCTCTCTCTCTCAAATAAATAAATAAAATCTTTTTAAAAAGATAAATAAAAATTAAAAAAAATAGATGATTGGATAAAGACATGGTATACACACACACACACACACACACACACACACACACACACACACACACCGGATTATTACTCAGCCATAAAGAAGAATGAGACCTTGGCACCTGGGACAGCTTGAATAGACCTACAGGGTATAATGCTATGTGAAATAAGTCAGAGAAGGACAAATAACATACAATTTCACTTATACATGGAATATTCAAAACAAAACACAAACAAACATACAACAACAACAAGAAACAAAGTCTTAACTACAGAGAACAAACTGATCGTTGCCAGAGGGGGGTCAAGTGGGAGTATGGGTGAAATAGATAAAGGGGATGAAGAGACACAAATTTCCAGTTACAAAATATATACATCACAGAGATAAAAAGTTCAGCATGAGGAATATAATCACTAATATTGTAATAATGTTGTATGGTAACAGACGGGGACTAACGTCCTGGGGAGCACTGAGCAACGTACAGAGTTGTCGAATCACTATGTTGTACACCTGAAACTAATATAATACTGTATGTTAACTATACTTCGATTAATTACTTAACCATTTTTAAGGCTGAGGAGAAATAAACTCTTGGGGAACACAAACAGTCATTCAACTCCCCTGGTGACAAAACATTAACTGCTCTCAGGGGCTGGGATGATGTCACAGATGTTACAGTCTCCATGGCTTGCTCCCACCCCCAACCCCGCTGACTTTTTCTTATTGTGGTAAATACACATAACTCTATGGTATCCTCCTTTAGTTTCTACAGTTTCCCAGGGCTCAACTTGTTTGAGCAAGCTATGTAGACATCTGACCTTGGGTATTCTTCAGGGAAAAAGAAGCCTAGATAGCACTGCTTTTGAAACCCACCTGGTGGGCGCCTGGGTGGCTCAGTTGGTTAAGCGTCTGCCTTTGGCTCAGGTCATGATCCCGGGGTCCTGGGATTGAGCCCCGCATCAGCCTGCTTCTCCCTCTGCCTCTGCCCTCTCCCCACTTGTGTGTGCTCTCTCTCTTGGACTCACTTGCTCTCTCACTCAAATAAATAAATAAAATCTTTTTTAAAAAGCTTTTCTATTTCTATTTGATGAGATTTAAATAAGACAAACATCCCCAGTTGTTCCTCACTGTTTTCTTTTTAACCTGATCCCCGCCACTTCCCTTCGGGCACTTTCTCAAGAGTTCAACCTACTGCACTTCTTACCACCAGACTCCTCCCAGCCGGCTCTCCCAGCACAAATGAGCAGTAACTCACTCCTGGGCAGCAGTGAGGACACCAACCCAGAGACACGGAGACCCAGAAAGGACAGTGCTACCCACACCACTTCAAAAACAGCAATTTAGCTGGCAGTCTTTCCGTGGGCGTCTGAACCCAGACGGGTGAGTGAATCAGGGGGTTAGAGGGAGGCAAAGAAAATAAAAAATTTCAGTGCTCTCTTTCCTTCCTAGATTCCAAAGCCTCAATTCTCTAAACACAGCAGCTGAGTTAGTCAAGTCACAGACTGCCAACCAAGGTCACTGCCATTGCCAAGTTCACCTCAGCTGTCCCAGGTATTTTCTCGCATACTCAAGCACCACACTTCTTTACGGTTGCTGGGGTCGGTTAGGTTCTTTAGTTTCCTTTCCCTATTTGCATCCATTTTGCCAAGTGACAGAGTACTGTACATGCCCACGCGGGTCTGATCTTCTTTTCCTCAGATCTTTACGAGTGAGTGTAAATACCTATGTGCGGCTTCTATACCATGTGGTCTTTGCCTCTTTCAGTCGCTCCTTCAGAACACACAGTAGGTCAAAAACCGCTAATCAACTAAATGGGGTGAAGATTCTGTTACAACTTTGTGCCAAGAAAACCGACCTCCAATAAGGAGTGCCAGGCATGGTTTTGGCAGCCATAAGGACCATCAAGGCTGAGCTTCTCCGCACCGTACAGGGAGCTACTGTAGAGTCAGAGCTCCTGCCTACAGAAGTAAAACTGCAGAAGAAATAAAATGTTTGAGCCTAATCTGCAGAGTGTGGTCTTCTGAAGCAAAAGGAACCTTAAACTATAAACAGCCTGACTCAAAAGGAAAATCTGTGAAGCACCTACTCCCAGGAACTCCCCATTCTGCCCTAGGGCTGCCTGGGTTCAGCAGGCCCATAAATTGGCACTGTTGATATGACCTTTCCAGGATATATTTCAACAAGAGATAACAACAAAGCTGAGAGCTTTGGTAGCACTCAGAGGAGATTTGAGGGACTTAAAACATGCTGCTAAGTTTAGCAGGAAAAGTTCCTGTTTCTTGCAATTGGAAAAGGAAATCTCTTTATAATTACACTTGTAGATAAGATACACCAGCTACTCATGCTACTCATTCTGGGTAGGAACAGATTAGAACCACCTCATCTCAATCCACCGCTCCTCTGAGACTGATCTGAGTGATCACTGTGGGGGCAAGTCTCACCTGGGGTTGGGAAGTCAATGTGCCTCTTGGGAAGATAATGTGCCAGGAGCTTCTCCATAGGGCTTACTGTCGTAGCTACTACCACTTGCCCAGAAATACTCACCACTCTTCATTACCTAGCTCCATCTCTGAGTTTACACTCTCCCTCAGCCCACTTTCCATCTTGCTCTTTTACCCTGGGTTCTGTCATGTCCCTAACTCCAGTGCCATATAATGTAAGTTACTCATCAGAGAGGGTCCTTTCAACCTCCGTGCTCTTTTAGCTCAGATTCCCTTTCTGGTTTATACATGTCTTTGCAAAAACAAAACAAAGTACAAGAGCTACGATCTATGCGCTGTTTGCAGGACGCTTATTACTGCTCTGCTGATACTAGATGTCTGCCCAACACAGGAAGGAAGGGGATATTGCCCCAATTTCTCAGAACAAACCAGGCAGACCAGCCACTTGGAAACAAACTCTGCTTGGCTTACAAGGGAATAAGAAATATAACAGGCATTGCTCACATTTCATTCAGCACCAGATACGAGGTACTATCCTAAGCACGTGACACTTAGGCCTTACCACAACATTATGGAATAGTATAGTTTCACAGAAAAGGAACTGGGGCATGGACAGGCTACACAATTTACCCAAGATCTCAAAGGGAGTAAGTGGCAGAGCCAGAATATGAACCCCAACTGTCTGACCCCAGAGCCCAGGCTCTAAGCATCACTCTTTCGTCAGACGGCTCTTCTCCTAACACATGAATTTGTCGTTGAGCACCACTGACTCACTTCAAACTCTAAGGGAGAGAGAGGGTCAGCCAGGAAACACTGCCATTTTTCTCCACAGAGAGAAGGAAACAGTGAGAGCAGTATTTATTCACAGGGCTGATCTGAGTCTATACAGCACAACAAATAAGTACCCCAAACATCTGTCGACCAAAATTTTCCCAGCGGCACCAAGTGAAACCCACCTCCTTTCTTACTAACCTGGTAGACTTTCTAACTTAACAAAGGCTGGAGACTCTGCAAGTTGTTACAACCAAGACCCGTGCATCTGGGAACAAGATCCCAAGCTCCAAGTTACAAGAACCAAGTCAAACGCTTCCTAGAATCCAGCTGATGGGATTTTTTTTAAAAAACTACTGAAATGTTGTTTAAGCATAAACTATATATGTTAGCCACTTTGGGGAGATAAAATGTATAAAATATTATACTTAATTTTATAGAACTTCGGGGAATCTGTTGGAAAGATATGATACATGCACTTAAGAATCAAGTCAGAATGTCAATGCCAACACTCAGTCTAAACCTTCCACTTTCTACAAGAGGAAACCAAAGTCTAGAGAAGCCAAGGTTACTTCCCCAAGGTCACCTGACAAGTCACTGATAGAGCCAAGACTAACACTCAGATCTGCTGACTACATGACCAGGGCCCTTTATACTGCTGTATGGAGGCAGAGGAACTCACAGGAGGGAGAGATCTCGAACAACCATCGCAGCGAACAGTTAACCAAGAGCATATCTGTGCCAGCAACTAAGCGAAGTGCTTTATATAAATTCATTTAACCCTTGCAACAAACCTTTGAGATGAGTAACATTACTCCCAATTTACAGATGCAGACACTAAGACACTAAGTCCTTTTTCCATTGATCTTTTAAAAAATTAATTTAACAGGACGCCTGAGCCTGGTTGGCTCAGTTGGTTAAGTGTCTGCCTTCGGCTCAGGTCGTGATCCCAGGGTCCTGGGATCCAGCCCCGCATAGGGCTCCCTGCTCAGCGAGGAGTCTGCTTCTCCCTCTCCCCGCTGCCCACCCCCATGCTCTCTCTCTCTCAAATAAAAAAATAAAATCTTAAATAAATAAATAGAATCCGATTTGACTTTCCTGTGTTGTAATCCCAACCTGATTAAGAGATGCCAGCATTACTCTTCAAAATGCTGCTTTAAGTTGATGATGATAATAAGGGAAAGCATTGCACATTTGCTAGGTGCCAGGCTGGGCTGAGAGCTTTCCATGTATCATTTCATTCAATCCTCAGCACAACTCTCACAAGCTAAGTACTGTTATTATGTCCATTTTACAGATACCTCACAGAAAACAGAGGCTCAGGGAGATTAAGCAATTTGCCCAAGGTCACATAGCTAGTAACTATAATGCCAGATTCTAAACCTAGGCGTGTGAGACCCACGAGCACCAGCTCTTCACCACTGCACCTCACGGCATCGCGATGCTCACGATAAGTGCAAATGGTTCGTTCCACCACACACGCACTGAGGATCAAGAGTCAATGATAGATGAACAAACACAGGTTGATTCATTTAAAAGCAATCTATAAAACTCGGTTGTCAGAACTGCATAAGGGAGCCTGTGTTCCAAGATACAAGTGAGCACACCAAAATTCACTTCCTCGAACAAGGCTGAAGAGTGCTGAAAACTAGCTGACTATATAGTTTTCTTTCCAATTTTCCCCTTTTTTTCCTATCCCCCACACCTGATCTGTTGACACTCTCAGAGAAGCTTCAACAGAGACCTAGAACCCTCTCCCTCCTATCTCTAGTCCTTTTTAGTTGGCTCTCTTCCATCATTCAAACAGTGCTTTATATCAGAGTCTAAGAATTAGACGTTCTGCCTTCTTCCCAGCCTGAAGCATGAGATGGTCATTAAGCCTACCTGCAAAACCCTAACTTCAGCAGGCCTATGTTTCTTCTCTCTTAATCACAGAGACAGGCTCACTTTGGGGAGGAAATAACTATGATATAATACCTAATGACAACATCAAGTTCACACTTGATACTATTTAGACCCTTCCCAGCTCTCGGCCCAGACCCTCCATATTCACTGACAAAATGGGTGGACAGACCAAGAGGGCACATGGGCGCCAGAGATGCTTCCAAGCCCAGGAGCAAACAGGGTGTCAACCCCAATGCCAGCCTCCTGGTTGTTAGGAACTACACAACACAGTCCCCTTGGGTCCCCTGGGGGCAGGGCAACCTTCTGCTAAATTGTGAAGGCCTCCTAGAGCAGCCCAGGTACGGCCTTCTATCCCCCATGCTGTTCCTCAGAACTACCTTCCTCCCCCGCCCCCAGTCCCCTTGCCCAGAGCCTCTCTCCTGTTTCCTCCTAGTCTCCCATAACCCTCTGTTCATCTCATTTTCCCAAAGATCAAATAGTCCTGCATTTGCTGTGCTGCTTCCTATTAGTCAACCTCCAGCTCACCTACAAAGCCCTTCAGTGACAAGTCACGCACAAGAAGAGTCTGCATCTTTGAGAAATGGGTAGTTTCATGACAAACCCTTAGAAACGGGTCAGCTTTGGTTAAGAAGGTATCATACTCTAATTGCATATAATTCACCCTTTATAGAGAAAGTACAATCTAACACACAGGCAATTTTTAGATGAGAAGAATACTGTGATAATTTTGACAGTATATTAGAGCCAAAAATAGTAAGAGAAGGGATCTTTGGAGAAATCCTACAATAAGGTAGTCTAGACTCATTTAACATCCTTCTCTCCCCTCAACACACATACACATAGGAGAGTTTTCTAGGTCTTACAGGGGGGGTTTCTATCAGGCAATACTCCGTGGCATGTTCCCCTAAGACAGATGCACCTAGTATTTCCCCACACCCACCTACTGAGACAGATGCACACAGCGCCTCCTCCCCAGCAAAAAATAGATGCTCAGACTCTCCCTCCCTACCCCCAGAAGAAGGCGCTCACTACTGCAAGTTCTCCCTCAGGCTTTACAGAGAAATCTCTGCAGACTATGCCAGACGGTAATTTTTTTTTTCCTCTTTCATGCCCTCCTGGCCCCTTCTCCACTTTCCATGGTTCTTCTAACTCAAAGAACTCAATTATCTGCTGGCAGATTTCCCCTTCCCCTCCCCCTGCCCACCCTAAATACCCTCTTCTCCCAAGCTAACGTAGAGGACCAGAAGGGAGGCCAAGCCAACACTCCGCAGGGCTGATGCCTGTACTCCTCCAGGCTCAGATACACGTTCCCTGTGCTTGGCTGCCTCAGCAAACTCTCTTGGGCCCAACGCTAGAAATCAGGAGACTCCAGGACAGTGACACATAGGGGACAAGAGAAGCAACAGGAAGACATGTTCTTCAGTCTCTCCCCCCCCAACCTGCCTGCAGGGAGGTGCTCTGGCAGTCCCTGACTCAGACCCTCCCACCACCCTCAGGTGCCCAGTGATGCCCCCCAAAGTAGTTCTTAGAATCAGATTAGGTAGGAAATGGAGCACAGCCTCTCTTACTCCCGGGCCAGCAGTATGGCCATTGATACCTGGAGTCTGGGGCGCCCCTGTAAACTTTATACCCAAGCCCTCCATTCCACAGACAAGGCAGAGACAGTGGAATTCAGGATGCCCTAAGGCCTGTCCTCTAAGGCATTTCAAAGTTTCAGCTTCCTTGGATAACTGATTATTCTAATTTTAGAGAGAGGGTGCCCAGTGGGACAGTGTGCAGGCAGGGGTGTAGAGGAAGGGGAAGAGAGGGAGTGAGAACAGGAATGTTACTTTTTAATCCTTACAGAACACAGAGGGATCCATCCAACCTGTGACTCAGCTCTGGGAAGCTGGACTGAAGAGGAGTGGGGAACAGCTGCAGCCCCAACCTAAGCTATGGACAAATTTGCCATCAGGCCTTAGAGGCTTGCTGGGCTGTGATTCGCCTGGGAAAGTGGCTCTGTTGTTCAACAACAAATCTGCCTCCTTAGGGTCTTCCCAGGGGTTTCCTCCCAGAGCCCAGGGCATGGTAGGCAGCTTCCCTGTCCTACGACAGAAGCTGGGGCTGCAGGTGGGGTGCCGGGCACCTTCCTGTGTTCCCACCAAGCATGCCATGAACCGTACACACTCCCTGAGATCAGATCCGGGTGTCCTTGCCTGGAGTCTCCCCACCCCTTGCTATTCTGTTCCTTGGCACAGTCCCACTGCATATCAAGAATCTCTGCCCTTGAAATTCCCACTTCCTCATTTCTTTCTTTCTTTCTTGTTTCCCTCTAAGCTGTAGCCACACAGGTTCCTGAAAGCTGCCCAGCCCCCAAGGAGCCTTTCAGAGAGCTAACTCTTCCTGCCAGTTAGATGCTGCCCACTCAAAACAGTTTCCCCAGCAGAACCCAGCAGAATGAAGGAACCAAACCTGACAACCAGAAGCCTCTCTTCCAGCTAGTGAACTTTATGACACCATAACTGCCAGGTAGCTAGCTGTGGGACACTGGAAAAGCAAAGGGTCTGCTGGAATCCCTCTCTTCTGTACTAAACACAGGACTCAGGTGACCTAAGGGAAAGAAAGTTTCATCTCTGAAGGATCATTTATGAGGCTCAAAGCCTACAGTGAACATCACTCTATTTCTCAACCCAAAGAAAGCACTATTTGTTTTCTTTAATATCTTAAAGGACTTTTTAAAGGTTTTCCTCATTTTTATTTATAAATGCACAAAAGAAAAGGGCACTTTATAAACTGGGAAACCAGAACAGAGGGGCAAAATGACTATACAGAAGAGAGTGGGGTCATCCTTCAACAACTTACATTATATAGGACTTGACTTACTTAGAATTACTTTCATGAAAATTCTTCCCCAAAGACCTGTTGAAGTAGTTATATCATTATCTCCCATCTCACAGCTAATAACTCTGAAGGTCACAGAGGTTAATGGTCTTGCCAGTAGCCACCTTGATGGCAAGTAGCAGAATCTGACCATGAACTCAAGCCTACGAAACCCAAATCCAGTGTTCATTCTGATTTATCAAAAGAATGATCATCGCTAGCCTTCTTCACATATCAGGGAGGGGGGAGGTGAGCCCCAACCACAGCCACTTGAGCAGAGGAGAACTGAGATTCTGGATTTGCACTGCCTCTTCCTCACACCCCCCAAATTTAACCCCAACCAACAGTGCAATGCCATATCCCCCCAACAAAACAGAGGTTTCTACCAAGCAGAGGATCATTGGAGCATACTAAAAGGAGGCATCACTTTAACAGTGGGCCATCTGAGGTCCAGGGCCACAGAGTTCACCCTTGTGGACCCTTAGGCCATAATACTGATGCATACATGTACACATTCAGGGAGCCCAAACTGGGGACATGGTCAGTGCTTTTATTGGCAAGCTGACCCGAAGTTAATCAGAAGGCCCCCTCATTGTCTGCCAGAATACAAAAGACATTCTGTTCAGAAAGTTCAAGAAGAAAAACCAAAGAGCCAGGACAGCAGCTGTTCCCTCATCCCACAGAGAAACCAAAGGCATCCACAATGTTCCCTGAGGCCCAGGAGTAAGTTTGAGATACAACATGCCTGAAGCTGAAGTACATCTCCTGATGGGTCCCCACTGCAGGGAGTGTCTGCTGCATGAATCCTCCAAATCAGATTACTAATAACCTAGCCACCCCATCACCTATAAAGTGCCTTTCTGGAAGGGTCTCCTCTGCTAGGCCACACTAAGCTCACCACACACCAGTCCTCTAGGTCAGAACAAGTTTTACCAAAGCATAGGACAAACAGAAGAGGAGTGCGCAGCACGGACAGTGCATGCCCTGAGACCAGGTTAAAATATTAACCCAAAGTAACCATCTGGCACAACCACAACACCTCGTGTCTCCACGAGCAAGCTAGCTCTTAGCGGCCATCACTGAGAGCTCACTCGGAGATACCTGTATAGGAAACCTCTTCACAGGCCCCCCAACCCAAAACACGCACACACCTGCCAGCCTCCACCCCATATACTTTTTAGGAAAGCCTGTGATGGGCTTTATTAACTCAGGAGAACAGCATGCTTCTTTCCAAGTTACCTGGGAAGAGACCGAGAGTGTGATTCTCAGCTCAGATATCCCTAAGACGGTCCCTCGGTCCTAAGAACTGCTCCAGAGACTGGGAACTCACCACAGGCCCCTAGCTGAGTTAACTGGCTTTTTTATTTTTCATTACAGGTCAGACATAGCAGCACCAAGAGACAAAACAGACAGTGTTCACTAGAACAAACCAAGCCACTCAAAAGACACTGGAGTTTCCATGTAAGAACCTCAAACACAATACTAGAGTGATGATAACTCGCTTTTTCTATATAAAACACTCTTTCTGTAAAATATCCTAAGCCTTTGTGCTAAATAAAAGATGATGATTTCTACAGAAAGTCTAAACACCTCAGGTTCAGCAAGAGGGAGATCAGCTAGATTTGCAAAGTCAAGAAAATTGGCTGTTTCCCTCCTCCTTAAGCTAATAGAATCCAACTGTTGAAGCATGACATCATTCCTGAGCCCCAAACCCCGAGCAGAGAGTACAGACATTTGCCTGCCTCCCAGAAAACAGCCCAAGACTATGGCCAGGAAAGGAGAAAAAACAATCCAAGCTGGAGCTGACCTTACCTGAAAGTCCCGGTGCTTTCCTGCCCACTCCATTCTCGGCAGAGTTTGGCTCACACCACAGTCTGTAAGGGAGCCCAGGGCCCCAAAATCCACTCGCTTAAGCTCCGATACCTGCTGCGAGCTTCCCACAGCTCCTTCCTCTGACCTTTCGTGGAGCTCCTTCCAGCCAAATGAGCAGAGCTCTTCTAGCCGGCCAGGCCAGTTGTCATGGAGACCGTGTTCTCGCCAGCCAGCATGCTCCTGTGCTCGCGCTTGCTCGCTCTCTCTCACTTGCTCGCGCTCTCTCTCTCTCTCTCTCTCTCTCTCTCTCTCCCCCCCCTCCCTCTGTCTCCTCTCTCCTCTCCCCCTCCGCCCCCCTTCTCTCCCGCTCTTAGTTCTGGGAGGCTTCCATGAAACAGCACTGTCTTTTGATCAGCTCGGGTTCTGCACACATTCCACTCCTCCTACCTCCCTTCTAGTCAAACAAGGGCTCTGGGCAGCTCCTGGGAACTTGCTTCAACAGCTCAGATGGGAGAAGGGGAAAGACAGTGAGTGGACTTGTTTTCCTCCCCTCCAGTGTCTCATTTTTTTTAACTTGGAGGAATCCTGGCCAGAGGGGAGGGAGCTAGCTGGAGCACTTGGGAGGGGAAGCAAGCCCTTCCTCTGGGTCCCAGAGTGCCGGCAGGAGGACCCAGACGCATTGCCTTGACTTGTTTGTGCACTTGGGATTTTCCGGGCAGCACTTGAGGCGGAAATGCATTCACATCCCAGGAGCTCGCCTGGACTGGCCTCTCTGCTTACCTTGCTGCCTGCCCAGGTTGTGGTGATCGCTTTAACCAGTGCAGGGACTCATGGTACTATTGCTGGTGCCCAAGCAGTCTCTCATCTTCCTGCAATGGAGAGGAAAGACACTAGGTCAGGACCAGTAAGAGTCCTGGGCAAGTCCAGAGTCACAGCCCAAGCAACAGACATGATACAAACACAGCCTCATCGCTCTGCCCGGCTCAGGGCCTGCAGCTAAAGCCCCGGCTGTCTGTGAGCTGCTGTGACAGCCAGGAATACTGTCACTCCGGTCCAAGAGCTAGCACGGTGCCTGGGACATGGCAGGCCCTCTCAATTCAACCCCCCATGTACATTTCTGCTTTGTGACGTTCTTTTATATGCACTATTCTGTCTGATCCTCAAACCATTTGAAATACACTGGACAATATTATTACCATTTTATAGACTGGAAAACCAAGGCTCAGAGAGAGCCAATGTTTAGTCCACAGTTACACAGCTCTTGAGTTAAGCAGTTGAAGAACTAAGAGATTAGGCCACTGTTCTCCAGTCCAGGGCACTTTCCACTAAAGTACACTACCATCTGATCCTAAGAACTAACAACTTTTTTTTTTAAGATTTTACTTATTTGACAGAGAGAGAGACACAGCGAGAGAGGGAACACATGCAGGGGGAGTGGCAGAGGGAGAAGCAGGCTCCCCACTGAGCAGGGAGCCCGATGCGGGGCTCAATCCCTGGACCCCAGGATCATGACCTGAGCTGAAGGCAGACGCTTAATGACTGAGCCACCTGGGCGCCGTACTAACAACTTTTTTTGATAGCCAGTATTGAGATACAAAGCTGAGTTCCCAGGGGAAGCCAGAGAAATCTTTCAGTCATCGTGTGTGAGACCTGACTACCATCCAGTTGGCCTGAAGACTCTATGATAGCATCTATGAGATGTGGAAGGTAATGGTGCACAGATTAGAGGGAAAAGTCCTGCCCCAAAGCTATAAATTACCTTACACTTTTCCCAAGTACCCTCATAAATCTTGGCTTATCTGTTCAACACAACTGACCTAAAAGTTAGGACTGGTATTATCATACTAATTTAACAGATTTAAGAAAATCTCAAAGGGAGGTCAAATGCCTTGCCCCAGGTCACAGAAGCAGAAAATAACAGACCTAGATATACCCTTTCAACTCTCATGTGTGTATTAAGCAGAATAGTTGTAGAAGCACCCGTGGAGCAGGGGTCAGAAGACCCTGGAAGTGTCTGCCTCTTCCACCTATGAAACCTACCCCATGGGCAACTGATAGGCTGGGATGGGCATAAAAAGAGATGATGTTTGGGAAAGCATTCTCCTTAAATTAGGGAATTGAGCTAAGAACTTCATTCATCTCAGCTGCTCTTTATCATATACAAACAAACAAAAAGCCAGGGCAGTGGGTATCTCTCCCAGAGGAGGACACTGGGGCTCAAGGAAGACATTTTTCAGTGCTGCTTCCTAAAACGGTGCCAGAGAGGTCCTGATGGAATCTTTAATGCAGCGATTCCTTGCAGAATCCTTGTGTTTTTATTAACCTCTGATATATCACAAAATTCTCAAAACAAGATTTTAATTGACTTGAGTTTAAAAGGTAAATATTGGGCACCTGGGTGGCTCAGTTGGTTAAGCGACTGCCTTCAGCTCAGGTCATGATCCTGGAGTCCTGGGATCGAGTCCCACATCGGGCTCCCTGCTCAGCAGGGAGTCTGCTTCTCCCTCTGACCCTCTTCCCTCTCATGCTCTCTATCTCTCATTCTCTCTCTCTCAAATAAATAAATAAAATCTTTAAAAAAATAAATAAAAAAAAAGGTAAAAATTTAAAAAAAAAAAAAAAAGGTAACTACATGTCAGGAGCCGAAGTAGGAAAAGTGTGAAGAAAATGCAACAGGAACTAACGGGACAGTATAAACTCTAAGTGGTGGTGGGCCCTATTGCTGTAGTGAAGCCATCAGAGCTTCAAAGGGGGCAGGGACCAATCTTCCACTACAGATGCCCAACCTGAGCCAAACACCACCTCAGGAATCCCTCAAAGGCCCTAGTGTCCCACGTCTGCAAAGGAAGACAGGATGAAATGGCAAGTGCAACACCATCAGGTCCCAAAACTTCTCCCTCTTCCCATTCCCCACAGGCATCCCTCTGTTCTCCTCCTCACCCTGAAAATGCACATTCCACTTCCCAGTAGCCATACTGAAAAAGAAGAGATGATGCCCATTCACTTCTACAACAAGATAATACTGACAGTTACAATATTAGCACCAACTAACATTTACTGAGCACCTACCATATGTCAGGCATTCTTCAAAGCACTATGAGGGGCCAGGGGCCGGGGCCAGGGCTGAGTACTGAAGCAGCTACAAATCTAGTCTCTAAAGTAATCCAGACTTCAAAAAGCCCTCCAGACTGGGCACAAAATGCAGGCCATGCTCCCCCTAGTGGCACCCTGGAGTTCACAGAGATTCTTTAGAGCCTTGTCCTCAGGGGGAAGGGAGACAGTAAGGGCCCCATGATGGAAGAACCGGAACCCCTGCTTCGGTGCTGCTGCAGGTACAGGCTCCTTGAACTAGGCAGGGCAAGAGGACAGCTGCACCCCTCCGCTGCCTCTGCAAGGCTGGATTCAGATCAACCCACTTGACCTTTCCCAAATGACAGGGCTTTTACAGCCTTATGGGGTCTAGGATCTGTTGAAAGGCACGCATACAATCTTGTGCCAGAAATCTAGGAGACACCCTTGCATCTTCCTGCCTCTCCCTCCCCATATCCAATCCATTTGCCAATTCCAAATAATTCTATTTCCAAAATGTGTCTATCCATTTTTCTGCCCTCCACTGCCACCTCAGTCCCTTCCCTTGCTTACTGAAAACCCTCCTGGATGGCCCCAGCTTCCACTCTTATCCTCCCAGCTCCATTCTCCATGCAGCTGTCTGATGGACATCCGATCCTGTCATTTCCTGCTTGATGCACTTCAATGGCTTCCCACTGCACTTGAGATAAAATCTGAATTCTTACCAGGACCTAGAAGGCCCTGCTTGATCCTTCTCCAGCCTCCTCTCAGCACACTTCCTGCCCTCCACCTGTGTGTGCTAGCTACACAGGCCTTCTTTTAATTCCCCCAAAGGGCCAGATTTTTCCCAAGCTATTCCCCTTGGCCTGGGACACCCCCACCCCCACCCCCGCCCCTAGTCTGCCTAACTGGCTCTTACCTTGCCTCAACTTGCCTCTCACCTCCTCAGAGAAGTCTTCCACGATCCTCCAATCGAAATGAGGATTTATCCTTCATAGCACTCACCATAATCTCCAACCAAAATACATTTCCCTTTTCTTAAGGCCGATTTTCCCTGATGAGCTCCTTGGGAGCAGGAACCTTGACTGTTTTGCCACCACACCCCCTGCATCTAGGATAGGGCCCAGCTCCCAGCTAGTACTCAGTAAGTGTCTGCTGAATGAGTGCAAAGAACCCATTTCATCTTGTCCTGCAGGAAGAAGAAACTTAGAACAGCTATTTCATGCCACTCATTGTTTCTTTTCATAGACTTACAAACTATAATTACATCTCCTCTCCTCATGTGCTTTGCCTGTGGGCTCGACCAAAAATTCCTGTAAAGTCTCCCCGTGGTTTGTTTCCCAGAAATTTCCTCGTAAGGTCACTCTTTTAGGGACGCGCTCCAGGGTTTTATGGCCTCTCCCGTTACCCACCACAGGCACTCCTCCACCAGTGTCACTGCCAAACCGAGCGGGGTGCAGGAATGGCCCAACTCCCATAGATGAGAAGGATCTCTCAGGTCAGCTCCATTCAGGGACAGTAACATTTTTCTCTTACCTCCAACGTGCAGGTCACTGTGCTTATGAAAAATATATTTTTCCTTTAAAAAGTCATCTTATGTTTTATAATTTAACTGTGCCCTTCCTCTCCCACCACTCCCTCCCTGCTGCTCATGCTGTTACCTTAATCGGAGGACCTCCTCCTCCCCAACAAGCAAAATCTTACAAGGCCCAACTCAGTGATCACCTCCCCTGTGAAATATTTCTTGATCTCGTAGCAGAATCTGTCTGCTCTGCAATCCCACAGCAGTTTGAAGATGACTTTATCGTGGTATTCATAGCACTTTATCACTGTCACTCGTATTCATACGGTCATGAGCCCCATAAGGTCTACTAACTTTATTATTATTTCATTCACAGTGGGCAATCTATTAATGTGTGTGGGATAAATCAATCTTTGAAAAAGACTTTAAAAAGCAAAAACAGAAGCTGTACCTGCCATAAGATGAGCGAATCTGAGTGCAAAGACTTATACAGAAACCTAAAAACACAGAAGCAGAGTAAATCTTTTAAAGTCACTCCTTACTTTGGGATCAAAGGAATTCAAGAAAAGTAAGCTGTTGTTTTGATATTTCCTGTTGGATCTCAGAAGGCCTAAGAGATGCAGTGTAACTTCAGCCGCCTCCGGGAGCTGAGCTCCCAGTTGCCACCAGACTGTGGAGTTCAGCCACCTCTGCACAGGGGGCATCTAGTTCTGCCCAAGTAGTGGGGGAATCTGGCATGTGTCCTGCCTGGTTCTGCACTGGGCTCTGGCTGCCGTGTGAGCAGGCAGGTTTACACAAGAGCCCTTTAGGAAATGCAGGAGTAGAGAAGGAGTCGGCCGACTGGAGCCCAGGTCCTGGTTGCCAGGGTGGTGAGATCTTGAGCAAGTCCCTGCCCCACTCGGGGCCTCCGCTTTGCCCTGCACGTAACAAGAGGGCTGCTGGGCTGTTGGAACTAGCTGTTCTCCAAAGGTCCTTACAACTTGAATGTCCTGTTGCAGTTGCCCAGTCCAACTGTTCTGTCCCAGTCACCTAGTCCCACTGATTTCAGGAAGACTTCCTGTTTCAGAGGCTCCAGAGTCTCCTCCAAGACTTTCAGCAGAGCCCCTGGCCTGGGGATTTGGAGTCCTCTGCCTGGGACCAGATGGAAGACCAGCCCCATAAAAGGCAGCCTCTTCTGGAGGAGAAGATGGGAGATTCAGGCTTCTTGCCTAAAGAAGGCTGAAAAGAGAAGAAAGATGCCAAACACAGGATGGGGAAATTTGGAAATGACCTGGGAAGTGCCTTGGAAGGAGACTGAGCCTCTGCCAGGGACTCACTCCTTAGCCATCGGTCTGAGACAAAGCTGCTTTTACAAAGCAGAGGAACTGGCAATATCTAAGTTCTCCTGAAGATAATATGCCTACTTCCAATCAAGCAGTCTCCTCATGGGCTCTATAGCACCTGTGAATCAAAAAAACAGCTGTCTCTATCCAGATGGCAACGCCAGCCTTCTCCTGACTCTGTCAGGAGCCACATCCAGCAGGACCTCCGGGTACACCAGCCACTCCTACACATACTCTGCTTCTGGCTTGCACAGATGAAAGGGCCGTGCTGTGCTCAAGTCCTGGCATTTTATGAGCGGAAATTCTCTGGTGTCCTTACTCCTGACCTAATCCCACCTGCCTCCCACCCAGCACTAAGGCTCTGAACTAAAAGAGTGTGGCATTCAGCCTGTAATTATCCTGGATCCCACTGCCCTGTGACGAAACAGCTCCTGGACATCTTCATGCTGGGTTGAGCACTCTCCTTTAGTCTGTCGGCCTCCCAGCCCTAGTTCACCTCTACTCAGTTCACAACTCTCAATATGAAACTCAAAATTCAGATCCTCAGGGCACAAGATACTCAGTGGCTTGATCCAATCTCTTGGAGTATCTGTCACAATGCTTCCTAGAATCTCTCAAATCCACAGACCACTGACTACTGTCCCTTGTTAAGTCTGAGCATTTTAACACTGGGCCACATAAACACAGTCTGGGGCCAGGAAAGACCGGACTGAGGAGCCAGTATTCCAGACCCCTTCTAAAAGCACCATTTTACCTTTCCAGAATGGGCTTCTCATGCTTACTTGCCTTAGAACTCTGAGCTCAATCAAGACCTTAACCTGTCACGACCGAAGCTTGATGATAGGGGAGGTAGAGCACAAAGTGGGGGGAAAGGAGATGGGGGAATAAGAAGAATGTGGGCTCAAATGGCTTTTCCATGATATAACCAAAAAAATACCTTGAGCCTGAATGAAAAAGTACCCCTCAGAATAAGATCTGGGCAAAAGTGTGGGAGATGTGGGCCCAGACTGTGTCACCTCCTCCATGTTATCTCCCCTGATTTTCCCTGCCTGGACTGGATTCTCTACTCATAGTCCCTATACTCATTGAAACAGTCTACTACTCCATTGTTAGCCATGCTCACTGCCTTGTATTTTAGTGTACAAGGCTTATTCAACTTAATTCTCCTACTAGCCTATAAGCCTATAATATTCTTTAGGGCAATAACTATGTCTTAACTCTGAATTCTAGTTTAGGACTCTGTACCAAGCACAATTAATACATTTTTAATCTATGAACTAATGAAACCAACTAACCAACTAATCAATCTAATTAATAAGGGATCAATAATATCACCACAAAACCTAAACCATTTGGTGCTTAGCACCTCAGAGTGGTCCAGGGTTCCCAAGGTATGACGTGTACAGAAGATGACTGATTATAAGTGGTATATGGACAAACATCTTAAAAATGTTAAATACTTTATATTTATCTTAATGTTCATAAGAAAAAAACATAACCAGCTATTAACCCCATTTTCACTGATCTCATTGATTAGACCAATGCAAAAGAAGGTACAGTTGACCCACAAACAACGTTGGAGTTAGGGGTGCTGGCCCCCTATGCAGTTGAAAGTTTTCATATAACTTTTGACTTCCCAAAAACTTAACTACTAAGAGCCTACCGCAGACTGGAAGTCTCACCAATACCACAAAGTCATTAACACATATTTTGTACATTATATGTATTATATGCCACATTCTTACAATAAAGTAAGCTAGAGAAAAGAAAATGCTATCAAGAAAATCATAGGAAAAGAGAATACAACCACAGCATTATAATGTATTTATCCAAAAAATCCATATATAAATGCACCTGCACAGTTCAAACCTGTGTCATTCAAAGGTCAACTGTGTATGTTTTTTGTTTGCTTTCAGTTTTGTTTTGCTAAAATTAGTGGGTAGAAATTTAAAGAGAAATAGGGAACCTACACAGTCTCAAAGTATCTCTCCCAAAATGTTTATTAATTACAAAGGCATAAATACAAAAACATGATGAGGAAGAAACCTAGCAGACATTATCTCAACCAAGTGATCAAAGGTAACATTACCATTAATAAGACATACTGACATCATGTACCCCGACATGATGCACTGGGAAGGGCATTTCATTTCTGTGGCATTCTTCCCAAAAATCCACACCTCAATCTAATTATGAGAAAATATCAAACAAACCTGATTTGAGGAACAGTCTATAAAATACCTGACTAGTACTCCCTCAAAAGTCTCAAGGTCATAAAAGACAAGGACACACCGTGGAATTGTCACAGATTGGAGGAGACTAAGAAGACACGACAGATAAATGTAATGTGAGAGTCTGGATTAGATCCTAGAATAGGAAACACTAATGAAATCCAAATTAAGTCTATAATTGACATTACACTATTACCTAACTTCTTGTTGTACCATAGTTCTGTAAGATTAGGGGAACTTGTATTGTCTCTGCCGCTTTTCTGTAAGTTTAAAATATTTAAAAATAAAAAGCTCTTAAAAAGCCAATTTAAAGATCAGTAAATAAAAGTATATACAGGGGTGCCTGGGTGGCTCAGTTGGTTGAGCATTTGACTCGATTTTGGCTCAGGTCATGATCTCAAGGTCATGTGATCAAGCCCCATGTTAGGCTCTGCACTCAGCGTGGGGTCTGGTCGAGATCTCTCTCTCCCTCTCCCTCTGCCCCTCCCCCTGTTCATGCACTCCCTCTCTCTTTCTCTCTCTCCCTCAAAATAAATAAATAAAATCTTTTTTTAAAAAAAGTATATGCAGTATAAATCATAGGAATGGGTAAGAATGGCTCAAGTTTGAGAAGAACTACAGCAGTCACTCCTCACACCCTACCTCCAAGAAAAACTGCCCCCAGAATGAGAATTGTGGCTGTAGAAGAATATTTAGTAAAATAGGAAAGTGTTCATTTTATATTACTTTGAGAAAAGTAATAAATTATCCCATTTTGTTAAAAAATATATATCACATATATAATGCATAGAAAAATGTCTGTGTTAAAATTAAAATAACCTATACTAAATAAAATACAGATGGCATTATTAGATAGTAAATGGGCCATAGCTTTTAGAAAGTAACTTGGCTAAATCAATTAAAATGTTCATATTCTTTGACTCAGTATCGTATCCTCGTTTCTAGGAAGTTATCCTAAGAAAAAAACTTCCAAAGTATGACTGGTACATTTCAAGGATGTTTTGACCAAGACCCAGATTAAAAAATACGTATGTAATATAGTAATGTTGTATGCACATGTATGAGAGGGCATGTGTGTTGTGTATAAAACTGAACCAAAAAGTTTTCTCAAAACGGTGTTTATCTTGGGCGCCTGGGTGGCTCAGTTGGTTGGACGACTGCCTTCAGCTCAGGTCATGATCCTGGAGTCCTGGGATCGAGTCCCGCATCGGGCTCCCTGCTCAGCGGGGAGTCTGCTTCTCCCTCTGACCCTCTGACCCTCTTCCCTCTTGTGCTCTCTATCTCTCATTCTCTCTCTCTCAAATAAATAAAATCTTTAAAAAAAAAAAAAACGGTGTTTATCTTTACCATGTGTGATGCTATCTTAATCTATTTCATTAAGAAAGCCAACAAAGCTTGTACAGCCCCCACAAAATTGATTTTCCAACCCACTAATGATGACCTGCAGTCTGAGAAACTGCACTGGACTATTGTGCGGCCATTAAAAAAAATGATACAGTCCCCAAGCTGGTGACCACGACTAGCTCTAGGGGAAGAGGAAAGAAGGTGGAGGACTTGCTCTCACAGTACACCTTTTTGCACCGTTTGGATTCACAACACATACATGTATTACTTATTTGAAAATTAACCTTAAGTGATGACTGTGAAGACTTTAACAGCATCAGGCAATGCTAATTGTGCATCACAAACCTATAATTACACTACACTACAAAAACACATACAAGTGAAGAAGGAAGACACTCCAACAAAGTGCTGGGATAGGATTTAAGTCAGTCAACTGGACACCTTCCAACTTTCTGAAAAGGTTCTGACATGGAACATACCACTACTGTGGCTTCTAGGGTTTTCCATTCAGAACCTGGTAAGTGGGCTAGCTTCAGCACTCCATTCACACTCAGGACTCTCTCTTCTGAGTTCTTTTGCTTTCCCTCCTTCCCCCACCAAGCCATTGTTCATCCATTCATATTTTTAATTACAGATAAGCTCTTCTGAGCAACAGGATCATTTCTTACTAGCTTTGAATTTCCAACAGGCTATAATGCTGTGCTTTCTTTACACATAGCAAGTACTCAGTAAGTATTTATTAAATAAGCAATATCACAAGCAAAACTCCAGAACAGAGAAATATGAAAAGTGGCAAGGACATGGAGGAGGAAGCACCAGCCACTAGAGACTCAGTACAAGTCATACTAAAACATGTTGTTATTACTTTCATTTAAAAAAAGCTAATATAAAGTTATTATAGAGAATAAAGGAGACAACATATGTGAAACACACAGTGATAGCAAGTGGTCTATAAACAATAGTTTGGGGTTTCAAAAATAATATGCATACCTATTTCCATGATATATATTTGTATATGACATATGTTATATATCATATAAATAAACACATCCATATGCACACACATATATCAAAGAATGCCAGGGACACAATTTTTCTGGACTTCAGAAAAACTCTTGATCTTAAGGATAAAAGAGAAATACACTGGCAGCTGGATGGTCTGGTAACTCAGGACAGCTGGGCCCAAACGGTGCTACAAAATGGATCAATATCAACTAGGAAGAAGTGCTCTGGAACTCCCTAGAAGTCTGGCCACTTCTCATCTGTTCTAGATCCTATCACGGTTGTTTTTATCAATGACTAGGGGAAGACACGCTTATCTAAAATGCCTATGGCAAACTAAATGGGAGGAATAATTAATATACTAGAGAGAATCAGGAAGAAAGGCCTCCACAAACTGGAACCATAAGTTTAATGTAGCAAGATGACATTTAAAAAAACAAAAACAAAAACAAAAGATACTATTTTACTCTTAAGTTTAGAAAAAAAACTGCACTAACAACAGGATGAAGATGGTAGAAGTGAAGGAGATTTGAGAAATGATTCAATAGGAGTCAACTGATGAGTCAATGTGATTTTTAGGTTTACCGACTAAAATACAGAGCCCAGATCAAATGAGGTCCATGTCTTTACTCTGCTCCATTCCCATTAGAACAATAGCGCGTTCAGGGGAATACACACTGTACTTGCAGACCCAGGGGTAAATGGAGTCTTAACATCTCAGGCAAGTATACTGAAGGAAAAAAAGAAAATCAAGTCTACGGAGCCCCTTAAGCTGAGAAATAACCTAACATGTCTGGTTCATGAGGCTCCTAAGTCCTCCTGCAGAACACGAAGATACCACTTTTATCCCTATGGAATCACCTCAGGGGACTGGTGGCTAGATGAGGTAAAGAAAGCTCCTGAGAAGAAGAGCCAGCTGAGCCCTGCCTGATCAGCCCTTTGTCCTTGCTGCTATTCACACTGGAACCTCCCATTTGGGGCTCTGACCACCCAAGCTTTAGTAAGGACACAGAGAAGCTCAGGAATCTCAACAATTCTTAACCATCATCTCCCTGAACTATGGTTCATCATGATCGGAATTACAAAGTGATGTTTTTAACTATTAGAGTGAATTCTTGTGGATCTTTAGCCTTCTATACTAAGTCGTCGTCTGATAGCTGTTGGTGAGCAAGGACTCGGGTTTGACTATTCTAACGGAAACATTTAGACAGCAGAAATGCAGCCTTTCAGCTCCATCAGGCATTGCTGGGATATATACATACCAGCTTATCTCCCATAATGGAAAACTACGATGCTTCTTCTAGGTACCTAAGAAGAATCAGTAAGAGAGAAGAGCAGCAGTCCCTCAAAACCCAGTTCTTATCCTAGGAACATGGAAGGAGGCCCTGGTCTGCAGATGAGTGTCACACTAAATAAACTGCAACATCCTATAGTACAAGATGCCATTTTTTAAACCATTCTCTCTCTTTTCCCCAAGGATAAGAACTTAGGAGTTTCTAGAATGATTAGCTCCTTACCAATACATGCATTAGGAGGGGTGCCTGGGTGGCTCAGTCGGTTAAGGCTCCAACTCTTGATTTTGGCTCAGGTCATGATCTCAGGGGGTCCTGAGATTGAGCCCTTTGTCAGGCTCCACACTCGGTGGGGAGTCTGCTTCTTTCTCCTCTCCCTCTGGCCCTCCCCCCACTCGTGCTCTCTCTTTCTAAAATAAATAAATCTTGGGACGCCTGGGTGGCTCAGTTGTTAAGCATCTGCCTTTGGCTCAGGTCATGATCCCAGGGTCCTGGGATCTAGCTCTGCATCAGGCTCCCTGCTTGGCCAGGAGCCTGCTTCTCCCTCTCCCACTCCCCCTGCTCGTGTTTCCTCTCTTGCTGTCTCTCTTTCTCTCTGTCAAATAAAAAAAATAAAAATAAAATAAATAAATCTAAAAAGAAAACAATACATGCACTAGGTATATCCCATTTTTATGTAAAATAGAGGGAGTTGCCTTTTGTGTACAAAGAGGTACTTTCAAACATTCATTCACTTAGAGATCAATATAGAGGAACCTATGCAATAGGGGGGAAAATTAAGCCCCAGGTTGCAAGGAAGGGAAGATAGATAAGATCGGGGAAACAGGAATGTGAAGGGAGAGAGGAGAGCGATTTAAGGTCCTTGAAGGACAGAAACAGGACGCTTGTTTGTAAGTCTGAGAACAGCATACTTGGGGGAATTCCTGAGCATTACTCCCAAGGATGTCAAGGAACATGTTAGATTAGAGCACCACTTAGCCTTGTGAAGGAAAGAAAGATTTCTGAAAGCCTATTATTCCCTCAGTGTCAGGGTTCCTTTCCCTAGGTTAACACGATTGCCTAAAGCCCCCGTAACTGGTCGGCTAACGCTGCCAAAGGAGGAGGCGAGGGGGCAGAGGACAAAAAACAAAGGGTTAAGGACCACTGTCCCCAGCACAGCAGATGCCAGCAGAAGGCTTCCTTCTCCTAATCTGTGGGACTCCAGAGGCTGTACCTCAGAGACGCTAGCTTTCCTGAAACCTGAGCAAGCAAAGGAAGTCAATCATTCGAGAGTCCTCAAGGTGATGAAAGACTGAAGCCACTCAGGTGAATGACTCAGGCGAATGCAGAACAGCTGAGGTGCGTGGGGCACACCTCTTCCAAGGAAAAGGCCTCCAGGAGCTGAGAAGAGGAAGTCTACTTGGGGAAAATTCACCAAGAAGATGAGGCCTGACTCTGTGTCCTCCCAAGAGAATAACCGCTGCTTATTAAATTCTTGTTCCTCTTCAGACTCAGGGGGTGTCCAGACACAGCCAGCAGAAGCACAGCCAGCAGCCAATCACAGAGGGCCACAAACCGAGAGAGAGCTGCCAGAGGGTGACAAACAAACATGAAGACTCTCCTTGGGAGCTGCAGGTTCGCAAAATGCTTCTGAGGACACCAAAGGTGACCCTCATCTCTACTTCTCTTTTTTCAACCATGACCTCTCTCTCTCTCTGCTCTCGCCTGCTGTATGGGCAATGAGAATGGACACAAGGAAGGAGGACCAGGAGCCATTTTTTTTTAAAGATTTTTTTTAAAATTTATTTATTTGAAAGAGAGAGAGAGAGAGAGAACAAGGAGGGAGGAGGGGCAGAGGGAGAGGGAGAAGCAGGCTTCCCGCCGAGCAGGGAGCTGGATGCAGGGCTCCATCCCAGGACCCTGGGATCAGGACCCAAGCCGAAGGCAGCCACTTAACCAACTGAGCCACCCAGGCATCCCCAGATCAGGAGCTATTTTAACAGAAAACAAGAACGTGAAGGATGAGTGACTGTGAAGGTAAGGAGCGGTCCAGATTCTGGCTCTGATCACTGGGCGCCAGTCACCACATCAGGGATACAGACAAAGCAGGATATTCCACAGTGATTCCACTGCATCAGGATATTCCACAGCTTTGCTATGGTCATGTCTGAGTTCAACAGAGAGGTAAAGTCGCTCCAACACAGGAAGTTGTTTAGACAACCAGACAGACAAGAGTGGAAAGGACAGAGATGGAGGATGGAGTGATGGACAAGAAAAGCAGTAAAGGAGAAAGTATAAAAGAGGAAAGGAAGGAGAAAGAAAGAGGGGAAGTGGAGGAAAATGTGTGTGTGTGTGTGTGTGTGTGTGTGTGTGTGTGTGTGTGTGTGTCTTGTAGGAGGAGAAGGGGAGAGGAAGTGGATAATGCAAACAGAGCCATAAATGTAACTCTGCAAATATTGAGTTCTTGGCTGCTGATTATCACTGCCCATAGTCTACGAACAGCAGAGTTGTGTCGTCCTCAGTAGTTAGGTTCTGTGGTCAGCACATAAGGTGAAAATCACGTGGAGTCAAATTACTCTCAAAATTCCCTTAGAAAAGTACCCCACTGGAAACCAGCCCATCTCCCAGCAAACCCAGTTCAGTACTTTTCATATACATTTTTGTGCACTCTCAAGAATCTCAGAACTAAAAGGACCCAAGGAATCCATCCTCCTCGTCTAGTAATTCTCAAACAAAACAAAACAAAACTCTTAGTAGTAAAATCACTCATCTGGTCTGAATGTTTCTGAGTAAGCTTCATTTTGCTCAGAGATGAGTAATCACCTAATGTCACCCAACTAGACAAGACTCTTCCCTGATCCCACATCCTTCCTCCATGTACTCTTCTCTTCAAATTCCCCTAGAAGATAGAAGGCTGAGACTGGAGGCCCTGTTCTACCACTAAATAGCTGTGTGAGTTGGGGATAGCACCTTCCCCTTTCTTGGTTCTAATCTCCATCTGGAAAATGAAGCCAGGCTAGATGAGATGTAAGAGCCCACACAATTCTGAGATACTTACTGAATGAAAAAGTGCTTTGAAAACTGCAAAGCCTTTTATAAACAACCACTCGGACAGAGCAGACATTCTGACATCTTCTGCCTTTCCCTCAACTTCATCCTTCACAGCCCATGTCTAGGTCCTACTTGTTCTACTTCTAAATCTTCTCTAGGACTTACCCGCTTCATCTCTATTTCTGTTGCTGATGTCCCATACTCTTTAGTAGGTCTCCTTACTGCCAGTCTCTGTCCTCTCCAAAATTACCCTACTTTCTTCTACAAGAGTGATTGATTTCCACAAAATCCCACCTCCACTGCCTCACTTCCATCTCCGATGCACCAAGGAAGAAGCTCCAAGGTTCAAATTCCCAGCTCCGCACTGCCAGATCTCCCACTCCCAAGGCAGATCATCACAGTGACCCTGACCATGCCACATTCTATGTTCTTGCTCTTCTCCACCTCCAGAACACTTCCTGCCTCTCCTTTGCTTATATAAAGTCGATCTAACTTTCAAAGACCAGAAAACATTCTGCCTACTCCAAGAAAGCTTTCCTATAGTTTTAAGACACAACTTCCTCATTCCTGAACTATAAATATATTCAGTTAGTAACCAAACACAGCTAAGATCTTTGATATCCTCTAATTGTTTAACAAATTTTGTCTCTCCCTGAGATTATAGGTTCCTTCAGGCAGCCAACAAGCATGATACAATATCTGCATCACAATGCTGGTTACCGCTGGGGGGAAAAAAGTACTAAATAAAGGCTGAGAGGCAAGATCTTGGTTTTCTCTCCTGCCCTTGACCATTCACATGAAATGTTGGGGGGCGGGGGGGGGGAAGGGAAGGGGTGGAATCAATACTCTTCCCAACTCCTGAAGTACCTTCCCTCCTTTTCCTTTCTGCTCTCACCCACTCTGGGGCGGAAAGGCCCTATCATCACAGGTTCAAATCCACCTCTTCTCTAAGGATAAGCCTGCGCGCATCAGGGCAATGTGCACAGCGGTATTTAGCTCCAGTCTTTTTTTTTTTTAAGATTTTATTAATTTATTTGACAGAGAAAGACACAACGAGAGAGGGAACACAAGCAGGGGGAGTGGGAGAGGGAGAAGCAGGCTCCCCACGTAGCAGGGAGCCCGATGCGGGGCTCGATCCCTGGACCCTGGGATCATGACCTGAGCCGAAGGCAGACGCTTAACGACTGAGCCACCCAGGCTGCCCTAGCTCCAGTCTTAATGTCCTGATCCATCGATGTGATGGCAGTAGCTGCTCACAATCCCTGACAGTGATGGGAAGATAAAGGGAAGAGAGAGACACAGAGGGAAGAAGAGCCAAGACTAGCAACAGTTTTATAATATACATTTCAGATTTGGGGCCTTGAGGTAGGTCTGCTTCAAATTAAGCCCCATCTGTTCTCAAACCCCAAAGAGGCAGGGCATCCATGAAAAGGTTCTGTAACCTGCCGGGGCATGGACACCTCCACAAGCTGTGCCAGTATGCACTGGCAGCTACAAATGTGCTTCTTCTCATCCTCAAGGGGCCAGGAAACGGGGAGGTGGGGCTCTGGCTGGCCAGCCCACCTCTCAGACCCAGTGCCTCTGCCCCAGAACACTCTAGGCCAGGACCCCTGACAGACAAGAATCACACAGGTATAATACAGATGCAGAGTGGGGAGGGCTATTGTGGAACCAGCTCTATTCCCAGAGGAAGGCATTCATGGCCATCATAGGCAAGGTATTCAGCAATGCAAGCAAAACCGAGCATATATCCAAACCCACCTCCCCACGACTACTGGCCTCCAACTACTCTGGAACCCCATCTCTGCAAAAATTCCCAGCTTCCGTGTTCCCCACAGCCAGCTTCCCCCATTCCCTCTCCAGATTTACTGCCCTTTCCATCAGAAGTGTTCACCCCCACCCTCCATTTCCAGCCATCACACACACACACACACACACAGCTCCTTGGGTAGTATCTGGGCAAGGAGGCTCTCTCTCAGGCTCATCTTCTGCCCAGCATGTTCATTCCTTTTTTAACAGGTGAAGGTGGCACCTGCCTTTAAGGACAAGGAGATGCTAATGTGAACCATTCGGCGTCAATATACCCTGACTGGGAAGACAGCCAGCTATATGGCAACAAGAATACAGATTCTCTCACCTGCCTCTAAGCTCCTTCCTCACAAAAGGCATCTGCTGCACCCATCTCCAGTGCCACAGCAAGATCACAGGAAACTGAGCACCAATCTCCCTCCTCCCTCCCTCTCTTACAGGGTGGCAAGGAGACAGGGAAGCAAGTTGGAAAAAGTTTTAAGAAGAATCAGTACCATACCACATCCCATGAAAAGCGAGTTCCCGCTTCCAGGATGGCAAGAAAGGGCAATTCTCCCTTCAAACTCCTGGCTATCTCCAGTGACTGGCCTCCCTGGAACTGCCTTAATATTCCGCATCACAGAGGCCTGAAGCAACCGCGCCCCACAGAGCCCTGGAGGCAGAGAGTTGGGCAGAAAGGAATGTAGACAGCTTCCCAGAAGTGCCCAGCTAAGAAGGAAACCAAGAGCTTACCACAGCTTCCTGGGCCCAGAAGAGGATGATCCAGGCTCTCAGAAGAAGGACTCTAGCAGCTCAGAGACCTTGAAATTCCTCATATCTGAAAGCCCAAAAGAAGAGAAAAGTACAGCAGGGGGAAGACACCCAGATAGAACAAGCCTGGGCTGGCCCCAGATGGCTTCTAGTAAGTAGTGGCTACATCTGAATGTGAGCAAGTCTCAGAAACAAACCCTAAGCTACGCACAGCCCCAGAGAAACCCAAGGCAGGCCTGGCAAGGGGATGTCTGAACGTCTTAGTGTAAGATTTTGCTGATGGCTTTATCACCTGCTTTCCATGCAGAGGCTTCATTTTTTCCCACGTTCTTAGGGTAGGAGGGTGGAACCAGACCGGGTACCCAACATCTGACAGGAAAGTAAAGCTGGTAAGCAGATGGGCTTCACAGGCTCCAATGGCTTCCAGCTCTATTCCCTACTCTCTCTGTCATGCTTCAGAAGTCATAAAACTTTTTCCATTCCTACTGTGAGGTGCAGGCTTCCCAAGAAGCCCCACCGCAGTTCCCAGAAGCCCATAAGTGAGGCAAGGCTAAGCAAAGAGGAAGATCTTTCTCACAGAAGTGCTTTTTCTGATTGTCACCTATTATGGCTTCGTGAGGTTCTCTCCCAGGATAAGTTAGGGGAAGGAGGAGAACGCAGAAAGGAAATTAGAAATGCCTTCCTGTTGTATACGAAGTGTCCACGTTAAGAGTATCAAAAGAACATAATCAGATAATTTTAATTAAAAAACTAGTTAAATCATAAAAGGGTTTCCCTTCGAAGAAAAGGACAATTCCTAATACAAATTCTAAAAAAGGCAGATAACGCTTCCCCATCTCATATCCGACCCTCAGTTCGGAAACCCTCATCAACTGTTAGCATTAACACAAAATGCACAAACACACCGAAACACACATGCATATTCATTCCTCAAAGCTTTGTGCCCACAGCCAAGGCTGCAAGAGCCCTTTCCAATTTCAGGTCCCGGCGGGGACAGGAGGGGGCAAGAATGAGAGGAAGGCTTTTCCCGAGCAAAGGCTCTGGCTGCCAACAGGACTGGGGGTGGCATGAGACGCCCCCACATGCGGGAAGGCGGCTGAGCACCTGGGACCTCCCCTTCCTCCACAGCACCAGTAAACTAGCTGATGTCATCTCTCTGGTAGCCACATGTCCGCCTCCCAGCCCCTGGGATTTTGCCTATGCTCACCTCAAAATTGCACAGTAAGCGTCTGTAGCTGGGTAGTTCGGTTACTTACAGCCTGGTACCAATGAAGCAAAGGTGAAAGGTTTGCTACTTAGAAGAACCATTAGTTTCTTGCCCTGAGGCTACGCATTTTGTTCTCAAACCATGATCATAATGCATGCTGCTGTTTCAAAGAGAGGAGACGGAAGATGAGCTCAAACCAGCCCTGGGCACCAGAGAATGGACAAAGAAAGAGGAAATCAGCTAGGGAGGAACTTCTCTGGAATTAACTGATGCACACTGTCCCCAGGCAAAAACACGCGGCTAAGCTTTCCCACTCTGACAGGAAATTCTCAGTCACCTGGAACCTAGTGGAGCTTGGAATTTTATTCAAAAAATTGTTCCATTTTCCCAAAGTGTTCATTCCACGAGGAGATGCTGCAGTTTACATAGAGAGCACAGGGACGTCTTCAGTGTTCATAAATTAGCAGATTTCTCCCACTGGAAATGTACACAGCTTCAAACTAGAAGCTTTCCATTTAAGACCTGATACAGCATCACAACAAGAATGTATTATTTCCCACTCAAAAATAGGAGGGGATAATTCAATTAACTCCACCAAACAACATGTTTAAAGAATGTGGTCCTGTCATAATTAGATCATGATTTTCAAAGTGGGGGTACTTCTTCAGTCCTTAAGCTAAAGTATTTCCTGAGGTGACACACAGTGGAAAGAAAAAGAGCTTAGGCCAAGGCAGGCATGGCACACTCCAGCACCTCTAGCTACCTCCTAGAGACTCAGATAAAAGGCAGGACCAGGACCACACCTTCCTGATCTAGCTCCAGGACTGCCTTGGCAGCACCTCTCTTCCTCTCCCTATGACAGGAATGCAGGGAGCCCCTTCCAAGGCAACGGTACCAGCAGGGGCCAAAGGGTGAAGACTGATCACTCCTTTATCAGTAAGCCATGTTTATGAGCTGAAGACCTTTTCCAAAAGAAAGAATATTAGACATGGTAGTTGGATGCCCAGATAAGCTCATTACCGAATAATATGGCCAAAAAACTGTTGATATATAATAAACCTACAAAAAATACCTGTGTAAATACTAGGAGTAAAACAAAACATAAGAGAAATAAAATTAAATAATTTTTACATATCCAGAATTGTGATCCTAGGAGAAAGACAGATTAATTACAAGATGGGTATTTTTAGGGATTTCAAAAGTCATTCACAAGGACAAGTCGTGTAGCACTGATTTTTTTTTGCATTTTATTTTTTATTGTTATGTTAATCACCATACATTACATCATTAGTTTTTGATGTAGTGTTCCATGATTCATTGTTTGTGCATAACACCCAGTGCTCCACGCAGAACGTGCCCTCTTTAATACCCATCACCAGGCTAACCCATCCCCCCACCCCCTCCCCTCTAGAACCCTCAGTTTGTTTTTCAGAGTCCATCGTCTCTCATGGTTCGTCTCCCCCTCCAATTTCCCCCCCTTCATTCTTCCCCTCCTGCTATCTTCTTCTTTTCCTTTTTTCTTAACATATGTTGCATTATTTGTTTCAGAAGTACAGATCTGTGACTCAACAGTCTTGTACAATTCACAGCGCTCACCATAGCACATACCCTACCCAATGTCTATCGCCCAGTCACCCCATCCCTCCCTGACCCCCCCACGCCAGCAACCCTCAGTTTGTTTTCTGAGATTAAGAATTCCTCATATCAGTGAGGTCATATGATACATGTCTTTCCCTGACTGACTTATTTCACTCAACATAACACCCTCCAGTTCCATCCACGTCGTTGCAAATGGCAGGATCTCATTCCTTTTGATGGGTGTAGCACTGATTTTTCACACCATCTAATTTCATTCCCAAACGTCTGACTTTCCTTTGCGAAGTGCTCTGACGTCGCGCTTCTCAGCTATGATTAGGGCTAGCTTTTCTTCCACACTCAAAGAGGCAAAGGGACAAGGAGGGTACTTCCTGAGATAACGAAGCAAAATAGGTAGGAGAGAAAGAAGATGGAAGAAGAGAGTTAAAAAGGATATGAGTGGGGTTTAAAAAAACACCTACCTGAGGGGGACAGTATGAGCTATGAACCAGAGGGCTCACGAGGATCCAGAACTGGGGTGGCTGGGAGGACACAACAGGCATCACCTGACAGCTACCAGGTGGGCCATGAGCCTTGGACAATGTGGTTTAAGACCCAATGGGATGCAGGAAAGTACCAAATAGCCAGACACGGGCTCACAACCCTTATCAAGCCCCAAGCCACACCATTATTTTGCCTAGATGTTGTTGACATTCACAATGAACACGTCTACAAAGCCTACAAGAAATGCTTACTGCCTGTTCCCTTGGAGCTGGATGATTTGGAGTATCTAGCTATCTAAAGATTACAGGATCCATCCCAGAGTTCGAGGTCACCTAGCTCTAACAGTCCCAGTAAAGTAGAAGACACCCTCATTCGAGACGTAGGGTCAAGATGGAGTCAAAGCTTACAGAATACAAAAAAATATGGGATGGCCACTTTGGTGTATGTCACAAGGACTTAGAGATAAAGAACTACAGAAGAGCTAAGAAAGTCCAGTTGAAAGTATACAGAGTCAATTAAGTAACACTACTCCCAAAACTATTCCACTCAGTTCTATGTTTCAGGAACCCAAGAGCCTCCCAGGGTTGGGCACAGTAATAGTGCATACAGAAACTTATCACTAACCCCACAGAGACAAGTATCCTCTGTACTCATTGAGAAAAGTTTCTGCTGATTATGTCTGATAAAGGATCACAGGACAGCAAAAGACTCTGGAGACTGTCTTTGTCCAACTCATTCTGCACTGAAGAAACCAATGCAAACCTTTAAATGTAAAGTAAAAGTATAAACTAGGCAAGACCTGATAAAATCCCAGAATTATTTCAGAAGGGGACAGGTAGGGATAAGGGAAAAAATGTAGCTCTGCCTATCTGAGTATGTGTACATGGGGGCTGTGGTTTACATGGGAAGATGTTAAACTACTTTGTTTCTCCTTCAAACACCTGCCTCTCATGAACACCAAGAGGGCATCTCTCAGTTCTTTTGTCTACTTTTATTTCCTAGTTCCTGGTGATAGGATCCCCCAGATTCCCCCCTTCCTGCTGCAATCACCTTTAGGGCACAAGAACTGGAAAAAAGCCATGCACAGAAGGAGTGATCAACAAATGCAGAAGTTGGACATGTTAGGAAATATTTAAGGTTTCTGGAAACTACAACTTCCAAGGACCATTATCCACATGATGAGGAAATCAAAGCCAGGTGAGGATCTGGGCTGAGTTTCAAATACTCCTGGGGTTATAAAGGAGGTAGAAGGTGGGAGGTGGAATTCTGGAACTGAACCCAGAGAAGGCCAAGCCTCCCACATCCCAAGGGTGACAGGAAACAGGTGTAGACCCAGAGCAAGCCTGGGGATGGACAAGGTAATTATCTCCTGAAGTCATCCTGGTCAAGAAATTGCCACCATTTTGTTATCACATTTTAGACTTTTTCAAAGTGATTATATACATTAATTTTATCTGTATTTGAATGCGTATTTCCTTCTGGTTCCACTAATGATACTCATAGTAATGGTTCTCTACCTCCAGCCTGTCTACTCTCTCCTTGATCCCCCAGACTTACTCGCCGGGTTCCCATCTCATGTCCACCAATTTCCTGTCTTCTTTATCATAAGGTCCCTTTTGACAAAAGGAAATTGAGACATCGAAATGTGCCTTGCACAATATCACACCACAAATTAGTAGTGTAGCAGGGACTAGAATCCAATTCTCCAAACTCTGGTCCAGCACTCTTTCTCCTGACCACAATATCTCTGCTTTAGGAGGAACATCTGCCCTAGAGCACCAAGACCAAGAATCAAAACAGTTTATCTGCATGGCTTCTTAAGCAAAACAACACAGCCAGAATGTTTGGCAGAGACTAACTAAATATTTCCTTTGTGATCTATGCCGGAGGGGAAGCCTGTGGGAGTGAGGTAGGCGCAGAACACAGGGAAACTGAAGGAAAGACCACTGCAAGGCCAGCAGATGGGTGGCACAAAAGGAAAACCCAATCTTAAACTGAAGACAAGCCAGGGGCCAGGGAATCAGATTTAAAAAAAAAAAAAAAAAAGATTAAAAATAGGATCCCAGATGTAAATGTGAATGTAAATAGGCTGTCATCTAACAACTGACCAAACAGAAATCAGAAGAAAATACATGACAGTACCAAGCAATGTAGACAGGAATCTACGGGTGTGAGATGGGGCCTGGGAACTCAAGAAGACGGAGACAGCCTAGAGGCAAAGAACCACTAGCACAGAGCATCGTTAGTGGAACTGGAAGGGAACTCAAGGGACCCAAACAAGGTTCTCCAAAAGGAGAACAAGACCTAAGCTCAATCTGAAGGAAGACATGAGGTCACTGTACAGAACAAGGTCCACTGATTTAAAAAATAATCCTCCCTGAATTATCCAAGAGAGAAAGCCTCCCAAAGTCTGAAAGCTATGAACAGAGTGAAAAAGTTATTACCACCAAGTAAAATTCACTTGAGCTTTCCAAGGACTTCTTAAGAAAGAAAACGCTTCAGTGGGCAGATAAGATCCCTCAATTATGTCAGAAGCTCTGAAATCAGGATGGTTCAAATGAACACGAAGAAAAGGGGAGCTAGCACAAAGGAACACAAGAGGTCTGAGGCAGGCCTTGTACCACTGTCCCTCTTGTACCTGCTGTGGGCCACCGTCCAGCACACGATGGAGTCAGCTCCAGAGGGGGCACGGCTGTGTCTATGCTCCCCATAGGGCCCACCTCTCCTCTCACATGCCACGACACAGACTGGGGAAGAGGGAAAGAACGAACCTGGAGCTCTTAACCTCAAAGAGTTTACATTTTACTGGAGCAGCCAAGACACTCCAAAGAACAAGGAAATCCAGCATCCATACAACAAGAACCAATAAGTAATCCAGCCTCTGGGCTTGGAAGACAACCCTTTCTTCGGGGAGAGTACTGACAACTAAGGCAGTGACACGCAAATGAAAAAAGATCTGATTAAGTCAAAGAACTAAGCAAAAGAGAATTGAGGAGACAGATTAATTGCTTCCTGGTTGTGAACCGATCTACTCACTAGGCCAAGCCTAGGACACAAGGAGTTAAGCCAAGGACAGTATTTTAATAACGAGGGTGGAGGATGGGGTGGGGAGGGGGGCAGCTCTTCTCCAGGTGGAAAAATTGAGAAAGCAGACAAAAGGAAGGAGTGACCTCCATGGAAGCAGGGAAATCCCCCACCCAAGGCCTCATTTGTAATCAAGGCAGAAAGGACCAAACTAATGTAAACAGGCCAGGGAAGCTAATGTGCCCTTCTCCAGAGAGGCCAAGGCACACACTTCCCCCAGCATGGCCCTGGAAATGCAGAAGGTAAGTGTTCCCTTGTACAAGAGAGGCAGGCGAGGAGAGTTGGGGAATTCCCAGGATGCTTTTAGGCTTTTTTTCTATTCCCAGGCCCTTAGCATTCACAAAAACGCCAGGGCATGGAGACCGTGTAGAAGGTGAAGCTAAGACTACACTGCCCGGAGGAAAATGCAGTGTGCCCCAGGTTCCCACAAAAGAGAATAAGAAGAAAACAACCAGGCAGAGCAGCAGGACCACCCCCAAATCTGAGCACCTAGGCCACAGTCCTGTGGGCTTCCCGCACCCTCCTTAGCACCAATGCAATAAACAGCTGCCCTGGAGAAAACAATGGGCCTTTGTCTATGCCTCTTGCCTTTAGATTATCTTGGAGAACCAAACAGGATAATTCCTTTAGAGGAGTGGTTCCCTTAAATACTGGTCCAGGACATGGTTTTACCATCTACAGCATCCTTCTCAAATAAATTCCTACCTGTTCCATACGGGGCAGTGAGGGGCCCGTGCAGCCCTCGCCCCAACTCTACATGGGAATCAGGGGCAGACAGGTCCTTGCAGCCAGCCCTCTCCCTGTGGCCCTCACCAGTCAGACCCCAGAGTTGCCACTGTGCTTCCTTCTTAGCCTGGCCACAGAACTGAAAGCTAAGAACTGTTCTTACTCCCCTTCTCTCTATTCACCAGAATATTCCATATTGAGTGAATTACACTGACTACTGATACTGTTTTCATCAACATACCTGTTGAAATAGACTATCAGCAGTAACTGATTTACAAATAAAGGTATGAAACAACGTGGACAGTCAAGCTTCTCCTAATGCTGTATATCAAATAAAACTTCCAAAACCGACAAACACATCAATAAAGTTTATGTTGTAATTTTTCTTAATTCAAAATATTTTAAATCTAGCCCAATTTTGTACAAGATGAGTACAAGGTGCTTTCTTGGGAAGGGCTGCCCTTTTATTTTATCCTATTTTTTTTTTTGCTTGTTTGTTTTTAATTTATTTATTATTCTGGTTTTCAAATGCCTTTTCTTATACAATGTGAAGATAATAGGTTTGAGGGTTTTGTTTATTTCTAGTCTCTTCCCTGAGAAAAAATTTTAAATCTGGGAATACCATGTTGGTCTCAAAAAACAAACAAACAAACAAAAACTGAGTTTTGTGAAATCCCATATCCTTAGAGTATGCTAGTCTTCTCACATTTTCTTTCACAGGGCTTACTAGCAGCAAATGAAGTCAGGAGCCACCTCCTCCAAGCCACCACCAAGGACTAGACGCCACAACACAAAATCCCTTTCCATGAAATAGACAATCTGAAGAACTAGTGTTTCCCCTCAATTCCTCTCTCCTAGCCAGCATTACTCCCCTCCCCAAATGCCTCCAACTAAAGCATTCTCAGAGTTTTTCAGAACAGTTAGCTAGATACCATGAGCTCCCTAATTCAATCGAGAATATTGCTCATTTTCCATGATTTCAGCACAAGGAAGCATGACAGTGTAGTGGAAACGGTTTTGGAATCAAATAAACCTGGGTTCAAATTCTGTATCTTGGGCAAGTTACTTGATTTCTCCAAGTCCTGACTTCCTCCTGTTTGAGACAATTAGTGAGATTTATGAAAGTATTAAGTAGTGAATGGCACAGAACAGGTCTCCTGAACTGACTCAGTACTTCTTTGACAGCATTCTCTCCTACTGCCCCCCACAACCCCAAAAGCAAGGCCTTGCTGGTTATATTTCCCTGGCTGTCCTCAACTCCTTTCCAGGCTCTCCTAGGAAAGGCCCAGGGCATCTACTAAATGGTATAAATCTTCCATTTCTCCTTCTCAAGAGCCTGGAAGAATGAATTATTAGCTGGCCTGGGGTTCTCTAAGGGCAAGGCTTTCAGCGTCATCCTGGAAAATATTAAAACGTGGAAAAACCACCCATCTTACCACCTCGTGTTTCTGTGTGGTATCAAATCAACCCATTGATGATTTCCTTTCGGAGTTCATTCAATCTGCTCTACCCAAACACTGATTCAGGGCTCTACTACTTTGTGGAACAAATATTCTAAAAAGGCAAAAAGTGTAATCAATTTTTTTGGGACTATACATAGTCTTATTTTACAGCACTCCTATTTGGCTCCCTATAATGGGAAGACTCTCTATTAACGAAAGCAAAAGAAGTCCCAGTACCAGATGGGCCAGAAGTATGACCTTATGTGCTACCTTTTCTAGGACCAGAGAAATCTTATACAGTCAAATTCTTTATAATAAGGGTGATTTAGTTAAATATATATGTTAAATTTGATTTAATTTGCACAAGTTTGTAAAAGTTTTTCACATAAACAAATTCACAAACCGGGGCGGGGGGAGGAATTCTTTTATTGGTCCAAGGATCTCAAATTTGCGGTCCAAAAATGTAGTCACCCTTTTTAATAACAAGCTGAAGGCCTCAATCAAACATGCAGCCAGTGTGTGGAAAGAAGCCTTGGACTCCAGCACTAATCTCAGCCTGCCCATCACTACTGAGATACAAAACCTGTAAGAGGAATAGACCCTGGCTGGGCCTCTCTTTTCTTCCCTAGCAGAATATAAACAAGAATCTCTACAGTTCTAAGAACGTCCAGAAGGCAACCAGTAGGAGAAAGAGTCACTAGGAAAAGGCACAATTAATGGATCACACTTGTTCTCACTACCTCCTGCCTGCACCCCCTCACCCCCCACCCCATCGCCTCTGCTTTCCAGGTCATCAAAGTGCACTGTCAGGCTGGCTGTGAATCACCATCCTGCTCATGCCACTCCTGCCATCTCCCGCAAGCTCTCCATGTTCTTTTATACCTCTAGGTCTTTTGCATACACTGTTCCCCCTTCCTTTCCACCGCCATTTTGCTAGCCAACTCCCATAGTCCCCCAAGCTTCAGCTCCAACAGCACCTTCTCTGGTTGCTTTCTCAAATCCTGGGCATCCTTTCCATCTTTTCCTCTGGTTAATTACTTATATCATACTCTCTTATAAATGTTTGTCATATTGCCCTAAATGAATTTTACAAAACAAGTGTTACTCCCATATGTTTAAATTAAAAATTATATTTTTGCATCACAAACAGGAGAGATACACTTTCTGGCATATTACAAATATTGACATTTTAAAATAAATCTACTACATTACTCTCTTTAAAAAACAGAAGATTTTATTTCTTTATTTGACAGAGAGAGAGCACAAGCAGGGGGAGGGGCAGGCAGAGGGAGAGGGAGAAGCAGGCTTCCCGCTGAGCAGAAAACTGGACACAGGGCTCCATCCCAGGACCCTGGGATCATGACCTGAGCTGAAGGCAGATGCTTAACCGAATGAGCCACCCAGGCACCCCATACATATATTTTTCAATTCTATGATTATAAACTCTTAATGTTCAAAAATTTTTTCTTTTGGATTGAGCTTTCCTTACCTTTATTACTATTATGCAATTGATCAAAACAATCATAGTACAAAATTGTATTAAATACAAACAGTAAAATTTTATTATAAATGCATTAATTTTTCCATTTTTAGTCTATTAGTTGCAAGGGCCAAGAAACTTTTTCACATAAATAACTAGATAGGAACGAAAGAAATTTTGTTATAGCAATATCAATCTTTGTACTCCTTCTGAGTTATATGCTAAAATTACACAGTGATCTATAAACAAAAATTATTTTTAATTCTCTACCAGCTGACAATTCTTTCAATTTTGTTGAAAGCAAAAGCTGGAACCATCTCATTTTGAGAAAGGATTTGTTACTCAGAGTCATTCCTTTTCTTAAAAATATTTCTAATTGTTCCTTTGCTTGCTATCCTGGGAGTTTTCAAACACCAGACACAGAAACGGCAAGAGTCAGAATGAATAACAGCAATGGCCAAGTGGGAGCAGAGTGACTGAGAAAGGGGACAGCATGGGCACCACTGCCTTCACTGACCTGGAGGCTGCAGCAGTCCGCAAGCTCTCCAGAAGCATGCCCAAGCCACGTGTCTCTCAGGCACAAGCCGTGTCTTAGTAGAGAGCTTTCTCCCATCATCATAGGGCTCTTCCTTCAGGTTCATCTTAACAAAGATGAACTGGGAATTTGGAACGTCATTTCTCTTTTACAAAGTCATTTTCCAAAATGGGGGATTTGTAATTAGGTGATCATTAATTAAATTCACCTTCACAAAATAAAAAATGCCTCAATTCCTATTGAGGCTGAAATGGGATCTCAATATATTGAAAAGGACTTCTCACAAATCTCAGTAAATACAGTGCAAACAAAATAGTCTGAAACTATGAAAGAGGAATCAACAAGTAAACTTAGAAAAATGAACAAACAGGAAAAAAAAATAAGCAAAGAAAAAAAACTTAGGGTAGGAAAGAAAAACAAAGCTAATCCCTGTAATGGAATGCCTTCCCCACAGTAAACACTCGATCAATCAATCAAATTTACAAAGCAGTTGGCACTGATTCTCAAGGAGATGAAACAGACCATCATAACAACTATACAAGTCCAGGTTGTAAAAACAGAAGGTCCATCCTAAAGCAATGAATAGATATGAATGTAATAAAAACACTAGCTACTGAAAAAGCTAATCAAGAAAAAGATATAATATGCAGAAATGAATGAAAGAAAAAGAGAGATTCAAGAATATACAAGTTGAAAATCATGAGAAGGAATGCAGGTCAGAGAACCACCCTGCAAATAACAGAAGTCTGAACAAATGGCCTCAAATCTATAATTAAAAGTTCAATGGAAGCAAACTAACCAGAAAAGAAGATTTTGGTCCAAATTCAAAAGATTTATAGAATCCTGAACAAAATCAACAACCACAGATTAACACTATGACAGTCTCATATTTTTGAAATATAAAGAAAAGAAAAAACTCTGCATATAGAAAAGACCCAAATCTGAATTTCTTCCAATTTTGCAAAGGATACAATTAGGGCCAAGAGATGCATATAAAAGTCTCAGAGAAAGTATTTTTTTAATCTCAAATTATTTAACAAGGTGAGACTTCTTGAGAAAATGAAAAAGAAATATCTATTAGGGCTTTCATCTTAAGAAATTTATCCATTGCATAGCTCATTCCAAAATATGGCTGAAGGAACAACTTTAAGTGAGACAAGTGTTTAAGTTTTAAAAATACCAAATAGGGGGGCACCTGGGTGGCTCAGTCGTTAAGCATCTACCTTCAGCTCAGGTCATGATCCCAGGGTCTTGGGCTTGAGCCCGTCATCCGGCTCTCTGCTCGGGAAGCCTGCTTCTCCCTCTCCCACTCTCCCTGCTTGTGTTCCCTTTCTCACTGTCTTTCTCTATGTCAAATAAATAAATAAAATCTTTTTTAAAAATTTAAAATAAAATAAAATTAATTAATTAATTAATTAAAATACCAGATGGGGCACCTGGGTGGCTCAGTTGGTTGAGCATCTGCCTTTGGCTCAGGTCATGATCCCAGGATCGTGGAATCTAGCTCAGCCTTGGGCTCCATGCTTAACGGGGAGTCTGCTTCTCTCTCCCTCTACCCCTCCCCCCGCTTGTGCTCTCTCTCACGCTCTCTCTCTCAAATAAATAAAATCTTTAAAAAAATAAATTAAAAAATAAAAATAAGACCAAATAACCAAAACCAACAATTTCTTATTAAAAGAATAAATAAAATGTTAAATAGGGTAAAGTGCAATTGTCAAGAGTATATTATTAGTAAAAATATACCAACATAAGAGGCAACAGAGAAGAAGGGGAGGAGCAGTATCAGAATATGAAGATAAATTAACAAGTAATTTACACAATGTCTTTAACGCATAAGAAAAAGCATACCCACCAAAACAAAGTGTGGGTATTATGTGGATCCCAATTCAAAAATCCAACTTAAGTAAAAGACACCTTTGAGACAATTGAGGACATCTGAATACAACCTGGGTAACAGATGATATTAAGGAATTATTGTTTACTTTTGTTAATTGTGTTATGAGTAGCTATATATTTTTAAAGTCCTTATCAGTTAGATATGCTTTCTGAAGGATCATTGGGTAAAATAACACAATCCAGAAATGAGGAGAGATAGATAAAACAAAACTGGCAAAATGTTGATAATATTTGAAGCTGGATGAAGAATATATAGGAGTTCATTATACAGTTCTCAGACTTTTGTGCATATTTGAAAATTAAGGGGCACCTGGATGGCTCAGTCGGTTGAGCGGCTGGCTCTTGGTTTCTGCTCGGGTGTAGGATCTAGCCCTGTCAGGCTCTGTGCTCAGCAGGGAGTCGGCTTGAAGATTCTTTCCCTCTGCCCCCCCCCACACACTTTGGGCGCAAACGTGCTCACGTGCTCGCTCTCTCTCTCTAAAATAAATGGGTAAATATTAAAAAAAAAGAAAAAAAATTAAAAGTTTTTCAAATGAGCATATTCAAATTAGCATATTTCAAATTAGCACGTTAGTTAGCCAAGTATCAGGCACTGCCTAGGTATTAGACACAAAGATAAAATGGCCTCAAGAAAGAAACATAGGAAAGCAAGAGTTTTTAACCTAAGGTTCACCCTGGCAAATATCCATGACGAAGTCACAGGTAGTGCTATTACTATTGTGCTTTATTGCCTATATTCATAATTGAAAGAAACATTAAATTTCAGTCTGGGATCAATGAAAATGATGATGTAATTTTTTCCTAACCAAGTTGCAGACCCTCTGAATTCTATCCATGAACCTCCAAGAGTTACATCATTCTGCAAATATTCATTAAATACCTACAAGGCAGCAGTCACTGCTAGGCACTGGGGATGCAAAGGGGGAGGAGAATACCATCTCTCAGCTACACAAATTAACCAGGACAGACAGCTCAGAGGAACAAAAGTCTAGAAACACACCTAAGTATATATATAAATTTAGCATATGATTAAAACTGGCAATTTCAAAGCAGTGGGAAAAGAATGGATTTCTTAACAAATGACATTAGGACACTGGGAAAAAATTAAGTTAGCAGAGTAGTTAAGGGCATGGGTTCCAGGGCTCAACTACCTGAACCTGAATCCTATCTCTGCCATTTTTACTAGCTGAGCAACCATACCTATATCACAGGCTGGTTGAAAGTATTAAATAAGTCAGTACAAACGAAGCATATGCCTGGCATATAATATGCACTCAAAAAATTAGCTATTATTAGTATTATTATTTAATAACAGAATAAGTTCCAGACTGAGTAAAGATTTAAATGCAAAAAATGACATCAAAAAAGAGGTACAAGAATATATCATGATATTTATCTAATCTTGTTAAGGGAAGACCCTTCTAAGAATGACACCACAGGTAAAGAAAATTATTTAAAAGACCAATAAATTTTACTACATTAAATTATTTAAAATGTTTATATGTGGAAAACAATAAAGTTAGAAGATAAACGATAAAGGGAGGGAAATATAAATATAAATTAAATGGCATTAAGCCATTTATGAGAAAATATTCAACCTCAGTAGCAATCAAAGAAATGCAAACTAAAACAGCAATGCAAAACCATTATAATCGTATCAGATTTGCAAATACTATTTTCCTCCTTTTTAGTTTGGCAGAGACAGCTGGAAACAGGCACTCTCACCCTAGCAGAAGTGTACGCATGTTAAAGACTTTTTTGAGAGTGATTTAGCTTAGCATATCAAAAGCCCTTAAAAATGTTCATCTATTTCATCTACCCATTTTACTTCTATAAATGTATCCTCCAAAAATAATCAGGGAAGGGAACTGCATTAAAATACAGACAAAATGTTTTTACAACAAAAAGTGGGGGCACCAAATGTAAATAACAGATTAAATAAATATTTTGTATTTTGTGAATGGATGTTTCTTTGTTTTACAGTGTTGGTATATATATTCTGGTATATACATATATATATATGTAAGCAACAGTCATATCTATATAGTGGGATTTGGGGTTATTTTTTTGTTTCTGTTTTCTAAATTCCTGGAGAGAATATGAATTACTTGTGTAAAATTGGGGAGGGGGTGAACGCCCCACCCATGAGCTCTTGAAAATGATGAGTGGAGGAGAAGACATGTAAATAAGTAACTAACAATAATAATCATGCTTCCAGAGTACACAGAAGGGCTTGATTCAGCCTGGAGCTGAGTTTTGAAGGATGAATTTGCCAGGGAATGAAGCAGAATGTCAAGTACAAAAAAAATGAAAGGGAAAAAGAGCCTATTGTGTTAGTAAACGACACGCAATTTAGGCATGGAAGGAAGGGCAGCTGACTGTGAAGGATTTGAAGTAAAAGCCAGATGACAAACATTTCTGAATGTCAAATTAAATGAGTTTAGAATTACCTTGTCAAAGAAGATTCAATAAAGAGCTCTTATGATTCATTTACACAAAGATCAAGAAAAGGCAAAACAAACGGAGATACAAGAATGGTCAGGGGTAGGTACAAACTTCTAGAAGGTAGGATAAATAGGCACTAGGGACATAATGTATGACATGATGACCATGGCTAACATTGCTGCATGACATAGAGGAAAGTTGCTAAGAGTTCTCATCATGAGGAGATAAAATGTTTCTCTCTTTTTGCCTTTTTTTTTGTATTGTATCTATATGAGATGATGGATGTTAGCTGAACCTATTGTGGTAATCATTTCACAATATACGTAAATCAAAACATCATGTTGTACACCTTAATCTTATACAGTGATGTACAGCAATTATTTCTTAATAAAACTGGAAAAAAAGAATTCTATTTTAAGTAGTTGTAAAGATTTGGGGGGAAAAAAGGCAATAACAAACGGTAATAGAAGAGTGGTTGGGGTTAGGAATGCAGATACTATCTTGGAAGAGACATAAAGCAACCATCCGGAGTGCTGGAAATGTTCTTTATCTTGATCTGAGTGGGGGTTACATGGGTGGATACAAATGTTGAAATCCAGTAAGCTATATGATTAATATTTGTGCACTTTATGTTATTCTTCATAAAAAAGGAAAGAGTTTTTAGCAAGAAACTATGGTAATTAAACTATTTTAGAACGATCACTCTGGAGAACAGGCTGGGAGACTGACAAGAACATCCAGGGGCAGGCCTTCTGAGACACTGAGGATGCATTCCAGGAAAAAGATCGTCAAATTTCTAACTGGGTTGGAGGAAAGGCAGTGAGGAGGACTTTTGGGAAATGGAACCGACAAGACTTTGAGTACGATTACTGAGGAAAAAGGAGAAATCAGAGATGACTCTGATATCCTTAAAGGAGCTCATGAATACAGGAGAAGAAAGAGCAGCTTTACAGAGGTAAGTACTGAACAGGAAAAATCTGAGATGCCTGTGGGTCATCCAGCTGTCCAGTAGCAATGATTATACACACTAACTACATGCTAGGTCATCTAAGTACTTTACACGTATTAATTCATTTATCCTCACAAAGACCATAGGAGGTAGGCACTATTACTAGCCCTTTTACAGATGAAGAAACTGAAGCATAGAGAGGTTAAGTGACTTGTCCAGGATCACATTTGATAAGTGGTAGAAAAAGGATTTGAACCCAGGACATCTGGCTCAAGAACTCATGCTCTCAGGGTAACCACCGAGATACAAGTGATGTACCTCTGCCATAAAGGAAAGAGCTGAAGCCCTGGAGATAGCTGAGAGCACACAGGAAGAGCATATACAAAAATCAAGAATAAAAAAACATGCTTCTCAGTGCTGTTGCAAGGGTTAAATGAGATGACATCTACAAACAAACCCCTCGGCAATACACAAGTAACGGAGTCAGCACTCAATTGAAGGAAGCTATTAAGGATAATTCTTCAACAAAATAGTATCATACTAAAGAGCCTAGGTTAGATTAAAAGAAGTTTAAAGGACATAACAACCGGATATAGTGTGTGGTTATAGGTTCGATGTTGGTATGGAAAAAACGATGAAGATACTTAAGGGTCAATAGGGGAAATCTGAAATATGATCTGGGCATTAGTTAAAATTAAAATGTCCTGACCTGGAAAAGTGGAGAAAATTGAAAATAAGATAGAATGAAAAATTGTTTGTATGATCTTGCTTTATTCTAAAAACAGAATACATATATATGCCCAGAGAAAGATCGATTAGAGGGTGCACTAAGATATTAACAGTGGTGATCTCTAGGTGATAGGAAAGTGAGTCTTTTAATTTTTTATAAGGTACTACAATGCACATATCATATTGCCTGGGTGGCTCAGTCGGTTAAGCGTCTGCCTTCGGCTCGGGTCATGATCCCAGGGTGCTGGGATCGAGCCCCGCATCGGGCTCCTTGCTCAGCGGAGAGCCTGCTTCTCCCTCTCCCTCTGCCTGCCTCTCTGCCTACCTGTGCTCTCTATCTCTCTGTCAAATAAATAAATAAAATCTTTAAAAAAAAACAATCAATTTAAAGTTGAAGAGAAAGATTATTTTATATTTTGTAACTTTCCATTAAAAGAACTCAGACACGAATAAGTAGAGCAAATCTCAAACAAACAATGGACAAGCTGGCTCCAGATGCCAAGCAAAGGAGGGGAACACAACCTCACTCCAGTTGGTAATGCAAAGGCTCAATGTAACACTCTTCTGTATCCATCTTCTTTTGCCTCTCTTTTGTTGAGCAGCTGCCTTTCCAAATGATGAGAAAATTTAGCACGATTGCCTCCCTCTCATTTGTGTCACTCACTCTAAGCAAACAAAACAACATGCACCTCCTGGCATCCCCACAGAGAGCCAATGAAGCAGGCAAAAGTGAAGAGCCTGAGAAATACCAAACACTTCATACCCTGTGTCCACTCCGTAGGCAAAGCAACTTTCAGAGGAAGGAGGAAAGTTCTCATGGAGAAACCTTTCCTTTGGGATTACACAGACAGAAGAGATTCTCCTGGAAACATTTCAAACTTTATTGAAGGTTTCATCAGAGAAGTGCTGGCCCCTAATAGAACTTCACAAATTTAATGGCAAAGAAGTAATTTTCATTTCTCTTAAATTTAAAGATAGGATTAGGGAGCAGAGGCAACGCAGACAGGGGAGAACCCAGTATGGGCAGAACAAGTGAAGAGGGATGCACCACTGCTGAAACACTCTCCTCATGGCTAGGAATCCCAGGAAACTGCACAGCTGCCAGATCTGCCTGGTAAATTCCAGCAGACCAGTTGAGGACCCTCACCCATCCTCGTTCATCTTCAAAACTGCCTCAGCATTCAGCATATCGCCTCTTACATAGTAAACAGTCAACAAATGAATGCAAGCATAAGTGAACAGTCTGAACTGAGGGTTTATGGACCGAGCTATATAACTTTGGCGGCTAAAATAACTTAACATGAAACAGAACCAAATGTTAATATCAATATCAGTAACACTTGATGCAATATGATCAAAAGATTAAAACTCTAATACTTAGCACATTATGAGTGTTTAACAGGTCCTGCTCAATAAGTATTTGTTGGATGTTAATGCTCCAGGATTTTTTGCAACCCAAACTCTCAGATCCATTATGAGATATTATTTAAAGGTCTGTGCTCTCACTTGCATGCTGACTTTTACAGTTTTTCCTTAGAGATGGAAAAAGGTTCCTGAGGATGGAAAAAACTTTTAGAGTATCATACCCTGTGCCAATATGCTGGCCTGGTAAGGGTTTATCAATCTATTCTCATCGGTTCCAGCTGAAAACTTACGTGGACTGCATGGGGCGCCTGGTGGCAGTTGGTTGAACGACCAACTTTTGGTTTCAGCTCAGGTCATGATCTCAGGGTTGTGGGATCAAACCCCACTTTGGCTCTGAGCTCAGTGCATAGTCTGCTTAGGATGCGCTCTCTCTCTCTCTGTCCCCCCAAATAAATAAATAAATCTTTAAAAAAAAATAAACTCATGTGGACTAATGAATGGGCCAGGGTTTCAACACAACCCATCCACCCAAAACATTGTAGGCCTAGGAGACTGGTCTTACTTCTGCTGAATGTCCTTTAAAAAAAAAAAAAAAATCCAGTGCCAGGCTGAGGTCCCTGGATTCCTAACTCTCCAGCCGCAATGCAGCAGCTCTGACAGAGGTCCACGCCCTCTCTTGGAAGCTGCTCGCATTCATTGTCCAGCTGCAACTTCTGCCCTTCCCCATACCCTCCACCACGAGCTTCACACCTAGTATAGTGTTACCTTCTATCCCTATTTTCCTAACCTGACCAGGGTTTCTTAAGAGGGATTGCCATTTAGATACTAAAATTTCATTTACAACATATACAAAATTGCATAAAGTAAAATACCGGTTCTTATTCCCAAACTCTCTTAGAAATCTGGGTACACACATCTTGTCAGAAAATTATATATCATCTTCAAAAAACACACAATTTCCAACAACAAAAACAAAACAGACTGAAATGTTACTAGGCCCCAAACTATACTAATACCTGGATTGTTATAAGGGCCTTATAACTCCTCCAAGACTCCAAAGTATTCTTCAATTCTAATCCATTTTCTATACTACATTATTGGTCACCTTCACTGGAGAGAAAATACAGAACAATATTTAAAGTATTTTCACATGCCTCCCTGTCATTCCAAATTTAAAGTCTCCAAGATAAAACTCAAGATCTCCAGGATCTGGGGCTTCTGGCTGGCTCAGTCGGTAGAGCATGCAACACTTGATCTCCGGGTTGTGATTTCAAGCCCCACATTGAGAATAGAGATTACTTAAGGGGGGGGAAAAAAAAAAAAGAATCCTCCAGGATCTGGTCTTATTCAGCTTCTACAGCCTACTATATCTCCCATGGATCTCTTTCATAAACTTGCTGATTAAATTAGGATGACCTAATTTCCATCCCACACAGCCAACATTTTTTCTGCCTCTAGGCCTTTGCTCTCAATAGTCCTAGTCACTTCCTACCCCCAAAGCTCCTCCTTGATTCTGAAGGGAGCACTGTATGGAGGAAAGAGAACTGACCTAGGAATCAAAATACCTGAATTCCAGATATGGTTCTAATAAAACCATGTGTGCCTTTGGACAAGTCCTATGCTTCTCTGGGTTTGGTTTCCCCATTTATAAGCAAGAAAACTGAACTAGATCATCCTAAGAGTCCTTCCTGCTTTAAAAAACAACAACGGGACATCTGGATGGCTTGGTCGGTTGAGCGGCCAACTCTTGATTTCGGGTCAGGTCGTGATCTTGGGATCCTGGGATCAGGCTCTGCACTCAGCAAGGACTCATCTTGAAGATTCTCCCTCTCTGCCCCTTCCCCCAATCACTTGTGGGCTCTCTCAAATAAATAAATCTTTTAAAAAATAAACAACAATAACAAATCCACCTCTATAATTCCTATACGCCCAACCAAATTCAATCTTGCCTTCAAGGCCTCCACAAATTTTCTCTCAGCACTCCAGTCCACACTATTTTCTCCCTTCTTTGAACTCCTGTCAGAAATCCAAAATAAATCAAACAGTGCATTCATTCAACTCAGATTTTCTTTCTTTTTTTTAAGATTTTATTTATCTGAGAGAGACAGAGAGAAAAGAGAGAACATGAACAGAGAGAGGGAGAAGCAGACTCCCTGCTGGGCAGGGATCCCAAAACGGGGCTCGATCCCAGGACCCTGAGATCACAACCCGAGCCAAAGGCAGACATTTAACCAACTGAGCTACCCAGGTGCCCCTCAACTCATTTTCTGAGCACTTTCTTGGCCAGATATTATGGCAAAGCCCTGGTAATAAATGTAAAACCGAGTAAGATCCAGACCTGTATGTATCACCTGTATATCCCTTTCCCCTCTGCTATTTTTATCCAAGTGAAGTCATGTTAAACATGAACATCAAATGCAAATGACAACACTTACTCACTTAACAAATATTTAAAGAAAACTTTCCATGTACTGTTCTAAAAAGTAAAGATACCAGTAAACAGATGAACCAACTCCCTCATCTCGTGGAGTTTATTTATTTGTGAAAGCAAACAGGAAAAACACACAAATACATAGTATAATTTTAGGAAGAAAAACAAAGGAAGGATTAAAGATTCACTAAGAGCGGTTTACATAGGATGGTCAGGGAAAGCATTTGAGCTGACACCTGAATGAAGGAGGGTACAAACTAGCACTATTCAAGAAGAGTATCCCAGGTACAGGACAAAGGCTCTGTGAAGAAGAGATGGGGAGGACAGTGGACAGCAGGTGGGAGGACTAGAGGCTAGAGCACTTCAGGACTTGGCAATTGGACTCTAAGTGTGATTGGTGGGATTCCATATGAGGGCTGAAGTAGGAGAAAGACATAATACTTTGGTTGCTATGTGGAGAAGACACTGTAAAGGGATGGAGTAGAGGAGTCAAGACCAGTTAGAGGCTATACAGAACCAATCAAGGGCTTGGCATTCAGTCTCTGTCTAGATTCACATCCTGGCTCTTCATCTTTTGCACTATGTGTTCTCAAGAAAGCTCATTTCTCTGTATGCTCACTTATGGATATGTCATATAAATTTCAAAACAAAAATTAATATAATGCACTATGCTTTTTCTTAAAGAAAAAAAAATCTTCTTCAAGGAATGATGTAGGTTATAAATTATTCTCAGTACCACTCCATAATCCAACCATCAGCCCCATCTTAGCAGAGACAGTCACAATGGCCAAAGCAGTTACACCACATGCCATGCCATTTTCCCTTCTGACTTTGTATATAAACTTTTCTGTCCCCTCTTTCCTGGAAATTTGTCTGGGCATAAAGCCTCTCATACCTGGCAACATGTCACACTCAGTGCCCCTATCCCCAGTCCCCATAGCCCTAAATATGTCCAGACACTAAAGCTAGAATATTCCTTAAAAAAAAAAAAAATAGCATCACAATTTAGGAGAAAAAGAGGGAAAGAAAATGGAAATAATCCAAATACATATCCACAGAATCATCTAGGAGGGTTCTTCTCATCAATGTACAGGAATCACAGCACCTTCAGCTAGTTACAGTGAGTATTCATAAAATGACCTCAAGTGATAAGCATTTTTTTCTTTTTTTTTTTTTAAAGATTTTACTTATTTGACAGAGAGAGACAGTGAGAGCAGGAACACAAGCAGGGGGAGTGGGAGAGGGAGAAGCAGGCTTCCCGCTGAGCAGGGAGCCCGATGCGGGACTCGATCCCAGGACCCCGGGATCATGACCTGAGCCGAAGGCAGACGCTTAACAACTGCGCCACCCAGGCGCCCCGAGTGATAAGCATTTCTAACGGAACAAAGGTCTAAGTCAATGAGGGGAAAAAAGAATTCTAACTTTTTCATTTCTTTACTCAATTTCCATAGTATTATATGCCCTTCAGTTTTCTTTCTTGTCCCATCCACCCATCTCCCCACACCCATGGCCGTGGTGACCTACCTACCAGGTCCAACCCTTTATATATATATATTATTTTTAAGCAATCTCTACACACAACGTGGGGCTCAAACTCACAACCCTGAGATTAAGAGTCTAATGCTCTACCAACTGAGCCAGCCACGTACCTTTTGATGTGGCTTCAACCAAGTCTGAGCCTCTTATCCTGAGATCTACCCTGGCCCTCCAGGGACCAGTAACAGTGACAAATACATGGGAACTAATAAGTAGGCAACTTGAATGTGGGCAGGGTTGGGCACATAATACCGCTCCCAAATTGGCTTTCTTGCTCATATCTAAACCAGGAATAAACCAAAGCTGATAAATGTTATTTTACCAACACCTCTCAGCAAAGCGATTTCAAATTAATTCTGACCACTGAGGTACTAATGGGGATTTTAAAAATGGTTTGAAATAAGATACAAAGTGGCCTTTGCCCATCTCCCATAACTCTACTATCACTTTCTGTATAAACATTTTGGTCCTAATACTATTCTAATTCAAGACAATGTCAATTTCAAGACCTGTCAAAATACAAATGTGGGGAAAAAAGGAGCAAAACAAAACCTTCACAACTGGTATTTCTGATTAATTTGACATTAAGTACACAAATGAACCCTTTGATCTTAAATCCCATTTTTCCATACCCTCCCTAGCCCTATACAGTATTAAATATTCATTTGTAAGCTGGGTTTTCTTCATCTCTAGGTCTCTGTGTACAGATTCTAGAGTCCACTGAGAAACAAAAGCTTTGACATCCCTCCCATACCAGTACAACATTTTAAGAGAACTTCCATCCCCCTTGGGTCCCAGTGTTAGAATCACTCTGGTTTGTGTAGAAGCCCTTTGGGTCTAAGCACCTAGAATCCATCCATGGCCAATCAGACCTTCAGGAAAACCTTCTCCAGGTAGTCCTTACTACCAACTACCCGGTACTTCTGAATGCAGGAGATATTATGCTAAGTGGAGTTCCTGGCAACAGAAAATGTAATCTAACACAACTGACAGCGAAATAAGTAACTGGGCCCTGTTCACTCACTAAAAAATATACCCCCATGTTCAGCCTCCTTGTCAAGGATCATCACAGCACCTAGACCAGAGGGCAGAGTGATGTACAAATGGCCACTTCTCAACAGCAGCATTCCAATCAGGAGGTATCCAACACCCACATCCAAAAATAATTTCCCATCTACTTTCTTAACTTTATCCACTCACTGATTCTTCAAACACCTAATATGAAGCATGTTCACTGAAAAAAAAGTGGTGAGAGAACAAACAGACACTTGAAAGCACTAGCCCAGTGCTTTTTCCACAGTGGATATTCAACAAATGGTGAACACAAGAAAGAGTGCATGAATGACAGTAATACAGATGAGTGTCTGACAAAACATTCCAAGACACTGACTCCCTGATGAGAGGCACTTTCTGCTCCACTCCAATTAGCCTTTAGGATAAGGAAGAATAGGGAGAAGGGGGGGAAATCCACAAATATCTAGATTCAAACTTGTCCTTCACTCAATTAACATCCAAGATCCCAACTTTACACCAAAGAAAGACAAAAAGCCACCAACATTTATACCTATACACTCAAAGTTGGTTTCCAGAACACTGACAATCAGGGTTCTCAGCATATTCTAAGCACTATGACCCTTTATCACAAGAGTCCACTAAAAAAGTTTTTATTGCTTATGCTATTAACAAAGGGTTAGTAGATTCATTCTATCCTATTTGCTTCGGGATCCTAAATTCTAGTATAAACAAATGATTCCAACACTTCTAGAAAGGCCCTGCTTGGGCTAATCTGTTACTTTTAGTATAGTCTTACAAAGGCTAGATTCTTTTTAAGCTCTTAAAGGACTTAGGTAAAATTCTTTTGATAATTTTTTTAGAAGATCATTTCCGGAGTTTATAGACGTTACACAATGATTCACGCTGATGGGGGGAAAAGCACATTTTATTTCCAAAAGGCTCCCTTCACCGAAAGCTATAATTGCTAACATATCTGATATTGACTTCCTGCATAAAACAAAAAACAAAGCAACAATTATCATCATAGGTCTAAAAAGAGAGATGTATAAAGAAAAACACAAAGTGCTCAGCTTGGTTAGCCAGACAAAGGGAAAGAAAGGATGAGTCCAGAGGGGCAATCTGCACATTTGGTAGCTGCCACTGGAGTCCTTGAAAGACAACTTGTTCATTCTGTGAACATCTGTGTGTTGAAGAGGGATGGGAAAACAGTGAAAGTAAGAAACACTAAAAGAAAACTCCGGCTAACTACAAGGAGATAATCTGTAATCATCAGTCTGGAAAGCTCAGAAAATGTTTCCTAGAGAGGTTATGAAATCTCTCGAGAGACAGCAAATCACTTGAGAGAGATTTAAGGATATTTGGAGGCAGAGTGAGTTAAAATGGTCAAATGGTTCTACCATACTAGGAGATTATATCTGAGTACCAAAAGGATATTCCAGTCGCATTTTTCTAAGCATTCAGCCACCTTAGAAAATCTATATCACTCCTTTAATAAATGATAAAAATAACAAATGCTTACCACATATAAAAACATTATGAGTAAGCAATGAACCAAAAATGCAAATAAACATCTCTGACATTTAAATAAGAGCAATGCCAAAGTCACAATTTGAGACCCCAATTCTCAAAACTAACCTCAAGAGCATTCTCACAAAAACTCCTACCAAAAGATCACCGGTCAACTAATAAGGAAATTAGCCATTCTCTAGAGGAAATCCTAGCTGATTTTCCTTTCTGATCTATAACCACAGGCTACAGATAAAACAAAATGGCTTTCAGGTGACACAAGATTACAAACTACGAGAAGGAACCAAGGGACTAGTCAGGGCATGAACTCTGGCTGGACCTGGGGATTACCCTCCTCTAGAAGAACTAGAATAACTGAGCTAAGAGATCCCCCTGACATCAAACTCCAGACACTTACAAATAAAAGTGGCAAAGCTGGAACTTTAACCCATATCTTTGGAGCCTAAATCCCCTACACTGAGAGGTCACATTCTTCTTTTTTTTTTTTAAGGTTTTATTTATTTGACAGAGAGAGAGAGACAGCGAGAGAGGGAACACAAGCAGGGGGAGCAGAAGAGGGAGAAGCAGGCTTCCCACTGAGCAGGGAGCCCGATGTGGGGCTTGATCCCAGCACCCTCGGATCATGACCCGAGCCGAAGGCAGATGCTTAACGACTGAGCCACCCAGGTGCCCCGAGAGGTCACATTCTTCTGAGATACAAAACCCAAACTGGGTCACGTCCTCACATGATTAGAGCTGCTGGTGAGAATTTTACCTATCAAAGCCCCATTCAATGGGGCAAGCTTTCTAGTTAGAGACTTTTTAAGGTAAAAATGGGTATAGAGAACTAAGATCATATTTTGGGTTTACATTTTGTAGGTTACAAAAAACTATGGCTGACTCTAGCATTAATTAAAATAAAAATTCTGTAGTTGACAAACTTGATTTTTTTTTTTTTTTTTGCAGAACCCCCTTCCCCACTACCTCATATCCCTTGCCTAAAAACCAAGTCTTCAGAGCACTGACAAGTTCAGAGGAAAAGGCCTAGAGGTTGCGTAAGGAAGAATCAGACATCTAGATTGTATTCAAAGTGGGAGACAATTCTAATAAAATGGCTCCACCCACTACTGCCCTTCCTGAGCCCATTATCTGCAGAGAATCAAAGGGTCTGGCTATAAACTTGGGTATTCAAAGGCCCTGTAAGTTCCCTAGCTGTGTATATGACCAACACAATTAACTGGTAAGAAATGCAGAGGGGTAGGAAGAGCTCTGCACATCTCTAAATCCTGGCTTTCCCATTCCTTCGAAATTCCACACAGTAACTCTCCAGAGGCCTCTATTGTTCCTCCATAACAAAAAGTGAAATAAATGTGCATTTTCTCTTAACTGGTCTTATTAAGAAAGGTAATCTCAATTCATTTTTATCTTGCCAGTACCAAATTTTAAAATTCAGCATTTTTAAAGAACAAGGGAATATTGGGGGATAAGGACACCTCAACTCAAATGAGATCTTTAGGGCAGAGGCCCTGGTTTGGGAGCTCAACTTCACCACCTAGTAAAGGCTCTTAAACAAATGACAACATTGATCTCTGTCCCAGGGTAGTCGTAAAAGAAAGAAAAACTTTCACCAAAGCATTGCAACCCACATGGGGAGTATAAAGGATAAACTGCCGGCCGTGCTGTTCCACATACATATTCCAGTTCAATGTTTGCCTGGTCAGATCCAGCTCTTTTCTAGATACCCAGCAGCCCTGTGGTCAGTGCAATGAGTTCTTACCCTGGGAATCAAGCTATTGGAGGCTATGGTTAAATGGGGCAGGAATTTAAACACCCAGGTATCTTTGCTACCTTCACGTTTTTTAACCTCCTGAATTAAGAACTTGTACCTTACCTGAGATAGCATACCACATTGCTGTACCCTGATGTCACATTAATCTTAAAAACACTGCTTTGCCCATCACTCCTTTTCTCAAAAATCTTTAAAAGCCTGAGAATGTGTATAGGATAAAGTTCCAGCTCCTGAGCCAGAATTCAAGCTGACCAGTCCACTTCAACTGAACGTCCCCCTACCCATTATTGAAGGCAGCTGTGGAAGCACAAGCTTTAGAGGAAGACAACCAGGAGTTAGAATTCCAGCTGTACCACTCACTGCTTGTGTGATCTTGGGCAGGTTACTCATCTTCTGGATCTCCTCTCTTTAAAACAAGAATCCCCTCTCTCTAAACCAAGAATAACAATACCTACTTCGTATGACTAGAGGATAAAAGAGAGAGCATGGCATGTGGCACAGAGTAAGATGCTCAGAAAGTATCACTTTTCCTGCCAGCTCCAGTCCAAATGATCTACTCTCTCTCTCTTCTTGGAAACTCTCCCCAGCAACTCTCCACCAGTTTTAGAGCCACACTTTGCTTTAAGGCCCAACTGAAATCCCTTCTCTTCTAGGAAGCCACCCTGGCTCATAATCCTTTTCTCCTCTGAGCTTCTATAATTAATTCTTATATTCTAAGCCAACAGATCGAAGATTTTTATTCTTCTCTTATGTGTCATTACTCTTTCTCCAATGAGCCCACAAACCCAAGAGCAAAGTTTTTACTAAATATCAACCAATCACTAATTGATCCATAAAAAATACTTTGAAGAGAATATCACTTCCCATATACACTTGAACAAATCTCCCCCATATCTTGCGGAGTTTTTTTCCAAGGGTGAGAGTTACTGGATAAATGAAAAGGAAGCTTGTGTCTACGTAGTCACAGGGGAACGCTCAGACAAGCCAGCAGAGTCCAGGAAGCCTTTACTTCACTCCCTGCATTCAACAGACTCCTCTTGAGCTCTTGCTTTGTGCAGTCCTTAATTCAGCACTAGAGACAGACTATGAGCAATTTGGTCTCTCTACCTTTGATCAGCTTTCTGGAACCTAAACTATTTCTGATTCTTTAGAAACCCCTGTTTCTGAAAATTTTCATCAGTGAAGGGATTCACCTTCTGAAAATATTACTTGGAGAAAAAAAAAATAACACAGTTACTTGGGTTTTAATTTTGTGGCCCTATCCCAAGATGGCCAGTCCAAGTGTGTGGATGCAAGAGATAACTCAACACTGTCCTAGAGATGAGATAATGACCCCTTTCCCATTCCCAAGACCCTGATGTCTAAACAACAGAAACACCTGCATAGGGATAAAATCAAGAACTAGACTAAGACATCATTAAGGCAAATTCTCTCACTTAGGGAAGAAACAAGAAGTTGTTTTATTCATATTCAAGGAACTGTAAATGACATTCATATAAAAGATTCCAGGAAAATAATCTCTGTAGAAAAACTTGAAAATGTTCAGTCTCTTGAATTCTACTAAATTACTAAATTCTTGGATAAGGTAGCACAAACACTGGCTAAAGTGTATTCCATTAGTCTTGAGTCACTTAAAAAATACATCTTTAATACTTAGTGCACTTCAGGAGAAGGGCAAAAAAGGAAAGCTAATCATTCATCAATAGTCGCAGTTTAATTTGTTGAAGTGATAGAGTGCAAAGTTAATTTTCCTTTGTTTGAGTTCCGTGTGTGTGTGTGTGTGTGTGTGTGTGTGTGTGTGTGTGTGTGTGTGTCCCTCAAGGAGCCTGCATACAAGCTACCACAGCTCCAGGTAAGGGCTCCACAGCCACAGCAGTGCAGCTTGGGCGAGTCCAGAGGACCGGGCGCCGTGCCGAGCCCACTCCCAGGCCCGCCGGGACTGCCAGCAGTCTCCTCTAGGCACCGCAGCTCCGCACTTCCCCAGACCCTGGTCTCCCGGCTCCCCACCCCCAACTGCGTGGCCCCAGCCCCGCCGGAAAGCAGAGCCTGTCCCAACCGACCGCCCGGAGGGCAGTCCCCACCAGCCCCGCGCAGTTGTCCCTCCGCCCTGCTCCTCTGAGCCTGCAGAGGCCCCCCGAGTGTGGGCGCCCGGCGCGAATACTCACGGAGCTGGAACTCGGCCGGGGCTAGGAGCGGTGAATAGCGGGGAAAGGGCTAGGACTGCAGCGGCAGGCAGGGCGCGGCAGAGCGGAACCGGCGCCCCTCCTGGAGTAAGGGCACGGGCAATCCTCCCTTCCTCCAACCCTCCCACCCCCCACACAGACACAGACCGGCTGGGAAAGCCGGGGCGGCGGCCGGACGCACTTACCTCTGAGCTCCCCAGACAGCCTGGTCGCTCGCAATGATGAGGGCTTGTCTGGAGCCGTGCAGCCCGGAGGAGGAGCCGCTCCGGGAGAGAGGGCGGTGGTCGGGCAGGCATCCGCGCCCGGGGCTGTGGCCCGGCTGGAGGGAGAGAGATGGGAGGGAGCACGAATTTGAGTGGAGGGGGGCGTGGAGGAGGTGTGCCTCCACCCGAGATGGAGAGGGTGGGCTGCTGGAACCCGGTGGAGGGGTGTGCTCCGAGGCACTGGAGGGAACAAGAAAACCGCGCTAGGAGTACGGAGTTAGGGGGTAGGGGGAACCGGGGCTGGGAAAATGGGGGTGGGAGGCAGGATGAGGAGTTGGCCCTCAAACTGGTCAGCCCTCACCTCGGCACCAACCGAACAAGAATTGTCTGGATCTGGAGCAAAGCACAAGGGGGTCTGAAACTTTATGTCATTTTCTCATACACACGTGACCCCCCTGCAGTCCAGATGGTTTCAATCACTGTAGGAAAAAAGCGGCTCTGCTGGTATGCATGAAAAGCCGGAGTTGGGAGAGTCTGGGAAAAGCTGCCTGTACAGTTTGCCTGCCTTCAAACAAACCGATGAGCTCTTTCCGTTCTCCCCACCCTTGGCCTGGGGGAGCCCTGCAAAACCCAAAAAGACATGACAAGAAGCTACATTTGGAACTGCAGCAGTGGCGGAGAAACTCTGAAAGCACTAGGGCTCCAAGGAGTCTGATCTGAACCAAAAGTTCAGAGGGCATTCGAGATTTTATTTTAAGTACTCCATTGAGCTTGCAAAACCCAGAACTAGAATAGGGTGTCATTAAATAAGCAATGGAATACTAGCAGTGAGAATCTGTGATTTATTAGTGGAATTCTGAAAGACATTGTTAACTCAGTGTGACAATCCACTTGGAAAAGAAAAACGCAAACCACTTAAAATCCAAAGCCGTACATACTTGGTGGGATGTTAGGAAGCCATGTAACCCAATTTCTCAACCCATAAATCACTATAAATAGACCTTGATATTGTAATGCATAAAATTGACTTTTACAAACCTAGTTACAATTTGAAGGAGCAAATGTGCATGAATGAACATAAACACACTATAAGGCCAAGCCATGTTTCAAAGCCCAAGCCAATTCAATTGTCATATATCCTAAAGAGGGACTTACTGAGCTGCAGGACAAGCATCAAAAATAATGGTGATTTTAAGATTTATCCTGGAAATAAATGAATTTATTCATGATAGAATAGAAATAATGGCAAGAAACAAACTGATAAAGTCTATTGTTCCTTTGCTCAAAAAAGATAACATAAATTACTAGTACTAACCCTTCATCTTAGTAATAGTGATGCCAGAAGATACGTTTGGGCTTTCTAGCAGAAGGTCTTATATTCAGTGTGACACAGCTGTCTGTGAGTGAAAAATAATTAGTACTTGGTAAAGTGAATTGGTTCTCCATTAGGAAAACCCAAGACTTTTGTTGTTGAGGCACACTGGAAAATACAGGTGAAAACCTGAAACAGGGTACATCAGAATAAAGTCTACTCCAAATTCAAAATCTAGCAGCAAGTTTCTCCTCTAGTTCAGTGAAGCACTTGAGCCCTTCAGGAGACCAACATATATGGATGGACTTAGCCTTTTCCAGTCTTCAGTCTCCAGTTAGGGTGGTTCTGTCCTCCACAAGCAACAAGAGAACTCATGTAGAAGAATCCTTGGGGAACTCAAGCCACAGAATTTAATAATGTTCCAGGCAAATTCCACCTGCAGCTCCCTAAGCTCTGGAAGGAGGTTCTTAAGTTTCCCACTTGCAAAACTATTAAAATTTCTATCAAAATCCTGTTTTCCTAGTGAGTGACATCTGTAAAGAAAGCCAACTCAAAAGAAAGCATGGACGTTTTCTTCAGGCAGAGCCAGGACAGTAACAAGTTTTCATTCACCTCTAGCAGCCACTGCCTCTTATGCGCCCTAACGCAATGTAGGAGGGCAATAACAAGATGCAGTCACCCCTCTTCTTGGCCAGTGCTATTGCAAATTATGCATAGAGCGTTTTTACTCCTTAAGAAAAACCTTAAGTAGATCTGCTCTTTCAGAAAGCAAATTAACATCCCTTAAATTTTCCAAATACAGGGCGCCTGGGTGGCTCAGTCGTTAGGCGTCTGCCTTCGGCTCAGGTCATGATCCCAGCGTCCTAGAATCGAGCCCCGCATCAGGCTCCCTGTTCAGCGGGTATTCTGCTTCTCCCTCTGCCCTTCACCCTGCTTGTGTGCTCTCTCACTCTCTCTCAAATAAATAAATAAGATCTTTTTTTTTTAAGATTCTACTTATTTATTTGACAGAGAAAGAGACAGCACAAGTAGGCAGAGCAGCAGGCAGAACCGCAGGCAGAGAGAAAGGGAGAAGCAGGCTCTCCTCCGCCGAGCAGGGAGCCCGACATGGGGCTCGATCTCAGGACCCTGAGATCATGACCCAAGCTGAAAGCAGCCGCTTAACTGGCTGAGCCACCCAGGCACCCCTAAAATCTTTAAAAAATAATAAAATAAAAAACAAAAAAGTTTTCTAAATACAGCCTAAATATTGTCTTAAGTCTAACTCCACTGATGGTCAGTATTAGTCAGTTAATACTGGCCAAAATTTTATTAGAAACACTGACATCTGAAATGTTTTTAATGCTGTTTTAAATGGTGCTAATTAAGTAATTTGCATTCATCTAATGTCCACATCACTTGACCAAGCTAAGGGAGACATAAGCTCTGTGAGGCCTAGGACCAGATATGTCTTGCTAATAATTACACCATATGTGCTTAGCACAGTGTCCAGCATGAAATAGGTGCACAATAATACATAAATGCTGCTTGAGTAAATGAAAAGTAAATAAAACCACTCCCCATAAGGTTATAATCCTGTGGAGGCATGTGATTTGTAAACAACAGAATGAAATAACAGCTTTAGGAAGGATACTAGCAACAGAAAAGAGGAAGAGGTAATTAGCATTAGTTGGCTTTGGGCTTTACTCACAATATATATTCAGAAATGTTCAGAGACTGCTACAAATAAAAAGCGTTTATAGGAGGAATTTGGTATATTTAGTGCCTAATTCTGGGATCTCACAGATATACTTTCCCATGTCCCCATTATTCAGTCCCCTCAACACAGAGCCAAGACAAGATTTGAGCATAAACATCCTGGCTCTAATTTGGATAGTATGAATGCTGTTCCTTTCATCCTCTTTCATACATGTCCTCCACCCCCAAGCCATTTCCTCTGTACTGTCTTCTGTCAGTCTAATGAAAGTTTCCTAATCTTTAGAAGCAGTAGCTTTGCTTCTTTTTGTCTGGAGAAATACAATATACTCTGATTACATGGTTATATTCCATACAGATGCCTGGCAACACATCTTATAGCTAAGAGTCTGTTTAATATTTTAACTTTGAGGGACTTATGATTCAACTATTTTGTTATATACCAAAATAGCACTTGACATCACAGAGATGGGCTTTACTTCCTTTCGCTATTTTAAATCCTGCACTTAAACATAGTGAGTAGTTTGTGTTTTCTGGTTCATAGATTTTGCTTGGGCATGTTTTTTTCTTTTTTTTGAGGGACAAAGCATTAAGATTTTTGAGGAAATCTTTCAGGTTTGCAGATCTAGTACTCATGAAGCAGTTATTTCCTCCTATGTAGTCTGCCTATAATAGTATAAGTGGTCTTAATTAAAGGGGCAATGGTGGGCTTATCTGTGTTTCATGATCCAAATAACCAGGTTTCTCTAAAGCAGGCAACTGGGCAAGAAGGTTGTCCCAGATGACCTTTAAGTTTTCTAGGGCATGCGTTTCCACATACCATTTCCTTTTTTAAAGATTTTATTTATTTATTTGACAGAGAGATACGCAGCGAGAGAGGGAACACAAGCAGGGGGAGTGGGAGAGGGAGAAGCAGGCTTCCCGCTGAGCAGGGAACCTGATGCGGGGCTTGATCCCAGGACCCTGAGATCATGACCTGAGCCGAACGCAGACGCGTAATGACTGAGCAGCCCAGGCACCCCTCATTTCCTTTTTTAAAATTTTTTAATAAAAATAGTATGTTTTGTTTAAATAGCTAACCTTAAATGCTAAAGATTGAAATCATCCTAAAATGTTTTTTAGAGAAACTAATTACTAATTATTAATCCATAACCTCAACAAGTACTATTTAATCCAATTCTGCTTTCCATTCTCCCTACATTTGAGTAGAACCTCATTTCTAAAGCACCCCATATTTACCCTTGAACTTTTTGCATAAGCTTTAAGACTTAGGGCCAGTTTCAACATAAAACAACTCTGATCTGGGCGCCTGGGTGGCTCAGTTGGTTGAGCGACTGCCTTCGGCTCAGGTCATGGTCCTGGAGTCCCTGGATCGAGTCCCACATCGGGCTCCTTGCTCAGCAGGGAGTCTGCTTCTCCCTCTGACCCTCCCCCCTCTCATGTGCTTTCTCTCTCTCATTCCCTCTCTCTCTCAAATAAATAAATAAAATCTTAAAAAAAAAAAAACACAACTCTGATCTATAATCTCCAGAAGCCCAGCATGACGCAGAAGTAGCTACCATGACTGCAAAGGGATGACCCTGTCATTCGCTCTGGCTTTTTACTTTCCAAGACTGTCAAAAGGTGAATATGGCTTACATCCACATAGATGCAACATCAGTGGTATGAATCCTTGTGACTAGTTTTTGCAATCAGTAAAGCGTAATAGCATGTACTAGACCACTAGTTCCTAAAGTTGAGAGCCCTTTGGAACCATCTAAGCAGCTTGTCAGAAATACAGATTCTGGCCCTAGTCCCAGACCTATTGAATTAGAATCGCCAAGGTTAAGAAACACTACACTAAATTAATTGTAAGATCTTTGTCAGTTTTACATAGGCCAATTTTCCTTTAGAGGAAAGCCCCTCTATCACCACACACTCACACAGGGTTCCCAAAAGGAATCAAGCAAGATATTACATGAATTGAAACATAATATAGCTCTTTCCTTTACAATAAGTAACTTCCTTAGGCACAACTGCCTTTACAGCCTACCTCAGAAAGATAAAATTTCTTAAACGGAATGTTCAAAAAAACACCAAAAAACAATTCCTACTAACCAAAGTTTAACAAGATTTTTAAAACAGATCATTGAGGAATCAGCATGTTTTGTTATACAAATATAGTGACACTTATAGGCTACTGAAACTATTGATTACATTTCTGTCTTTCGTAATCAGGTAAAATAATCCATAACAATTGACTAAATGTATACTCTATTAAAAGCTACTTAATTTTGGGCGCCTGGGTGGCTCAGTTGGTTGGGCGACCGCCTTCGGCTCAGGTCATGATCCTGGAGTCCCAGGATCGAGTCCCGCATCGGGCTCCCTGCTCAGCGGGGAGTCTGCTTCTCCCTCTGACCCTCTTCCCTCTCGTGCTCTCTATTTCTCATTCTCTCCCTCTCAAATAAATAAATAAAAACTTAAAAAAAAAAAAAAAAGCTACTTAATTTTACGGGGCACCTGGGTGGCTCAGATGGTTAAGCGGCTGCCTTTGGCCCAGGTCATGATCCCAGGGTCAATCAAGCCCCACATCAGGCTCCTGGCTCAGTGGGGAGCCTGCTTCTCCCTCTCCCTCTGCCTCTCTCCCTGCTCATGCTCTCTCTCTCTCTCTCTCCATCTCTTTGTCTCAAATGAATAAAATATTTTTAAAAATAATAAAAAAATAAATAAATAAAAGCTACTTAATTTTTAAAATTGTAAGAGATAAGGAGCACAGAACCCAAAATTGTCTGAAAATTTTTTGACATTGTGACTTTAAAAAAAAAACACAAATTAAAATATATACATATATATGTACGATATATACCAGGCTGAAAACTTGAAAAACAGTATAAAAGAATATATAGAGTGTGCCTGGGTGGCTCAGTCGGTTAAGCGTCTGCCTTTGGCTCAGGTCAAGATCCCAGGGTCCTGGGATTGAGTCCCGCATCGGGTTCCCTGCTCAGCAGGTAGCCTGCTTCTCCCTCTCCCTCTGCCTGCCATTCCCCCTACTTGTGCTCTCTCTCTCTTTCAAATAAATAAACAAAATCTTTAAAAAAAAAAAAAGAATATATAGAGAAAGAGAAGTCTTCCTTCCCACTCTTATCCTCCAATTGCCCTCTTTTCAGGCAATCACTGTAGTTTCTTGTATATTCTTCTAGAGATATTCAAAGGAATGCAAAATTATTTATATGTGCATAATGCATTTTTGGGAGAAGAGGTCCATAGCCTGTAACAGATAATCAAAGAGGCTAGCAATCTCGAAAAAGATAAGAATCACCATTCTAGAGCAAGGTTAAGGGTTCATGCTGTATTCCAGTTCACCGGTAGGATTAGCAGAATTGCAACCTTTAGTTTGCTTATGAGTATTACTATGCACAATTCCAGACTACAAAATAGCTTCAGCAAGCAATGTTGGTTAACATGCAGATGTGGTTATAAAATGCCACATCTGTTTGTAAATAACTTCCTCATTTTTATGTTTTTCTTAAACAAACCCTCCAATGAATAGTTCCTTCTGTTACTGTGTTAACAGGCTGACAGTGAAAATCTCCAAAGACTGTAGACACTTTTCTCTCACAACCTGAACATTTTCTTTTGGAATATAAGAAAGATTTTATCTATATCTACATAGAATTTTTTTTAAGATTTTATTTATTTATTTGAGAGAGAGAGAAAAACAGCATGAGAGGGGAGAGGATCAGAGGGAGAAGCAGGCTCCCCGTTGAGCCAGGAGCCCGATGTGGGACTCAATCCCAGGATTCCGGGACCATGACCTGAGCTGAAGGCAGTCGCCCAACCAATTGAGCCACACAGGCACCCACCTACATAGAATTTAAAGGGGGAAAGTAACTTAGTACTCCTGATAAGAATAATTAACATAAATTACAAGATTATTAATAAAGATCTTAAGAATCATATGTTTTAAGATAAATGTTATTTTTGTCAAGATGGTAAATCTCATTTGGATTTCAGTGATTATTATTTTAAGTGTTATAATTGGGATTTTAACATAAAGCTACAAATAAATTATTAGTTTGTTATTCTCTTTTTCTCTCTCCCTCTCAAAAAAAAATTAATAAAAAGGGGGGCACCAGGATGGCTCAGTCCATTAAGCATTCAACTCTTGATTTCAGCTCAGGTCATGATCTCGAGGCTGTGAAATCAAGCCTCACGTCAGGCTCTGAGCTGGGCATGGAGCCCGCTTATGATTCTCCCTCTCTCCCTCTCCCTCTCAATTAAAAAAAAAAAAAAAAGTTAATGTATTAACTGAACTGTTTTACTTACCCCCTTGTTCAGAGTAGAATCTGTGTCCTTGCCTGAAGACCATGCAGTGCCTTTCACTCCTCCCTTCCTAAGTGCATGAGAGATATAATAGATAAAATCAAGGTTTTTTTTCCTATAATCAGCTTGCAAAAAGGTTCAGTCTGACCTAGGTTCTTTTATTTTTTTGCACTGTAATGCCATTTGGGGTTTTATTCCAAATACCAGGCTATTTATTATTTATTTAAAGCAAATATGAGGATAGCATGATTAATGATACTGGGCAGGCTGGACCAGAGTGAGAATAAAGAATAAGATCAGATGCCGGCTACTCTTCAGATGGACAGGAAACAAGAAAAGGCTCAGAAGGCTAGAAGTTCTCCTCACTCAGATGGCTTGCTGAATGGTCCTTTTTCCTTCTCTCAGGAGCTTGAAGATAATTTTTGATTGGGAGAAATTAAAGTCTAAAAATTTACTGATTTGAAACAGTAGTTCTTGATCTTTGTTCCAATGGTATCAGTTTTAGATCTAAACAAATATCCCTAGATTAAAGAATGATTTACCTTTGGGGTGCCTGGGTGACTCAGTCAGTTAAGCGTCTGCCTTCAGCTCAGGTCATGATCCCAGGGTCCTGGGATTGAGCCCCGCATCGGGCTCCCTGCTCAGCGGGGAGCCTGCTTCTCCCTCTCCCACTCCCCCTGCTTGTGTTCCCTCTCTCTTTCTCAAATAAATAAATAAAATCTTAAAAAAGAAGAATTATTTACCTTTGTCACTAATTTTGGGCAAAAGCATCCCTGAAATAAGAATTGTGAGAATGTGATAACTTCCAGTAATTTTCCATATTACTTCCCAAAAAAAAGAACCCGTAGCAAATGAGAAAAAAAAGGGTATAGCTATTCATTTCATTTCTTTATTTAAACATCTGCAAAAAACTGTTCTTGACATCATGTAGAATAAAAGAGAGTAGGTCATATAAGCATATCTAAAATCTAGTGAGGAAGGTATATATAAACAACAAGTCAGAATAAAATATGTGGTATAAAATAGATAAAGAGGAGGAAATACAGGAATTTGCAGAAGTAGTAGAGTTTCTTACCAAGGACTGAAGGAAGGAAGGTTGGAACTCAACCTTAAATAATTGTTAGAATTTCTATTTCAATAAATAGAAAATAAAGGGAGAAATTCAAAACGAAAGGAATTGCCTCAACCATGAAATACTAACTTTAAGAACAGTGACTGCTCCTCATTTAACTAGAGTAACAGAGGCTAAGAAGGCACATTAGGTGGAAAACAGTTTGGCGGTTCCTCAAAAAGTTAAACATAGAATTACTGTATGACCCCCAATTCCAGTCCTAGGCATACACTGCAAGGATTGAAAACAGCTGTCCAAATAAATAATTTTGTACATGAATTTTCATAGCACTAGTCACAATAACCAAAAGGTAGAAACAACCCAAGTGTCCATCAATAGACAAACTGATAGACAAAATGTAGTATATTCATATAACAAAATATTATTTGGCCACAAAAAGGAATGAAGTACTGATACATCCTACAATATGGATGAACTTGGAAAACATTATATATGTGAAAGAAGACAGACACAAAAGGTCATACTGTATGATTCCATTTATATGTACTATCCAAAATAGGTAAATCCATAGAGACAAAAAGATTAGTGGTTGCCAGGGGATGGAGGGAGGGAAAATGGGTAAGGGGTCTCCTTCGGGGGTGATGAAAATGTTTTAGAACTAGACAGAAGTGATGGTTGCACAACATCATGAATGTAATTAATGCCACTGAACTGTACATCTTTAAATGGCTAATTTTTATGAAGTTATATGAGGGCCTCCCCAACTTTTAAAAAAATATGTAGACATGGGTCTGCGGTAGATACAACAAATGCTTACTAATATTCTTCCCAGTCCCCAGAAGTTTATATGTTCCACTCACCCTGCAGTTAGGCAGGGCCATGGGCTGTGAGCAGAAATGACACATGTCACTTCCAGGTCAAAGTATTTAAGAATGAGTGAGAGGGGCACCTGGCTGGTTCAGTCAGTACAGCATGCAACTCCTACACTTGGGGTCGTGAGTTCAAGCCCCACGTTGGATGTGGAGCCTACCTTAAAAAAATAAAAAAAAAAGAATAAGAGATGTGCATGCCTCTCTTCTCCAACCACAAAACTCCAAAGCCACGTAAGACAATGGGGCAGAATGGATCACTGAATAAACAAATGCTTCCCTATTGACCCATGCTGGACATGTTGTAGGAGCAAGAAATAGACTTTTATTGTCTTAAGCCATGGAGTTGTTACTGCAGCATAAGCTAAACCTACTCTGAGAGGATCAGATCTAGGAAGGCCAGGAAAGCAATATTAAGAAATTTGAATCTTATTCTGAAGGGCAATGTTTTTGAGGAAAAAAGTAACATGATATGCATTTGAGGAAAATAATTCTAGAGGCAATGTGCAGCCTAAGTTAGAAACAAAGACAGTCTTTGGCCTTTTGTGCTCATCAGAAAACGCCCGAGAACTATAGTCAACTTCCAATTCTTTTATATTTCTATAAAAAATAAAATATGTGTTCTCAGAGGGGAAAATCATCTGAGGAGTTTGTAAAAATGCAATGCTGTAGTCCAGGATATCTCTATAGAGATTCTGATTCAGAATCTCCAGAGGTAGGGTCTAGACATTTATAACTGAAAAAAGTTCTATGGGAGATTCTAGACTACAGGTTAGAGTCAAGGAGAAGATGTCTACTAGTTCAGAGATGACCAATGTTACATGCTTAGTGGATTCAAATAAACAGAATAATAGAATAACTATTTTCTTGACAAATGGAATGATAAATGCTTAGGGAGTTTCTGTTAAAATAATCAGTTACGAAAAGGTTACTCACATTAACGTTTGTATAGTCACAGTTATGGTTTTGAAAATTTAAACATCAGTAAGGGTGGGGGGACCATTTGTATGCATCTACTCTATTGCTAAGTGGTAGCCTACCCCAGCATCTTTGATAGGCTGGGAAACATGGCTGACACGCTAGAGTCAAAGGACTGGAAAGCCAAGCTCCTCCCAGCACTCACATCTATCTTATTCTCCTTCCTTTCCTCTTTTCTTTTCTTGCAGGATAAACTAGCATTCCATTCTGTCTTTAGTTCCTTCCTCCTCACTGGGTATCTAACTCATCAGCCAACTTTCAAGTCATCAAGACTTAAAGAGCCAAGATTTAAGGGCTGAAAAAGTCTGGGTTACAGATACATTGGAAGCTGTCACTCTAAACTTCGTGTGTGTGTGTGTGTGTGTGTGTGTGTGTGTGTGTGTGAGAGAGATTTACTACCAAATGTGATTTATTAAGAGACTCAGCTTTCCAGCATACAGATTCTTTTTTTTTTTTTGAAAATTTTACATAAGTAAAATTTGAGAGAGAGAGAGAGCATGAGGCAGGGGGAGAAACAGCAGAAGAAGGAGAAACAGACTCCTTGTGGAGCAGGGAGCCTGACATGGGGCTCAATCCCAGGACAGCTCAATCCCAGCTGAAGGCAGACACTTAACCAACTGAGCCACCCAGCTGCCCCTAGCATGCAGATTCTGATATTGTGAAGAAATAGATCTTTTGCCAACCAAAATTCAGTTTTGCAAAAACAAATCTTCAGAGCATCTCAGGAAAAAATGATCTCTGATAAACAGCATTGAAGTTGAATGACAAAAAGTACCTTTACCATTTCTGAAACCTTACTGAAAGATGCAAAAGAAATGGACAGGCTTCACTAAAAACCTCCTCCCAATACTGACTACTGCTCAACTATCCTTTTTACTTATTCTTAGTGATTTAGATTATTTTCTTGCTTTCCACAGCAACTGTTCCAAGTTGGTATATTTTCAAGACTTCTGTCAGCAGGCAACTTGCCTTCACTGCTGAAAAAGCAAAGGTGTGACTCCCTCAACACTCCTCTATGTCCTCTCCTATGCTCTCCCCACCGCTTCCTTTCAAAGAATGACCTATGCTATGTTGGATCTTCTGTTTCCTGTATCTCATGTCTTCCTCCTTCTTTTTCTATCCCTTTCTCTCAAGTAGGCTCCACACCCAGCATGGAGTTCAATGTGGGGCTTGAACTCACAACCCTGAGATCAAGACCTGAGCTGAGATTGAGAAGGGGACACTTCACTGACTAAGCCACCCAGGTGCCCCTTTTTCTATCCCTTTTGTAAGTACCTACTCCAATAGTTTTCTGAAAAAGGATGTATAAGAGGTAAAAAAAATTTTTTGATACTTTCCAGGGCTGAAAATGATTTCAAACTATTCTCCCATTGGACTGACAGTTTAGCTGGGTAAAGAATTCTAGGTAAAAAATACTTTTGATTCAGATTTTACCTTTTTTATGTTTTTTTAAAAGATACTTATTTGAGAGAGAGAGCACATAAGTGTGCTAGCAGGGGGAGGGGAAAAGGAGGAGGGAGAGGGAGAGAATCTCAAGCAGACTCCGCACTAAGCACAGAGCCCCTCATGGGGCTTGACCACATGACCCTGAGATCATGATCTGAACTGAAACCAAGAGCCAGACACTCAACCAACTGAGCCACTCAGGCAGATTTTAGAAGATGTTGCTCCATTAGACACATGCTTTCTAATATTGCAGCTGGGAAATATAATGTTGTTTTTTGATTTTTTTTGTCTCCAGAAGCTTGTAGGATCTTTTTTACCTGAAATTTCATAGTGATGCACCTGGGTATGGGTACTTTTCAAACACTGTTCTAAGGCACATAGTAGGCCCTTTTAATCTGGAGGCTCATATCCTTTATTTAGTCCCAATAAATTTCTTATTTATTTTTATAAATTTCCTCCCCTAATTTTCTCTAATTTCTCTTTCTAGGACTCCTATTTATATGTTGGATCTCCTAGACTGATCTCTTAATTGTTCATCTATCTTTTTCTTTTACCTGATGGGGAATTTTGCATATTTTTCCTTCTAACTCTTCTATCAAACTCTACATCTTATCACTGGCTTCAGGCAGTTTATGCTCAAACTCATAAATAACTTGTCATTCCCCGAAAATGTCAAGAAAGTTAACACTTTTGATAGGCCCAGTTCTTCAGTAAAGCCTTCTCCTACCCCTAGGCAGAATGAAGTACTCCCTCTCTTTATACCCAAGGCACAGTTCATAGCCCATAACACCTGTTTACAAGTATTGTTCACCATAACCCAATCTGTTGATTCCACTAGAATGTGCACCTCTTGAAGGTGTATCCATCTTCATCTAGTAAATGGCAGTTACCCAATAAATATCTGTTGTATTACAGTAATTTCTGGGTTTTTAAAAGTATTTTATTTATTTTAGAGAGGGAAAATGAGTGCATGAGTGCAGAGGGATAGAGCGGGTGGGGTGGAGAGGCAGAGGGGAAGGGAGAAGGACAAGTAAACTCCCCACCGAGCACAGCGCTCTACTCAGGGCTCATTCCTGAGATCCTGACTTCAGCTGAAACCAAGAGTTGGATGCTTAACAGACTGAGCCACACAGGCGCCCCTACAGCAATTTCAAAAGAATATATAGTATAAATATTTGACTATGTAATCATTAGCTAAGTAAAGAATGTAACCAGAAACCTAACCCACTAGAAAAAATTACATGAGCTTAAAAATGCACCTGTGGATATTTTTAATCTTAAAAGATGATTATTTTTAAACCAAACATTCCCAATCTTATCCAAAGGCACATTCTTCATAGTTACTTACACAAACGCAAATTCAGAATTTAAAAAGCTAATTCACTTTTAAATCATCTGTTTACCTAAGCAGGCCACCTGAACAGTTTCCTTAGAATTACAGAATATAGGGGCGCCTGGGTGGCTCAGTCGTTGGGTGTCTGCCATCAGCTCAGGTCATGGTCCCAGGGTCCTGGGATCAAGCCCTGCGTCGAGCCCCACATCGGGCTCCCTGTTCAGCGGGAGGCCTGCTTCTCCCTCTCCCACTCCCCCTGCTTGTGTTCCCTCTCTCACTGTCTCTCTCTCTGTCAAATAAATAAATAAAATCTAAAAAAAAGAAAAGAATACAGAATATATTTGTTGTTGTTGTTGCTTGGAATAACCAAAAATAAAACAAAAAAGGCAAAAAAGAAATCTCTTTAAAATATATCACCCATATAAAAGTGTTAGTAATGGGTAACCAACTCTCTAGTAATTTTTTCCAGAAATGTTAAGTGATTAAAGAGTAAGGGACAGAAAGACACTCCTGAACACTAACTACTACACAGCTACTTGAAGGCATTACAAGGCTGAATAAAGAATGTTCATTCGTATACAGGGATTTAAGCGCTGTTATGGGCTTTTTGTTTACTTTAGTTTTGGTTTGATTTTCTTTTTAAAACTATGCCCTAATGCCAAATCTTACATTTTTTTTCTTTTTCCTGTTGAACTGATGCTATGTTAAGATATAAGCACAAACATCTCATAAGTGTTCTAAATCCATCCAATTGTTTGAGAAGGCATACGTGCTAGACCAATGAAGCCAAAACATTAGAGCTAGGAATTTTGATGAAGATAATAATTGCTTACAGACCAGCTTGTTTTAACTTGCTGAACAAAGAACACAATTTTATACCACATTTTCATCACAGGCTTCTTCTCTGCATAATCACTACTATAATGAACACTTTCAAAAGGGAGATTATCTACAGGTTAAAGAGTAAGGAAGTTATCAATTAGATTCCATCATCTTCAAAATTTCACTTACTCAAACTTTATATTAATTAAAAAAATTTTTTTTGCTGGCCTAAGCACTGTTTTGAATCTTTACAAACCATTTGTTTAGTGTGCACAGCATAAATCTAAGAACGAAGACACTCGGTTAATTTCTAATACTGCCCTAGATGGCTCTATCACCTTGGATAATGTCAATAACTTATTTGTGCCTTAGTTTATTTCTAGGACATCCCTATATAGCAAAACATTTTTATCTTTCTCACATCTGAAAGCAGAATTCAGGCTCTGTGCCTATGTCAGGAGTTACTCCTTCCCCCATTAAGTTACTCTCATCACTTGCAGGCCCCTGCAGTAATTCAATACTCAGCCAATATTTGTTAAGGACCTACTCTGGGAGGGGAGTGCGGCGGAGGTGAGGATGAGCTCAGTCTCTGAGAGGACAGTAACACTAGTTTCCTGACTAACAGAGAGGATTGTCTCATTCTGCTTGTTTCACCCAACTCTGGATTTCCTATTCTTTACTTCCTCTGGAATACATAGCTGGAAGTCCTAAAAATACGGTGGTGTAGATTCACAGAATTGGACTGAGGCCATCAGTCAGTAATCAGATTGCTCCTGGGCGAGGCAGTCTGGGAGTCAACATGGTTTCAAGACAGAGGTAAGAAGTCATGGAAGGGACCAACGTCACCAATTCACAAGACCAAGATAACTCTTTGTGCATGGCACCAGTGGTGACCCTAGCTTTGCTGAATCATTTTGCCCTTATAACCCAGCCTCTAAGACAGAACTCTCTGGACTTTGGACTATGTTGATTTTTGATTCCCTTAATGTAGGGAGCCATTCATCTCAGCCCATAAGCCTTCAGTATTAGTTGTGTAAAAGCAGGGCCATGTCTTCCGACTACGTCTGAAAACTTGTAAATTACAGAGAGAAAGGAAAGGTGGGAAATGAGAGACCTTTGTTGTCCAGAGTATCAAGGGGACAAATTCTAATGGGAGACCTTGAATCTGAGACTCCAAACTCTGGCCATGTGCTTCTTGTTCCCTATCTACCCATCCCATTGGTGTTTGCATGCCTGTCTCCTGTTCTCTTTGTCTCTGATATGTTGCTTTCTCTAACCCTTGCCATTCAGAAGTCATCTTGTTCTGATCCATGGCCTTGTTCTGATTTTGGATCGGAACAAGAGGACCTAAATTTGCTCATATTTAACTGTAGTAGGTACCTCAAGTTATTATATCTTTCTGTATCTCAAATTTCTCATCTTTAAATTGATACATTTGCCATCATATTCCCTCAAAGTCCAAACTTCTCATCTTTAACTTAATACATTTGCTATCATATTCCCTCAAGGATACATTTATACTCAATTGAAATAATATGCATTCTGGGATCACAATAAAGCTATAATATGCTCCTGTATTCCTAACTATATATAAGTATTAAAAACATTTAAAAATATTAAAAACAAATTGACTCCCTAAAAGGAATTAAAATTTTGAGTAATTTATTTTTTAAAAGATTTTATTTATTGGGGCACCTGGGTGGCTCAGTTGGTTAAGTGACTGCCTTCAGCTCAGATCATGATCCTGGAGTCTCAGGATCAAGTCCTGTATCAGACTCCCTGCTCAGTGGGGAGTATGCTTCTCCTTCTGACCTTCCCCCCTCTTGTGCTCTATTTATTTGACAGAGAGAGAGAGAGAGAGAGAGAGAGAGAGACTATAAGCAGGGGGGCAGAGGGAGAGGGAGAATCAGGCTCCCCACTGAGCAGGGAGCCTGACTGTAGGGCTCCATCCCAGGACCCTGGGATCATGACCTGAACCGAAGTCAGACGCTTAACCAACTGAGCCACTCAGGTGCCCCAACTATATTTTTTAAATATAATACCTACCCCACTTCCCAAAATATTTCTGAAATGTTATATGAAAAGAAAAAGAAAAATGTTATAAGTAAATTAAATAGAGCATACCCTTCAGAAGAAACTCAATAGTGGGTTCTGTTTCTTAACAAAGAAGGATTTTGAAAATGTTAACAATTATCCCATGATTAATCTTATGGGAAAGGAATATTCTAATTACATTGGCTTAACTCACTTTAAAGCTTTGATGTCTCTGCTAGTGGATTACTAAAACAGACGCATTTTTTTTAAGAATTTAAAGACACAAGAATTTTCATTGTGCTGATATAAAGAGTAGACTCTAAAGTGTCATATAAAGTATGCTTCTAAAATTTAAAGGAGTTAAAGGAGATTCCTCATCTCAATTCCTAGGAGATGCTGTATCTGTAAGGGTAAACAGAAGCAAATAGTTTTCTGAAATTGTGCCAAGGCTACATGTCAACTGCCTGGCAGGAAATGCTTTTGGAGGGCCTAGATAAACACACCATCATTTTTTTTTTTTTTGGAAAAATCTTCTCCTGTAGATTCTTACAGAGCAAATGTACTGAGTTTAAACTAGCTTCATAAACACAATAAGCAGAAAAGGATTTTTAAATTGTGGTACCTATAGGATCTATGTCAATTAAGTGATCTGTCCTTCATTTTTAACATACATGAACCTCACTGTTCAGAAAGCATAGACTCAACACATGCTTATTGAAATTGTGTTAAACCTTATCTTTCCATAATTTTCATTATGATTTTGGTGAAGCTTTATCTTACGAGAAATTTTCATTAAGCAGTAGCTCTTCCCGGGGTCCTAGGATTGAGTTCTGCATCGGGCTCCCAGCTCTTTGGGGAGACTGCTTCTCCCTTTGCCTCTACCTCCCTCTCTCTGTGTCTCTCATGAATAAATAAAATCTTAAAAAATAAAATAAAATAAATGAAAGCAGTAGATTTTAATATTTTAGCATTATACAATGATATTTTCTTGCATTTATATAGCAAAGTGTTTTTCAAAATTATTTCACATCCATTATCTAAATTTTAATTTTAACATCTCATTTTCTAAGTGCTAGCATTGAGACCAAGCTAGGACTTATAAAATGAGATGTTAGCATAAAAATTAAGTCAAAGATTACATTAGTCAGAAGACCACATCTTAAACCAATTAGTCTAAAACATTTTCTAGTACATTTCCCTAATGGACCCCCAAATCCAACTATTGTATTTACTAAAATCATCCCTTGACCTCACCTGACTTTTACTTTCTTAAACTGCAAAAAGGATGATGAGGCTCTAGCTGTTGACTCAGAACACCTACTATTAGCTGGAGAGATCTTCTGCCTGGTGTCAAGCCTAGTCAGCCCTTTTGCGCCTCCTCCCTCCACAAGCCTGCTTGCTCTGTTTGGCTACAATCTCAACCACCCATCTTCTTTTCCTCCTTTCTCATACTGAAAGCATCCTCTGCCCCACTCACCTTATGCCCAATCTTGCCCAGTCCACAGTAGAGAGTAAAATTTCCCTGGCCCAAGGAACAAAGTAATGTGAAAGTAAAATGAAACATAACCTCTCTACATGCCATACCTTGTCCTATAATCAAGTAACTTCAGATAATAATGTGAGCCACCTCAACTTTGGGGTCCTTCTTCACATTCTACAGCCACCAGGCATAACTTCCAATAGCCCCCAAACCTGCTCCTTTCTCCCAAACAGGACAATATTGCCTTAGTTACTATTGGGCTGCATAGGGAAAAAAAAATACAGAAACTTTGTGTGTAGACCATTTTATGTTCTTTCCACAATGTGAAGAGGATGGTATATGACTAGAAAAAAGGTCACAAAACTGAAGGATACAAATATTTGAGTGTAAACAGCATATTTTAAATAATATAATCACCCTATTATCTCTTAAAATTTTTAAATGTATTTCTATTATTTCTTAAAATGGGTACACCTATAATTATAATTAGGTAAACTTAACTACAGGCCAGGGCATATAACTAAAGTTTACTCTAAAATTGTTATAATTCTAACCCTGGAAATTTGGCTTCCTACTCAACTTGTGAGAGCTTCCTGAAATGGAAATACATTCCAACAGCAATATAGAACAAAGACGGGAGCCTGGGTGGCTTGGTCAGTCGTTAGGCGTCTGCCTTCAGGTCATGATCCCAGGGTTCTGGGGTCCAGCCCCGCATCAGGCTCCCTGCTCTGCTGGAGGCCTGCTTCTCCCTCTCCCACTCTCTCTGCTTGTGTTCCCTCTCTCCCTGTGTCTCTCTCTCTGTCAAATAAATAAATAAAACCTTTAAAAATATATATATAGAACAAAGACTTAATACATGACCACTGAACAAATAAAGGAATACTGACAGAAATAATAAATTTCATCCTAAAAGAATATATAAAAGTAAACTTGAAAGAGTCAAGAATTACATTTTAAAAGGCTAGGAAGGATATAACATTGGAAGGGAACAGTAAGATCTAAATATTAATTTTTTAAAAAGCTGCTGCATCTGTCAGGATATATTTTGTCAGTTTTTAGGACATTAAAACTCTACATAGGGACAATTCCAGAATGATGGAGTAAGGAGGTTGGCAAATCATCTCTCCAAAGCAACAACAAAACTATACAAAATTGTCAAAATAAGCATTTTGGCAATTTGGGGGGTGGAGAGAGGAAATTGACCAGAGGTACACAACAGATTGAAAAGCATTTATTTTATAAATAAATAAATAATAAAACTGCTGAACCTCTGTGAGGAAAGTGGGCATCTGGGACATCAGAGACCGTTCCCATTCCCTATCCCTGACCCCAGCGCCAACACAATAGTTCTGTTAAGACAGGACAAGTCATGAGGACCAGCAGTTCTGCTGTTGGAGGCAATGACTCAATTTGGTGCCCAGGGTATTGTCAGAAACAAGGGACCTTAGAAAATAAGTGGTAAACAATCGGGAAATCTCAACATCACAGCTGGCTGAGACTGTAGTATTGGCTGGGGCAAGCAATAGACCAGCCAGAAATTTAACAATTTGATCCAGGGAACAAGCTATTCATAGTGGACCTTAATAAACTCTCATGCATGTAACCTGGGTGGTCTGGAAGGTATGCACGGGTCCTAAGTATGCTCTGCTGGAATGCGAGGCCTTGCACACAACAGAAAATAAAAGTTGTAGCAGACTTGATGTTGTGTTCCCCAACCTGTACACAGATCATCTGGCAAACCTCTTAAACCTTGAGTTAGGCAAAGATTTCCTAGCTACCAAAAGTGCAATCCATGAAAGAAAAAAATTAAGAAAGTGGACTTCATCAACATTTAAGATGTTTGTGTTTCGATAAACACCATTAAGAAAATGAAAGACATGACACAGACTGGGAGAAAATATACATCACACAGCTGATAAAGAATTCTTGGTCAGAACAAGACTAATAACTTACAACTCAATAATAAAAAAGCAAGCCAATTTAAAAATGGGCAAAAGATATGAATAGACATTTCACAAAAGAAGAAATAGGAATGGGTAATAACTGTAAGAAAACGTGCTCAATATTAATAGTCATTAAGGAAATGCAAATTAAAATCACAATGAGATAGTACTTTATACCCACTAGAATGACTATAATCAAATGATAAACAATCAACAAGTATTGAGGAGGATGTGGAAAAACTGGAACCTTTGTACCTCACTTATGGAAATGTAAAATGGTACAGCCACTTTGGAAAAGAGTTTGGCAGGGCGCCTGAGTGACTCAGTGGTTAAGTGTCTGCCTTCGGCTCAGGTCATGATCCCAGTGTCCTGGGATTGAGTCCCACATCAGGCTCCCTGCTCGGCGGGAAGCCTGCTTCTCCCTCTCCCACTCCCGTTGCTTGTATTCCTGCTCTCGCTATCTCTCTCTCTGTGTCAAATAAAATCTTAAAAAAAGAGAGAAAGAAAAGAGTTTGGCAGTTTCTTAAAATATTAAACATAAATTTACCATTTCACTCAGCAATGCCACTCCTAAGTATCTCCCCGAAAGAAATGAAAACCTGTATCCAAACAAACCCTTGTACCCAATCTTTCATCGCAGCATTACTCATAATAGTCCCTGAGTGGAAACAAGTAAAATGGCTATTAACTAGTGAATGGATAAACAAAATATAGCATATTCATATAATGGAATATTATTCAATCCTACACAGGAGGGAATTACTGATACCTGCTACAACATGGATGAGCCTGAAAAACATTATGCTAAGTGAAAGCCAGACAAAAAAGGTCACATACTGTATGATTCATTTATCCACACTGCCTAGAAAAGGCAAATTTATAGAAACAGCAAGCAGAATACTGGTTGCCTGGGTCTAGAGGTAGGAGATAAGACTAACTGCATATGGTAAGCACAGGGATCTTTTTCAGTTAATGAAAATGTTCCAAAACCAGATTGTGGTGATGTTTGCAAAATTCTATAAACTTATTAAAATTTATTGAATTGTACACTTTAAAACAGGTGAATATAACAGTAAGTTATACTTCAATTCAATAAAGTCATTTTTTAAAACTCTACCTTGATTCCAACTATTTATATCTACCAAAATTACCATTCCTTTAATCTCTGATAGTTTTTTAAATGACAAAACTTTTCCCTAATCATTCCTGCTCTGCAATCAATTTTTTAACTTCCAATTTTTTAACAGGTTGTGAAACCTAATTCTCAGAACTTTGATCCATTTTCTTTAATCTGTATAATCAAGATGACAATTTTGATAATGAGTTTCTTTCACTCCCCAAAAACCCAATGGGTTGATGTAATCAGGCAAAATGAATGATCTAATGACTCAGTCTATAATACTACTTTACAAAGCTGTAATGATTCTAAAGCTTCCTAAGTCTGCTGAAGAAATAAAAATACCACCTGTCAAATAAAATGATTTATACATTCTCTGGTATGTACAGTATAAATCATTGTCTAACTCTGGCATGATACCCACTTTTACATCATAAGTTTTTAACCCTTTTTTGCCCTCTTCATGTGGAGAAACATAATTTACATTTGCTCTTCACTAAACTTTTTTTCTCCTCAAGAAGTCCCAAACACAGCACCAATCTCTTTCCTCAGATTTCAGGAATAAAGATGTCCTCCAACCCATCTATTCCCCAAAATATAACCTAGACAACATCTGTGTGTTCTCTGCAATGTATCTATCCTTGTGAAGAGAGAAATCAGGGAAGACTTACACCAACAGTTTGTTTTTCCACTGATGATCAAATTCATTCCTGATCCTATGCCCTCCCTCTATTTGCTGTTCCATTTCCAAGTCTCTTTAAGAAGTACCTGGCTTGGGATGCCTGGGTAGTTCAGTCGGTTAAGCATTGGACTCTGAGATCAGGTCATGACCTCAGGGTTGTGAGATGGAGCCCCATGTCGGGTTCCACGCTTAGTGCAGAGCCTGCTTAAGATTCTCTCTCCTTCCCCCTCTGCCCCTCCCCAGTCTTACTCTCTCTCTCTCACTCTAAAAAACAAAACAAAAACCATTTAAAGAAGCACCTGGCTTGGGCTGTGTTTGATCCACAAAGGGCCTGATTGTAGGTCATGTTTCATCATCATTCCTATTGAATCTTAAAAAAGAGAAAAAGGATTCTCTCACTTTGTGGTTTAAGGTTCAAATCTTGAAATTATAATGTATAAATATATTTATAAATACAAAAATAAATGCAAAGACTTAATTTCATGTCAGTCTTTAGGCTTTAGTTTCATTCTAAGCATCTTCTTTCCCATATATTTCTAAATGTTAAATTCTGGGAAAATTAGTTATAACTGAATATTCATTATATTCATTAAAGTATGTAGGTAGATCTTTTTTTAAGAAGCCAACTCTTATCTGGTCTAACAGGGATCTATTTAAATAAAAAATTAAGTCAGTAAATTCAACAAATGCCTATTGAACCCATACTGCTTAGCAAGCCCTGGATATTTAGGGATAAATTAGGAACAATTTCCACCTTCAAGGAGTTCATAAACTGTTGGGGGGAAATGAACCATAACTACATATAATTTAAATCAGATTGAGATAAGTACCTCAAAATTAAAAAAAAAAAAGTCATGGAAACAGAGGTTGCACCTGGAAATAGCAGAAGATTTCAAAACGTTGACTTGACAAAAAGAAAGTAAGGCTTCAGCTGGAATGGAATTGGGGATGGGAGGTAGTAATAGAATCCTTGGGAAGAGAGCCAAGTGACATGAGGTAATGACATAGTATCAGGTAAGGGAGGACATATTGGGAGACAAGGCTGAAGTCTGATTAAGATAATAATATTAGCTAATATTTATTGAGCATTTACTATGTGCCAAGTTCTATTCAAAGCACTTTATTTGTATTAATTTGATCCTCACAACCTTAGGATATACTATTATTATTCCATTTTAAAGATGACAAAACTGAGATAGAGAACAGTTATATAATCTGTTCAGAGTTACACAGATTCAGCTAAGTTATGAAGCCAGGATTTTGAAATACATAAATAAGAAAAACAAACTCTGTCTCACCCCCAACCACATTCATTATAAAAGCAGTTAACAGGTATTTAAAATATCTCTTCTCTTATTAGTTCCTGGGCCATAATTCCAGACTTTGCTCAAATGCCTCCTTCTCTAAAAAGCCCTTTCTTGATCTCCCCAACTGAACGATATCTCTTTCTCCTCTAAGCTTCATAATACTTTGTATTAATCTTATAGCAACAGCTTATGAACAAAATCTTAATATTTGGTTCCTAGCATTACAGATTTTATGTGCATCATTCTCTCTTTTTTATTCTGCTTTAGCCTGATTCACTTTCTATTCTCCACAAGTCCTAGGATGGTGCTTGGAGTATTATAATGCTAGCTAAATCTGTGGAGCACTTACTCTTTGCAAAGCATTGTGTTAAGCATTTTCAAGGAATTCTCACAAAATGCTTACAGCAACTCAATTCCTAATTCACTGCATTCAATAGCTATTTTTAGCCCCTTCTGTGACAGATGAAATAATAGCTGCACCTTAAACTCAGTAAACAAAACAGATATGGCGCTCACTCTCAAGAAGCTCACAGTCCAGGAGATTGGTACTCTTGGTATCCCTGAGTTTCGAGAAGAGGAAAAGTGAGGTTCGAAGAAGTTAAGTAACTTATTCGCCCACAATCACATAGCAAAAAAGTGGCAGAGTCTGAACTCAAACCCATATCTCCAGACTAGATATTCGGGACCCTGTGCGCCTAACCACTCTGTTCTGAAGGAGGCGTTTGATAAACATTACTGAAGGAAAAGTTTTATGAAAAATATCCCTATGGGGCACCTGGGTAGCTGTCGTTAAACGTCTGGCTTCGGCTCAGGTCATGAGCCCAGGATGGAGCCCCGCATCGGGCTCTCTGCTCCACGGGGAGTCTGCTTCTCCCTCTCCCACTCCCCCTGCTTGTGTTCCCTTTTTTTCTCTGTGTCTCTCTCTGTCAAATAAATAAATAAAATCTTAAAAAAAAATATCCCCATGATAATGAAGACTTTTACTCAATTTCTTTCCGTGAGAGGAGAGCAGGAAATGAGCAACAATGCCGACGGAGGTCGCAGTAGTATCCTGGGGTAGCCCGGGAACTGCTGATCAAGCCAACTGCTGAGGAGACTCGCTCAGCGTTGAAGATTTCCTAGCGTCCCTTAAAGTGACCCCCACTGAGCAGTATCCCTTAAAAGGGTTCTTCCTGAACATCAAAGCTTTGCTGTGCGCAGTGTGGGGTAGCAAAGTCATTAATTAGCAGCGAGACCTTGAGCTATACGGTCTATCAGATAACCCAGAGGCGTGTAGGAGTGAAGTGCAAGGTAACGATGTGGTGCAACTATTCTTGAAAGGTAGGTTCAACTCCAGCCCCTAGAAGAGGCTTCCAAAAATGTGTGAGTCCGTCCTTCCCACTGGAGTGAGGAAGCTGCCATGAGAGGATTATGGGGCTGTACATACAACTCAGGCACCCCTCAGGCCCTGAACAGCTGCCATCTGACGGAGGGCGTCCCATTGCCCACAGCCGCCTGGCGAAACTCTTCTCCAAGAGCCACCTTGGCAGCTGCACTGTTTGACCTCTCCTACTCATCTCCTCAAACAAAAGGGATTTTTACAATAGCGATATTCCAAGATTTAAACCAGGCAGCAAGAGTCGCCTGGAGGCAGGTGTCTAATCCCCCACAATTTCTTAGGCCAACCGGAGACCACCTGACTTTACACCGGCTCCACCGTGTTTGGCGTTGGAGACCACCGCGAAGGGCGACGCCGACAGCCCAGGGGCTCTCCGGAAGGAGCAGACAGGTCGCCGCCCCCGCCGCTGGCTAGACTCTGGCCCCCACGCCCCGCACGCCGCCAGGCCCCGCCCCTGCGCCCGACAGTTAGCCCGGCAACCGGCGCGTAGGGGCCGCGGCCCGGCGCAGAAAGAAGGCGTGACCGACGCAGGCCACAGGCCCCGCCCCTCGCCAATGGCCTGCTACGCCGGCGCTGGGTGCTACAGGCCCACTCTCCCACACAACTCTGAGCGCATGCGCCTAAAGAAGCGGGCTGGTGAGGGCCCCCCACTGAGGGAAGGGAATGGAAATGGAGGGGATCTGCGCGCGCTCGCTCGCCCCCGGCCGGGCGCCGGCTGGAGAGCGCGTTAAGGGCAGAGCCCGGGGCGGTGGTCGCCAGGGAGGTCGAGGCTAGGGCTCCGACCCGCAGCTGGAGCAGGGTCGCGGCGGCCAGCTGACCGGCCGGTGTTTGTGTGTATGTGCCTGCGCAGGGAGACATGGAGAACTGTCTGGCGGCCGCGGCGCTGAACGGGGTGGACCGACGTGCCCTGCAGCGCACGGCTAGGCTGGGTCAAGAAGTGCTGGAGCGGGCCAAGAGGAGGGCGGTGGACTGGCATTCGCGGGAGCTTCCCAAAAGCGGCGTGGGGGTCACTTCCCGAGAGCGGCCCTACCGAGAAAGACGGCCCGCAGCTGGCCCCCAGCGCCTGCTCCCGGGAGAGGTGAGGGCTCCAGTGCTGGGGGACCAGCCCATTCATTCGCTCCGCGGTGGCCTGCTGGCAACCGGGGCACGCCGAACCCACGCACCTGATCCAGCTCTTGGCGGAAGCTGTAAAGTAACGGGACAGTGAACAGAAAAGTCCTTTGAAAATTCTTGACATTGGACAGGTTCTTACTGGGTAGTTTACGGTACCGCTAGTGCTCGGCCCTGGTTGGTTACTTTCTTACATGCTACCATCTTTCTTTGTCCTGGATAAATTGCGTGTCTGTTTATTCCTTTTTAGAGTGGAATTCTTCCTCAGTAAGATCCTTCTTGTTTACTTAAACTTGCAGAGGCTTTTGGAAAAGTAAAAAAGATGCTATTCCCAAATTGACCTCATTCTCCAGTAGGAACTACCAGATCTCACCTGTGATTTGCCATTTATTCAAATAGAGAGAAGAAAGACAACCAACCCTAAGTGCTTCCTTCAGAACAATGGCAGAATTCATGGACTATACTTCAAGTCAGTGCGGGGTAAGTTGGTATAAGCCAAAGCATGCCCCCATCCACCTGCAGATCGACCACAAAGTGGATCTTTGTGGAATTTAAGGAGAATCTGGAGACTACCCGTTTACCCTGCCCCACCTTCATGGTTAGATTGTAAACAGGGATTTAAACCAGGTGATAAATCCAAGTTAGAATTTATTCAACAGATACTTATTGAACGTATAACTGTAGGTATTATTGAGGATGTAGCAGGGAACAAGCCACAAAAAGTTTCTGTCCTTCCTATTGTTTTCAGATTAGTTGAGGGGGGGAGGTTATTTGCTGAATTCCAAAACAATCAAGTCCAGATATTAGGGATTTTTTAAACTTTGAACTGAACTCAAGTTAAAAAACATGAGTAAGCTCGCTCTAAACTGGAACTGAGCATTTCTGGGTTTCAGAATGTGCTGAAACAATATCCCTAAACTAGAATTTAACCTCTGTTTCAAGTCCCCAGTAATGCAATTTTTAAGTATGTCTCTATGAGTCCGTATCACTTGTTGGCCACCAAGGTGGTTATGTGGAACAGATGCAGTGCCTCCCCAGTGGTGGTGTGAGTTAATGGCAGGAGCAGCCTCCCAGGAACCAGACCCATGTTCTGCCACTTACTGGCTATAATGCACTGGGCCAGTTAGTCCCACTCAGCCTAGCTTCCCTGTCATAAAGTGAAGATCTCTAAAGTGCTTTCCAGCCTTTAGAGTCTGTTTCTTTGGTTTTTCTTTGGTTTCCACTGAGAGATGAATACCAGAAAATTGTCATAAACTATAGCACGAGGGACTTACGTGAAATTTTGGGTACCATTCATTGAAATGGGTGTACAAAGGTTTTAAAGCCCTTCTCAAAACCGCATGCTAAGGTCATCTTTAAGTACTTTGAGGGAATGGTGAAGGCAGGCCAGCCTGCATCCAGGGAAATCCCCTGCATGGAAGGTACTCTGTTGTCTAGGAGTTATAGCAGACTCTGTGGTCTCTTTGAGCCTCAACATGATGTGATTCTTTTGTGGTTATAAGGATGCTGGTCTACAAAGGAGAAGGAAGAGAATACCTTGTTTCTGTCCTGCTTTTCAATTTCATATATTAAGATTTCAAAAAATCTCTAATCTCTCTACATCTTTTGTAAAATACCTATGACTCCGAGAACAGGATTCCAATCAATGAGATATGGTCCAGAGAATATTTTTATGTTATTCTGTTAAATGATGTGAAGAGAACAACTGAAACATTTTGGTTCATGGTTCACTAAAAGGAAAAACAGTGGTCTTTGGTCTGAGATTTAGCAAATTGGTGTGTTCTTCATTTTGATATTCGGTCCATACTTCAGTTCAAGTTTCCACTCTGGAATGGAGTCTCAGAACCCTTGGGCTTTCTGGAGATAGAATTAAGAACAGTGTTCTGAGTCTGCCTTTACAATTTTGAAGCAGCGCCCAAAATACATTATTAAACCTATGTCCTGAAGTGCTTTCCCCAGCTTCCCGTTTTTTTGGTCTCATGCCTTAAACACTGTCCGTACACTATGTTCAAAACAAGCAGACTTATGATGTCCTCATCATTAGTCATAATCAGGGGCAAGTCTAAGGTTAACTTCGAGGGGGAGGAAGGAAGTAGGCAAGAAAAAATGTAATTTGCTTTCTGATCCTTTGGATTATTCTCCTTAAATTAGAGACCTCTTCCTCCCCTCCGCATGGGGAGATCGGTTGCCTAGCTCTTGAGTTTTTGTTACATTTCCTGTTGTATTTCTAAATCTCAAAGAGATGCACCCCTCTTCCCTTGTCCTTGTCTGAAACTTGGACAGTAACCATGGAACAGTTCATCAGAACTTGTGATGAGAGGAGATGGAAGGGCATATGTATTTGACATTGGGATGAAGACGTTGTGAAAATTCTTTAACCTGGCAGAGAGCCTGGTCCTGCCTAGCTGTTGGTTGGCCAAACTTCTTGCCCTACAAAGGCCACAGATGGCAGCAAAGTCGTGCCAAATGCAGTTCCCTCTCTGCAGCCGCTTTTCATGGGCTCAGATTTGTTGGATGACTTTAGAGGCTTGTCAAGAGAGCAGGTAATTCACCTTTGCTCTGTTGCCTCCCTCCTTAACCATACTTTCCCTAAGTCATGGAGTTTTTTTGTTTTTTGTTTTTTTTTTTTGAAAATTTGACCAGACTATTTGCTTGCCCAGCATCTTTCCCGTTCCTTCTGTAGAGATACTATTCATCTGTGCTGGAGGAAGGAGGGGCGGTCCACGTCTCTCGGTATCACAGAGGGAAGTCGGGGCTGCACTGGTGCTGGGACAGTGGGGACGGCCAGGTATGTATCCTCAGCTGTCCGCGCTGTGCCCTCAGCTCCCCTCCCTCTCTTTTAACAGAATTCTTTTCCTAGAGCATTAGGAAATAAACTGTTAGTATTAGTAACAGGCAATTACAGGCCTCTCCCTACAAACTTATCTGTCTTTTACCACCTGTTCTGGGGAAGCCCAAGATTTTACTTGTTGAACTGATGCACTAGGAATTCATTGTTGTTTTTGAAGAGAGTAGGCGTGTTATTTTGTTTTGTTTTTCCCTTTTTACACGCCCCCTAGTTATACTCAAAGATAGCAAACTTAAGTTCAGAGTCTAATCCACAAGTTGGATTCCTGACTTCTCCGGCCTATGGGTCTAGGGAAAGGATGGGAGAGTGGCCGCAGGGATGTGAATGAGGGCTGGGTGCACACTGGAAGGTCCCTCCTGTTTTCCTGGCCTGGGATGTATGGAGCAACGCCAGAGCCCAAAGCCTGCGTTCCCTTTTCTGGCCTGACCCCAAGGGGGTTACATGTGGTAAGAGTCATTCCTGCCCTCCCATTCCTTCCTATAAAGTGTAAGTTGGTGTCTCTAAAGGGAATTCTGCTTTTCCCCGCTAGTACCTGGACTCCTGGGAGAAGCACAGAAGAGAATTCTGTTTTCTGAGAGCCTGTTGAGTGTCAGTCACTCTTGAACTTTAAATCTCCAATCTCGTATCACCATGTTGTAGACTCGGAAACTAAGGCCTAGGGAACTTAATTTGCCCTTTTCAGTAAAGCAAGAGATAGGATTCAAATTCAGGTCTGTTTGACTCCAAAGGCCATGGAAATATAAAAAGTCATCACGGTAAACCTCTGACTACAAATACCTCACAGAATTCACTAAAAGCCTTAACAACTTAGGAGACAACTTAGAAGAAACCGACAGAACAATTATTAGTTCCTAATAAACTAAGGGAAAGTTTTTCTTTATAATCCAGAAGTCAAAGTCTGGGCGCTAATCAGTGTTTCTTGTCTCTTCAGAGAAAAGACACCTCCGTTGGTCTTGGAGTTATCTCTCACGTGTCAGCAGCGTCCCAGTCTGTGAGTACAGATCTCGTTCTGGGTTTCACCACCAGTGCCATTCCATGAACCAGTTGAGCCAGTTCTAGGGTCCTTTGTCCCAGATCCACGGTATTTTTATGTTGAGATGTTTCACTCTTGAGAGAGTACAGCATTTGGATTCAGTGTAAAATTATGTTTTCTCATATCCTTCCTTCACTTGAAGCTTAAGGGATACTTTTTGTGCCTGAACTCATAGTTGTGGTTGGAAAGAATGTGAAGTATTCACATCGCAGTTCCTACAGCTCAGCTGGGCTGACACTGGGTTCTGCTGGAATTTCACCATCTGTTCAAGCAGCAGGAGGGGCCTGACCCTCCTGCTTACAAAGTGAAAACCATTGCTAAAATTCAGAAACATGTAAATTTGGTTAGATCGAGTTCCAGAACATTTGAAAGGATTTGTCCTCATTTTCCACAAATGTTTCTCTGTTAAAAACACAGTGATGAGGTTTTTTTTCATTTAGGATAAAGAAGTACTCATTAGTTCATGAACCCAGGGAATTTTTGGGAACTTGGAAGGGCTGGAATTCGGAGGAAAGGAACTCCAGCATGTTTCTGCAATAGTTGGCTTAATCTTTGTTTGTATACAGTGCACTACTAGCCAGGACCCAGAATATACTGGAGTTAATAACAACTAAGAATGTTCTGCTTCTGGTACATAAGTTAGGTCAAGATGCCTCCCATACCTGCTGGATTTTGGTGATGCTAATCTTCCTGATATTCATGGTATTGGAATCACAGATGCCAATCTTATCCCCCGTGTTTCCTCTTATGCAGACAAATGAAGTATCCTTGGCTTTCTGCAATTCTGATACGGCTGTATTTTCTGAAATCTACCTTTGTGTACTTACGTAGTTGAAGACCAATAAATAGTTTTGGCATAGTCATTTACATTCATGTCAGTTAAATGATAAGGAGACCAAATTTGCAATAACTGGGCATGAAAGGATAGAACATAAAGCAGCTTTGGAAAAAGTTGGCTTTAAATCTGTGCAAGGTGGAAGGCAGGGAGGAAGTTCATAAAAGTGTAAATATTACCATTTATTCCTCCCGGTGGAGTTTGCTGGCCAGTAATTTGTTGTTGTCCCCCGGGTGTAGTGGCAGAGATGACACCGCTGCCTGGAGGAGCAAGCATGGAGGAAGCACGTGGGAGGGGCGGCGGGTCCCCAGCTGTGGGGTAGCAGCTTTGGCTCTTAATTACAGGCTCTTTTCTGGTTTGCAACTTCTCTGTCTGCCTTTTGAACGGAGACCCCTCCTCTGCCTGCACTTCCACCCACTTCCCAGCCATGTGTCAAGTCTGTCCTTGGAAGACAGTCAGTGCTCAGCACAGCTTTAAACACAGATCTTTCCGTTAACTCCAGCTTCCAGTGTTTTGTATTATAGGAGAACCAGTCCTCCAAGGGAGACTCTGGCCAGCCCGCAGACTTGCTGCATGACGAAATGGAATCTATTCATAGTGTGCTCAGCTTTTGGAGAAAAGAATATTTCATCTTCATCATGAATGTAGCAAACAAAGCACAGTTGAAAAGACTCATTATTCCATGGCGCCTTGTTGCTACTGCTGGTCCGCGCTAACAGGTGCCACTGTCTGCTTGAGAGCCCCAAAACAATGATCATTCGCCTTGCCCTCTACCAAGTGACTCTCTTTCTACCACGATTAGGAGTGTCCCTTTTATGACCCTTCATATTCGTATAGGTTTCTAGCACTTGCCAAGTGTTTTCACATACATGCTTATTTGTGAAGTAGGTATTACCACAGCTTTAGAAATAAGGAAACAAGCACAAGGAGGGGCTGAGACTTACCTAATGACATTCCTATTGTCTGGCCAGGCTGAGCCTTGAAAGCAGGACCTCCGTCTCCAGCCCAGTGCTTCATCCCACTGCGCCCCTGGCACCCAGAGGTGGCCTGCTGGCGTCGTGACCTACAGTCTCTCAATGGCTAATACCTGTTTTTCCTTGCAGGCTGAGAACACCTCTAAGGACCTCTACATAGAAGTATATCCAGGGACCTATTCTGTCACTGTGGGTACAAATGACTTAACCAAGACTCAGGTGGTAGCAGTCGGCTCGGGACAAAGTGTGGACTTGGTCTTCCCTGTATGACGTGGACCATCGTGGCTATCCCATCACCTTTTTTTTAAGTAGCTAGAAGAATAAAGTCACCATATTATTCTTTACATATTTACCCAGTGATCCTACTTTCAGGGCTGACTGTAGAGGGTCAGCCTTCCTGGGAATTGGAGTTTGTCTCTTTCAGTGCCTATTTTAACTTAAACGTCTAGAAGCACCCCCACCCCCACTTTCTGCTGAAAGTCATACTGTAATGATGCTGTCTCAGTAGTTTTTAACTGCTTACTTTCCAGGTGAAGGTTACTTATGATAATAAAGGGAGCGATTTTGGAAATGAGTTCCTTTTTATTGGGGCATGAAGAGGTGAAACAGTGTTGCTCATGGACAGCTGTAGGTTTATGAGAAGGCGACAGGCTGTGGATGTGTTTGCCTGGAGCCCCCCCGCCCCCCCACCCCCAGCAGGGAGTCCTGGCCAGGACCACCGGGCTCCTGTGCCCCTCAGGGCAGGTGCCTTCACAACGCTCATCTGCAGGCAAGTCTAGCGTGTGAGAATGCCACTGCTTGTGCGCCCAGCACGTGTGGCCTGCGCTCTGTCCCCAGCCGTCACAGGACAACTTGGCAGCCACTCGGTAGCGCCTCCTCAGGTAGTTACCACCACTGCTCTTTTAGCTTCCTATAAGAAAAAAAAAAAATCCCGAGAGTCTGATGCTGACTGTAATTTTAAGTATCAAAAGTCACTGATCTTAAAAAGTCGTGATGTGCCCTGAACTCCTTGAAGCTACTGGGCCAACAGCAGAGCTGCCTTTGGCCAGTTTGGTTGCCTGGTAGTTCATCTCATTCTGAACGTGACAAGTCTTTCCTCAGGACAAACGCCAGCGTTTTATATGATTAAGGCCAAGTTTTAAGTAGGGCTGTGTTAGTGTTCCTAGTGAGGAATGGACTCCCATGGACAGAGGGCCTAGTCAGGCAGACCCATGCCCATCACCGTAGGGTCAAGAGTGTCACTTAAGTGGAATCCTTACCTCCATAAGAAGCCTGTGATCAGCTTTGTGGGTTCTGTAAGCCTTCTGAAATGGAATGCAAAATCGTGGGTATGTGCATTTTCCTGGGAAAAGACAGCATGGGAGTTCTCATTCTCAAAAGGGGCATGAAGAACCACATGAGGAGTCCTTAGGAGCCCCTTCCCAGCCATCCTGCTTTACCTGGCTCCTCGGGGCTTTCAGTCTGAGGGCATTTTGGTCCCTCTGGTGGGTCGCTGTTCCCGGACTCCATTCTCTGTGTTCACCGTCCTCTGGCAGGATCTGTGGTGGCTTCACGCCGCTTGCTTCCAGGACCAGCTCCTTCGTATTCCCCAGCACTACACTCTGTACCCTTTGTTGTTTGTTGCCCCTCTTTTCTCTCCAGATGGTTCCATGTCTTGTTCCTAAACCCCAAATTCAGTGAGTTACGTTGCATGTGCCACCATGGGATTGGTCCTGATGACTGAAGTGGAACTATGTTAGGATGCCAGAATCTAACTGTAAGTTCCTACCACTGCTCTCTTTAAAGAGAAAGTTTGTTAGTCATTTCTGGCCATTACACTTTTTGGATAGGTTTTATCTGATAACCACTTTTGGAATTAGATGGGAGAAGGTATCAGACACGACTTTCAGAACAGCCAGCAGGGGAAGCAAAGGTGGGCAACTGCCATCTGTCAAAGGAGCTTATAAATCACACTGATCACAAAGAAGAGGTAGTGAGCTGGGGGGGGGCGGGGGGGCAAGGTTTTAAGAGGTTGGGTGTGAGGCAAAAATAAAATAATGGGAGATGTGACTCCCTGGGGAGTAGGAAAAGAATCTGAAAAGGAAGGACTACTTTACAGGAATCCATCCTCTTGCAGGCTTTTAAAACTACAGATTAAATCCTGTTTCAGTTATAAGCTCAGGAGGAGAGCAAAGTAACTGCGGGCAGCCAGCAACCTGGCCTTCCTAGAATTGTTAGGTTGGGATCAAACGGGAACTTGGGAAGTAACAAGAAGCATGGAGGGCAGAGGGAACCACACAAGAGGATTGTCATGAGGCAGAGCCTAAGGCTGACCGTCAGGCATCAGTACTTGACTGAAGGCTGTCAAGCACAATTAGGAGAAACAAAGCAGCATGTTTCCCTAAAAGCAACAAAATCTGGAGGGGGAGAAAAGGAAAGTTCTGGTGTTTGCCATTGTTTCCGGTGCTGGTGCACACCCGGTTTTCTGCACTTCATCCTCACTAGTCACTTGTGGCACACAATGCCTCCCTGCCCCCGTGACAAGGGCCAGGGATGGCCCTTTTCTCCACACTCCGACACAAGTATATTCTCCATAGCTTTGCACACAGGCTTGGGACCTGGCAGAGGGTAGGTCCAAGGATCCTCATGGTTCAGCTCTAAGAATTAACCTTTGCCTGGGTCATGACAAATGATCTTAGTAGTACCTAAGGGAAAACCAGACCAAGTACGTGAAGGTACCATATTTATCTTCTTTACGGACAATTACTAGAATTTTTGGCAGGGCAGGGGGGAAACAAAACTTTAGAGTGGATCTGTTGAAATGTGGTGGGAAGAGAGACTGAATGTGGGTGGCTGGGCAGTGGAGGGAGACGAGCAGTGTGTGCTTAGGGAAAAGAGGTGTGGACTTAACCAGGTTTGAAACCAGTCCAGATGGAATGCTGGGGAGCCAAGCTACAGTACTGGGAACGCAGAGCTGGTGTCTGAAACCTGTGTGAGCACCATGGCCCCTCTGGTTACCCCTCTGGCATCCCCCCCCTGAGGCCGAGCCTGGTGCTTCTCTGTTGCTCCCTACAGACTCCTGTCTGTGGGGTAGTTACCGCTTTTCTTTCCCCAGTCTGCTGAAACAGGAGGCAGTGGAAGCTATGGCGAATTTAGCATGGTATCTCTAGGCTTGGGCACCATTTTCTTGATAGTATCACCTGTAGGGCAGGTGTATCTGAGAGGAACAGTTGTTTCCTAGTAGCTTCTGCCAGCACCTCCCACAGCCTCTCGCCATGAGATCCATGACTGTCTCCCAGAAGCCCAAGATCCTGCCCAGCTTGGTATTTTCAATACAAAGGCTCCTCTCTGAGAGGGGAGGAGGAGCTCAGCTGCACACAGCTGACTTCTTGTTCCTCCAGTTCTCTCCGTGGGGCAGGGGGAGAATCCCACACCTGGAAAGCCAAGGAAGGTCTGGAACACCTATAAAGTACAAGAGCAGCCAACTTATGCCGTTCCCACCCGTCCACCCCCATGCCCCACCAAAGCCCAGGGGTCCAGGAGTCACCAAGACGGTCTCTCGGTGTAGAAATAATTTCTCAACTTTCTGGAACTGAAGACCAACAAAGTTCTTACCCCTGGGGCAAGAGTGAAATCCTCGTGGCTAAGAGGTCCCTCAGCTGAGCAGCTGTCCTGGAAAGAGGCCAGTGGCTTCAAACAGGGACCCACAGCGGGTCCCAGTGTGGGTGGTGTCTGGAGATCGTTAAGCCCTTAGCAGTGGTACTCTAACCACACAGCCTCCCTGCCCCAAACTGAAGGTTCATTTAGTTCACTCTATGTTCGGTTAGTGACCCCAGGGCCCCAGGAATCTAGTCTAGGGCTGGGCTTATCCCAGCTGCCTCTGCCTGCTGACTTGGGCTTCTGCTCTGTCCAGGCCCTGCTGGGAATTTAGATAGGACAGGCATGAGGCATGTCAGTGATACACGGCTTCTAAACCTGAGGGCGTCACGGGGTTCTTAGCTCAAGGTGAAGATGGGATGGCTGTTGATCAACAGCACTGCCTCCCCTTCTCGTGAGGAATGAGCAGCACGATGCAGTGCCCTGCTTCCTCCCACTCTGATTTACTAAGGGGACCAGGGGAGAGTAGGGCCTGATGACCAATGAATGTTTAAAGACCAGTTTCTGTGCCTCTCGGGCCATTGAAGACTCTAATCGACACCTGAAGGCATTTTGACTATTCATCTAGAGAAAAATCAAGGGCCCCCGGAGAAAAAGGAGGGGGTGGGGGGCAGGCAAATACAGACAAAGGCAGCACCCTGTCAGTAGAGACTAGTGAAGAAAAGAGGGTTGTTAAACAGGAATGCAAACCTTCACATGAAGATCAGCCCATCCCCTCTTACGGGGTTTTATTGCTCAAATGGAAACCTACTATTTCCCTTTTATCACAGCTTCCCCTTCAATATGGCCACACTCCTAAGTGTTACTTCCAATCCTAGCATGGGGGATGCGTGCATGAGATCCCTACAAGACACATGGGAGGGAAGAGAGCAGGGCCCCCAGCCCTGCCTTACAAGAAGGTATACCTGGCTTCCCAGGGTGCGGCTGGGACCCGTTTCTCCTCCAATACCTCCACTCGGGCTGGCATAGGCCACCCTGCCTCCTTGGAGACTTCTCAAGAAGGATGGGGTCTGTGTTGACTGTGCTGTCCACCATCAGCCTCTGGGGGAGGCTAACCTGCAGATCATTCTCCAAATCCTCTTCGGAGGAAGAGGAAGAAGAAGAAACCCCCAGGGGAGCTTGCACCCCTCCTTCCTCTTCTTTAGGACCCTCTAGGGGCAAACGTGGTGCTGTGGGCTTCAGTTCTACCTCTGGATGTTCTTTGGCCCTGGTTAGAGGCCACCAGGTAGGTCCAGCCAAGGGGCAAGGGCAGAGGCAGCCCTGGCCCAGCAGTTGGCAGCAGGCCTGGGGGACGCAGGGAGGACACAGGAACAGAGTGCCCGGAGAAAGCCCATTGGTGACCCATCCAGCAGCCGGTCCAAGTGGAGAGCAGCAAGGGGCCCAGAGGAGGGCGCCAGCGTGCTCCTTGATTGAAGGCTTGTGCGGCCTCCCCACAGCCTTCTTCCAGACAGGAGGGGGCACCCACCTGACCCCGCCTCTAGGCACACTAGCTGTCTTGCCGTTCCAGAAGTGAACAGTAATTTCTCCTTCTTCTGATGCTATGTAACAGAAAGAGCAACATTTTGTTAAAATTACCTCTTCTATATCATGGGACAAGGGTTCTCCTAGCCCCCAAAGCAAACCTCAGTGCAGCCCCCTGCTCCGCCAGCCTCCTGCAGGGCACCTCTCCGTGGAGAGCCTGCCAGGAACATTCCCTCACCGGCTCCCTATTTACTGCCACTTCGCGGGGCACTGGCATGCACCTCCCGGGCTCGATTTTCATGGGGAAAGAGAAGCCTCCTGTCATTCTCGAAATTGCAATGATGCTGACTGCTGGCCCTGCAGAAGGGGACTCTCCCAGTCCGTGGATAACTTGATGCGGGACCAGTCATGAGTACTGGTGTGGCCCCAGTTTAACCTCATCACACCATAGGTTAGCTAACCCACATAGACATAATAGTTTCAGGCTATTTTTGCTCTGATGAAAGGTATTATATAATCTGAAAGATAGGATTCATCTGTCCGTTGCCACATCCAGGATTAAGCTGCAAGTGAGGGGGTAAGGTTTTTTTTTTTTTTTTTTTCACCTCTACGACCCTCAGCTTGCCTCTAAGACACTTTTTGCTCTCTCCTACCAGCCTGGCTCCGCCTGGGGACGCTAGGTCGGAGCTGTTTCCCTTACCTCTCTGGGGGTCTCTTGCCTCTGAGGCCAAGAGAATGGTGCCAGGGCCATACCGCTGTTGGTCTGGCTCCCAGGGGGCAAGCACCGTGTCCCCAGGTCACAGCAAGCATTCCATGGATGGCAAGAACTGAATGACATCATCTTCTAAGACCACATTCTGCCACTGGGCTGGCAGCTTCAGGTCTGTGATGAGGGGAACCTCAAATTCCACAAGCAGGGCGCCCCGTCTCTCCAGCTGTGGATAAGAAAACACAATAAGATCTGGCGTGTGGAAGTATAACAGGGGGCGCCGTGGTTCCCCGCAATGCCCTAGAACCAGACCCAGGGCCTTCTTTACAAACAGTGAGGGCCATCAAGAGAAGGGACAGGGACAGATGCTGTTAGAGCTGATTGTAGCAGAGACAGGCAAGCTGTAGTGTGGATGCTCTTTCCTCTACCTCTTTTTGCCCTCGGCAACTCTTGTGTATCACTTCCTGCCATTCTTTTCCTGTTCGAAGAGAAAGAGGAAGACTCTTCCTGTTTTCCTGTGCTCCTCTATGTATTTGTCCTGCAATTCCCAGGGATAACCTGGGTCCTTTGGATCTTTCTCCAGTGTACTCCCCCTCCTCCCAGCACTTCTGAAAAGTGTTGTCGCTGTGTCCAAGACCAACCAGGGATAGATAGTGTATTCGTCCACAGACCTGCACAGGCAAGGAGGAGCTGTGGCCTAACGTGAGGGCAGCCCTCAGCACCTGCCATTACAGCAATGAGCAGAGGTTCAACAAAGCAAATGAACGTCGTAAAAGAGAGGGCAGGAGAAGTCTTGAAGCTAATTGAAAGTACAAGCTCTTTCGAGAACTCCGTATGACTTGGAAGAGACAGTCTGGTTGCAAATTACTTTAATCACTAGACAGCCTATTATTTGAGCAAAACTCTGCTACTATTTCATTTGGATTCACATACTAGTTCCTTGAAAACGACAAAATGATTTTTGAATGGAAATTCTATAATTCATTTTTTTTGGAATTCACACTAGTCTTCCCTCCATGAATCCACAGTCACAAAGTCTGACTCTGAGAAGAGAAAAACCCCAAAGAAGGAAGCAGCCACGGAAGTAAAGCACAGGCCTGGCTCCCAACATGTGGGGGACCAGGCTTGTGTGTGTACAGGCAGAGACGTGCATGTGGGCATGTTCTGTTTCTCTTTCCCTTAGGCTGGTGCCCATCATTCAACACACTGAATTTTCCTGAACAGAGCACTTTTCACTCTCTTTTCTTCATTGTCACAGGTTCAGTTGTATTCCCTCACCCCAAAATGCATCTGTTAGAATCCTAACCCTTAGTACCTCAGGTTGTGACCTTATTTGGAAATAGGATCATTGCAGATATAAGAAGTTGAGACAAGGTCATGCTAGGCTGATAGGGTGGGTGCCTAATCCAAAGACTGATGTTCCTATAAAAAGGGGAAATGTGGACACAGACATGCACAGAGGGAAGATACTGTGTGAAGGTGGGGCAAAGATTGGGGTGATGTTTCTATAAGCCAAGGAACACCAAAGATGGTCAGCAAGCACCCGGAAGTTAGTTAGTAAAGGCATGTAGAACAGATTCTCCCTCACAACCCTCAGAAGAACCAACATGCCAACACCTGCACTTCAGTCCCCAGAACTGAGAGACAATACATTTCTGTTCTTTAAGTCACCCCGTTTGTGCTACCCTGCTACACAGCCCTAGCAAACTAATACACTCACCGCCATTGCATTTCCCTTCTAGAACCTGGCCCTGAACGATGTGTGCCTATCCAAGAAACTATCCTACTGGGCACACACAGCTGAGGCATAGCAGTATTGACAGGCCACTCCGAGGAGTGTGCTGGGAGATGTGAAGAACTTGCCTCTGGAGCAGCCTTTATCTGAGCCCGGTAATAAAAGCCATCTGGTCCCCTTCTTGCCAGGACCCATGTGTCAGCAGCATCTCCAACTCTTCCCAACCAGCCAGGCCCCTGCCATGCTGAGTCAGCCATGTGGAGACACGGGTGGTAAGATGCATATCTGGGAAAAAGCAAATGGAATTAGGGAGTGGAGAAGACCAAGCCCTAAAAACATCAAGAAATGCATTTCACAGATCTGAGCAGGACCACAGTGTGCATATGACATAGAAGACTGTGTGGAACAGAAATCCATGTAGCAAGTGGCTGGCGATCTGTCTTACTTCCAGTAAGACAAGATAAACTGCTGGAAGGGGCAGAAGGAGAGGACAGTGAAGGGAACTCTCATTTGGGGATTGAGAATTGCTTCAAGGTCATCAAAATGTGATTAGCTTGGATATAGTCAAGTGAGTTAATGCTGGTCCTGAGACTGAACAGCAGACCAGGAAAGAGCACTGGGGAGGTAAATCCAAAGGCAGTCTGTGGGAATCGAGGATGAGGCATGCACGTTTGGATGGTAGTACCAAAGGAGTAACATGGGAAGGGTGCTTGGTGCTATGGGGTCAGAAGGGAGGAGGACATGTTTGAGCAGGGAAAGCACAGAGGAGCTGGCTAAGGGGCTGAGAGACAGGAAAAAGAAGCTACTCCTGGAGAGGTTTGTGGACAGGACCAAAGCAGGGGTGCAGTGGTGGGGAGGGATTGTTGAGTCAGGGTTTGGGTTTTCTGAAGAAGCTGTTTACTTTGTGGGCAAGCCTGGAGGCAGGGATGCTGAACTCTGGCTTTAAACAAGATGGTCCACAGGGCGCCTGGGTGGCTCAGTCGTTAAGCATCTGCCTTCACCTCAGGTCATGATCCCAGAGTCCTGGGATCGAGCCCCACTTCGGGCTCCCTGCTCCACAGGAGGCCTGCTTCTCCCTCTCCCACTCCCCCTGCTTGTGCTCCCTCTCTCACTGTGTCTCTGTCAAATAAATAAATAATCTTAAAAAAAAAAAAAAGATGATCCACATAGATGAATCTAGAAAGCAGGTTCTTAAGGGTTCAAGCTGGTATGTCCCTAACCTGGGCAGACGGAACTGAGTGGCCTGGACATAAGTGAGTCCCTGGAACTGACACCACATGTGTATGCTTGAGGGCTGAGCTTCCTTTCCCTTCTGCAATCACACTTTAGACAGCCCACCAAGGATTCGGTTCGGGAAAGGCCAGGATCACTGAGGGATACTGAGGAAACCTGAGGAGGTACCCAGAGACCTCGCCTTAGCTGTTGGTTGCAGAAACCCTAATTTCTCACGTGGTGCCAGGGCTAGTCTCATAGTTGGTGGTAAACTGAGCTGGAAGCTCTTTAACTGGTGATACCTGACTGCCTTCTCTTCACATGCCAACTCTGACATCTGCCACCTTTCTACAAGGTGCTACAAGGAGCACAGTTCAGACAGGAGGGATAGAATACCATGAGCAAATCAGAGCCCACACGGTGAAGAACCCTTCCAGCTTCTGCAGGAAGCAAGTTGTCTCCCTCATGGTTCACTGTCGAGAGCCAAGAACGGAAAGGAACAAGAGGGGTGCTCATCACTTCTGCCAGAGGAGCCGAGACTAGTACCTGGAGAGCAAGTTGTGCCAGGTGCTTGGATGGCAAAGGGGCAGGTGAAGGAGAGTCCCCAAGGAGGAGCAGCGCCAGTCCTGGAAGGGGACTTCAGGGTCGTGGCCACACTGCGGTATTTGGGCAAAGCCGTCCCAGGGCCTGCAGAGGATTCCATGGCCTTGGGAGGAGAAACGAGGTGAGAACAAGCACCGCCATTACCCGAGTTGCAGCCCCCAGCCCAGCAGAGGGCACCTGGCTGGTGCAGGGCTCAGTTCCACGGTTAGCAGACCCCACCTGCTCCCACAGCGGCTCAGGCTGTTCTCTGAATCACCTGCCTCGGGAACCTCAGCTGAGGAGATAGGGGAGGGGTTGAAAAAGCAAGTGTTGTGACTTTAGAGAAACCCAGCTTTAAATCCTTCACGGACTGCTAGCTGCGTGCTCATGTCACCACGCACTTCAGTTATGGTGCAGATAACATACTGAAAGCACCTGGCTGATCAGTGGCTCAATATATGTTAGTTTTTTCCTCCTCCCCAGTTGTAAGGACTCCCAGGGTTAAAACAGTACTTCCCCTCACAAATATGGCTGGCCTAACCCTGATAACAAACTGACCCCTAATCTAGGCCACAGACTCCCTTCCTAATCCAGTCACCTCCAGGACTAACTCTAGCCCCAGCTGAGATCCCAGGGTCGTGACCTCCACAGACCTGTTCAGACGCGCCACCCGGGGCCCAAGATCACACTCCGCTGTCCCAGCCCACCAGAGCTCCTGCCCAAGTCCACAGGTCTGACCCCAAGGGGACTGACCCACAGCCCCAAACTCCTCCGCCTCAGCCTTCTGACAGTTGGGGCTCAGGGCCTCAGCCCGACTGACTGCTGGTTGCCGAGCAGGCTGCCATGGCTGCGAGCCGGCAGGAACGCTGTGGACTGAGTGTACTGAGCATGTGCAGAGAGGTGGCGGGCGCCTTGCGGGGCATGGGCCGGGCAAGCGGGCAGAGGGTTTCTCCGAGGAAACGGGGAGGGGGGCTTTGGAGAGAAAGGTCACCGCAGCCTCAATTCCCCGAAGCTCAGGCTTCCCCACTGCTGGAAGAGGCCCTCGTGAATCCCAGCAGAGTCCTGTGAGGGAGGGCGCTGCCTCTACAGAGACTAAGGGCTATTGATCTGCCTCCATCCCGTGCAGACAGGAGGCTGGGTTAGGTGAGCCATTGGCTGGCTGACGGACTCTAAGATAGAATTTGTCTGTAGTTTAAAGCAAAATAACCAGAGGTGTAGGCATGTTTGTCTGTAACAGACAGGACCCTGCTGAGGAGCAGAAATGTGGCGACCACTTGGGGGGTGATGGGAGTGGACACTGGTGACCAAGGGGACAGAAGTCTGGATTCTGCTCTCATTTGAACATCCATGGGACAGGCTGGTATTTGGAGGCATCTGACAGCCATTGTGTGCCAATTGCGTGCCTGGCACCGTGTTCAGGGGAGAATACCAAAAAAGTATGCAGGGATATTTGTGGGTGTCTCTCTCACACCCGTTCCCCTCTTCCAACACTTCCTGTTTCTGTTGGCAGGTGCACGTGGTTAAAGAGGCTGATTGTACGTCCAGCTCCACAGGTAGAGTGTGTGTCTGTCAGCACACTCCACTCCCTGGCTCCGCTCTGGGGATTGGCAAGGCGTGGGCATGTTCCCCAGGCTCTCCAATCAGAGTAAATCTCAGGACCTGTGTTGAGAATCCTGGGTTATAGACTCTGTCTTTCCTCCTCTACATAAATAAGAAAGTACACGGTTCTAGGAGCCTCTGACTGCCTTCTGGGGACACTGAAGCTATTCCCAGAGAAAGGGATGATAGACCGAAACAAAACAGGTTCTCGGTGACGTTGTTGAGCCCTTCCTGAAGGCAGGCCTAGAGCTAGATGCTTCAGTTGTGTGAACCTTTACTGATTATACAAATTTGGATTGGATTTTTCTCTTACTTGTAACCAAAAGCATCTTAAGTGATGACTGCCCCCCCAGAGCATAATTCTGTAGTTATGTCAGGAGAATGACTGTTGCTAAGGATCACACATGAAAAGGTTCAGTTATTTGGTGCAGAAAGTTAGAGTCCAAGAAAGACCAATGGAGTCTCTGGCAGCAGGAGGAGGATTTCTGAATAAGACAGGTGGGATTTCAGGGCGCCTGGGTGGCTCAGTCGTTAAGCGTCTGCCTTCGGCTCAGGTCAGGATCCCAGGGTCCTGAGATCGAGCCCCACATCGGGCTCTCTGCTCAGCGGGAAGCCTGCTTCTCCCTCTCCCACTCCTCCTGCTTGTGTTCCCTCTCTTGCTTTCTCTCTCTCTAATAAAATATTTTTTAAAAAGGTGGGATTTCAGTGATGGAGGGGAAAAGGAGAACATTCCAGTTTAGAAGGCAAATGCTAAGAGAGAAGGATGCAATTGCAAGATTGCTTTTCTCTTTTGGAGGAAATGGGGTGTCATGAGAAAATCAAGGTGTGACTATTTGAAAGGGGCCAAATCGATGGGAACTTTGAAAACTAAGCAGATAAATGTAAACAACATGGTAGTCAAAAGGAAGATGTCATGGGGTTTGAGCAATGAAATGCTCATGAAATTCTTGAAGAAAAAAACATCAGAATGAGAACGTAGCCAGTTAAGACTAGAGCCCAGGAGGCCAGGAGGAGACTCTTTTTTTTTAAAAAAAAAAGATTTTATTTATTTATTCATGAGAGACAGAGGAGGAGAGAGAGAGACAGACAGACAGACAGAAGCAGAGGGAGAAGCAGGCTCCCAAGGAGCAGGGAGCCCGATGTGGGACTCAATCCCAGAACCCCGGGATCATGACCTGAGCCGAAGGCAGACGCTTAATCATCTGAGCCACCCAGGCGCCCCAGAAGGAGACTCTTAACAGTGACCCAGATAAAACGGGACAGGATTGGAATAGGAAAATAGTGACAGCAAATATTTACCCACAACATCTGCCTGATTTGAGGCTCTCTGCTGGGTGCGAGGAATATAGGAGGAATAAGACTGGTCCCTATCTACTGAAGAGATAAGTGGGTGATACAGTATGTAAAGATAGTAGGGTAGGATCTGTGAGGAAATATGTGTACAAAATAAAGGAACAAGTAATGGCGGGAATGGGAAGACTTCACAGAGATGACGGTGGAGGTGAATGTGCCAGTGTATGGCACATTCTGACTGGGCTTGGCGACAGATGGGACCTGGGAGTTAAGGGAGAAGGAAGAGCTGAAACTAGTCATGGCAATGGAAATAGCGACATTTTGAAGGCAGACTCCAAGATATGGGGCAGTGACTGTATTTCCCGGTGGGGAAGGACAGGTGTGGCCCCTGTCCATTTTCTGGCCAGGAGAACCTGTAGAATGGTGATGCTATGGACAATACAATAATAATAATAATAATAATAATGGTTAGGAATACTTATGTGTCAGGCATTGTTAATTCTCCTAATAAACATATGGGGGAATAGTTGCTGTTGGTATTATTCTCATTCTGTGGATGACGAACTTAGACACGAAGAGGAGGGAGCCGATTCATAGTTTAAACTGAGGCAGTTGGATTCCAGAGACTGCACAGCCTTCTTAACCCCTACATTAAGCTGCCTGAGGAAGTCTTCTGCATGCAGGAAAAAGATGACTCCAAAATAATTTCAGATGACAACAAGATTTTGTTAGCTACCTTTGCTTCAGCCCTGGGACACTTTCCCATCATGACGTGGGTAAGGTATAGATGTAGAGATTTCCTGTCAACCCCAAATTATAATAATAAGAACTACCAGACTTTGACAAACAAGGGAGTTTCATTGTGATCGCTTAGCATGAAGTGTTTGCAAAGGGCTTAACAAGCATTGATTACTCATTGGTCAGACTTTACAATACTTTCAGAGTGTTTCTTACAGCTGAGACTCTGGTCAAGTGTGGGAGAAGGGCAAGGTGAGGGGTATAGAGAATCCTGGGGACGTCTGCTCCTCTAAAGTTTTTGAAAGAAATCACCAAAGCTTAAGACGCATCTTCTCAATCCCCATAGGATCATGTTTAGTACATTTGAAACCCTGGTAGGAAATACCCAGCACAAGTGGACATTTGAGCTGTTATCACCCTATGCAGAAATTACGTTTAGGAAAAACTGTTGAATGCTGCTATAAGAGACTCCGTTTTGTGAAATTGTTTGTTTCTATTCAGAAACACTGACTCAAATGATTCTAAAAATGGGGTCAGTGTGGCGGCTGGTGGCTGCCATTATGGAGGAAACTTTCCCAGGGCTATTCTTGGCCTCCGCCTTATCAGGGTACAGAAGAGACTGCAGATAATTAATATACTTGATGGCAGCTCTGAGGGTTTCCACTTTGCTGAGTCGTTTCTCCAAGTACTCCTCTGGCAGATGATGTCGGAGCTGGGCGTAGCCTTCATTGACACACTTCACCCGCTGCCTTTCCCGCTCATTTCTTTTGCGGATAAAGGCCGTCCCATAGGAGTATTCACACCTTCTGTAATTTGGATAAGGCATTGGGAAGGAGAAGGGGCAGGGTTCACCATAATTTTCCATGAATAGGGAATCGCTGGGAAAGGGCAGCAATGGCAGGTCTTCAGAGTAAGGGGACGACACCGGGGCATCAGGGTACAGGTGGAAAGTGACCATGGGGTCCAGATAGAAGGACCTGGTCAGTGGCAAGTGGACAGAATCAGAGAAGGTAGGCAGCTTTTCTGGCAGATTAGAGTAGCTTCGATTGTCCATCGTTTCCTCTTTAGCCTGGAAACATAACCAAGTTTATCAATTTAGCCAGATCAAAAGAGCAGATACCATTCACTTTCTCAGAGATCAATGTTTTAAAGCTTTCTCTGCTTTGATGGATAGTTTCTGAGCTCATTCTGAAAATGATACGGGGTTACAATACTCTGTGGGGAGTAAGAGAGAGGATCTTTTTGGTGGTACAGAGGAAGAGCAATAAATAACAACTCATTTTGTGAGAGAGTTATCCCCTTTCAACACTTTGAATCCTGATGATTACAAAGATACAGCTTTAGTCATGGAAGAATGTGTCTTCCACACTCCTAGAATGCTTTCTTTCTTTTTTTTTTTAAAGATATTTTTTATTTATTTATTTGACAGAGAGGCAGAGAGCACAAGTAGGCGGAGGGGCAGGCAGAGGGAAAGGGAGAAGCAGGCTTTCTGCTGAGCAGGGAGCCCGATGCGGGGCTCGATCCCAGGATCCTGGGATCATGACCTGAGCCGAAGGCAGTCGCTTAACGACTGAGCCACCCTGGCGCCCCCCTAGAATGCTTTCTGATCCTCCTCAGACGGAAGTCTCCAACAAATGATACTATCTAGCTAGAATTTAATAATGGTTTGCTGTTGATTTCTATTAATTGTGAATTACACTGATTTCACACTTAGGGCAGTGATACAGAATTTCTTTTAAAAATACATCTACCTGGGGTGCCTGGGTGGCTCAGTTGGTTAAGCGACTGCCTTTGGCTCAGGTCATGATTCTGGAGTCCCGGGATCGAGTCCCACACTGGGCTCCCTGCTCAGCAGGGAGTCTGCTTCTCCCTCTGACCCTCTTCCCTCTCGTGCTCTCTATCTCTCATTCTCTCTCTCAAATAAATAAATAAAATCTTTTAAAAAAAGAGTTAACATTTAAAAAAAATTAAATAAAAACATAAAAAATAAATAAAAATACATCTACTTGAGTAAAACATGTCCCTTGAAGAAAAATAGTAAGTGAATAACAGTACAAGTGGAACACAGATAATGAAGACCATGAAGGTGCATGCAAATAATTAAAGTTTGGGAAACACTGAAATACCACAATATTCAAATACATGTTGGAGCCCTTACAAAGGAGTTAATGATCATGCAACCTCATGGGTATAGTCTTCTTAAATAATACCTGATATGCCGGGGGCAAAACCAAAAATAAAAATAAGAAAGGAATCTTTTGCTCTTAAAAATTCACTTTAAGATCCTTTAAATAAGAAATTCCCCAAATAAATTTAAAACATAGTCAATTTATATATTTTACTTACTCAGAAGTTTAAATATATTGAATGAAGTGCATCTGTATTTAGGTTTTTTTTTTTTTTTCATGGAACATAAGGATAAGGCATGACACTCCAAGAGGTCTCAGACCCAGACAGTCCTTTTTTCTGAATAGGTCTTCATGAACCTCATTGACTAAACCACCATTACTTTTTGCCTTTGACTATAAAAATAAAACTACAACAGATCTTACAGGGATATTGCAGTTTAACCAGTTAGCTAGGAGGCAGGGTAGTGCTGTAGGAAAAGAGCATTTTTCTTTCAGTTATAACACCCTTGAGTTTCAATCTTGGCTTTGCCCCTTCCTAGCTGTGTGTCCTTAGGCAAGTTACTTAGCCTTTCTGAGCTTCATCTTTTTCCTATGATCAATTGAGGTATTAACTATTCTGCAGGGTGGTTGTGAGGATCAAATGGAAAAAAAATACCTAATGTACAGGCGTGAGTTCTTTTCCTCTTTCCTTTCTTTACAGATGAATACTTGTGCAGTGTCCCTTTCTAAGTTGCACCTTCCAGAAAAACCTGGCTTATATTTTCCCTCACACTGGAAAATCAAACATCAATGTATCCGAAACCTATTTGTTGAGAGAGGACCATACCTAAAATGGAAAAGCAACATGAAATCCACCTGTGGGCCTTCAGAAAAGAGCAAATATGACTTTCTGTTCATTCTTCAGGGTGTGATTTTTCAACATTTTTAAGACTGAGGGCTTGACCTCTATGCTTGGCATGTGTAGAGAAAAAGAGGCCACCCTCCTCCCCACAACCGTGTTTGTAAGCAAGATCAGGTAACATTGTCCCTCGCTTCTCTGCCTGAGCATAACAACAACCTGCAGCCCACACCATGTAATGGGTGGAGCAACCTCTAAGCACCAGGATTCAAGTGCGATGAAGGGTATTACTTTATTTTTTTTTAAAGAGTTTATTTATTTGAGAGAGAGAGAGAATGAGAGATAGAGAGCACGAGAGGGAGGAGGGTCAGAGGGAGAAGCAGACTCCCTGCTGAGCAGGGAGCCCGACTGGGGACTCGATCCCGGGACTCCAGGATCATGACCTGAGCCGAAGGCAGTCGCTCAACCAACTGAGCCACCCAGGCGCCCCGAAGGGTATTACTTTAAAGGAAAGTGTGAAAAAGCCTATCCTATCTAGTATGGCTGCTGAAAGACAAAAATGACTATGGAATCAGGAATGACAGTATGCAAAGGGGGGTAGGGGATGAGGGTGGGGATGGTGGGAGGTGGAGAGTGCTGTAAGGAGTCATGGTGAACAACCTGGAAGGGAGTAAATAAATACCAGGGAATGCTCTTCCTAATAGGGGACTGGGGGGAGGAGGAGGAGATAAATGTGAAAGGTGCAATTAAAACTCAAAACAGGGGCGCCTGGGTGGCTCAGTCAGTTAAGCGTCTGCCTTCCGCTCAGGTCATGGTCCCAGGGTCCTGGGGTCGAGCCCCGCATCGGGCTCCCTGCTCGGCGGGAAGCCTGCTTCTCCCTCTCCCACCCCCCCTGCTTGTGTTCCCTCTCTCGCTGGGTCTCTCTCTGTCAAATAAATAAATCTTAAAAAAAAAAAAGATCAAAACAAAGGAAAAAGAAATGAAAGATTCCAAATTACTGACCAAATGGCCTAAAATAATTAACTTAAAACAAAAATCTCTGAAAGATTAAAAACTAGCCAAGATTCTGTCAAAAATAAAAAGTTGCTGAGAGAAGAGTTAGGAAATTCCCAAGGCAGGAATTCCAGAGGGCAAGAGATCAAGAATAACTATGGCAGAAGCTACAAAATGATGGCACAATGGGCATGGAGCCTGTATTTCTACATTACTGAGAACAGCAGAGCCTTATTTCTGCCTATGGCTAACAAGCCAGACCTGGCACAACACAGTATCAAAATGCAAAGCAGATGCCAGCAAAGCCAATCACACGCAAGAATTCTTCAGGTATGGTTTTATCCTGACAGATCATTTTAATGTCTTAAACCTTGACCCAGATGAAATCTGAGTCATTCATATATGCCACTTAACAGTTTCTGGGCTTTAAGTAGACTACGCATAATTCTTGGGAAAAAAAGCTTAGTGTCTCTGTAGACACACTGATGAGAAGCTTTTTTTATTGAGCATTTCCCAAAAGTTCACCAATCAGTGTAGTAGCATTTAAATATGATCATCTTTTATTCAAAGAAAATTTAATCACAGCACAACAGAGTGATAGAATGAAAAATACATAAAGAAGAGGATCAAGGGGCGCCTGGGTGGCTCAGCCGTTAAGCATCTGCCTTTGGCTCCGTTCATGATCCCAGGGTCCTGGGATCAAGCCCCGCATCAGGCTCCCTGCTCAGCGGGAAGCCTGCTTATGTTCCTGCTCTCACTGTCTCTCTCTGTCAAATAAATAAATAAAAATCTTTTTAAAAAAAAAGAAGAGGATCAAGATAGGAAGCCTAGTGGAGGATGGCAGTGTTTGTAGAAATTGAATACAAGTTTTTAAAAGAAACCAACACAGACTATTGGTGCTGGGGCTTTGCAGCTCCAGATACATGCACAGCTAACAAATGCACCTATCTTGAGAAAATCTCAGATTTCTCTCTTCTGGGAAAGAAATGATGAGGTCTTAATGATAAAATCCTAAGATTCCAGTAGCAGTGCTGAGCGTAAGAACTTCAACTTTTCAAAGATATTAAAAATACCTAGCATGTAAAAAACACAAAGCTACAACTGCACATATAATTACTTTATGGAATGTTAGGGATGGCAGGAATCTTAGAAATCTTCTTATCCAATCCCTCATACGTTGTGAGTTGGCTAAGCTTGCAGAGCTGGTAACAGAGCAGGGGTCAGAACCTAGGACTCCCGGTTTCCAAACAAAATGCCTCCCACTCTTCCAGATGATTTAATCACCAGCAAAATCTGGACGTTTAACATGTGGGCATGGTTGACAGTTAACGACAATGGAATAATCAGCTGACAAAATTCATCATTTATCAACTGTGCCCGGGAATTTTCTTAAAGGCCATGTACCTATTCTCCCCCAGTGGGCTACTCTGAAGAAGTCTCTTACCTGTTTTGTCGCTAAGATGCTGTATTTTGGGCTGTGTCAGACTTAACATGATTTATAGGTGATCATTTAGTAACTATATGCAAAGTAGCTTACAGTTAAACAGAACTGCTTAGTTCTGGTTTAGCTATTTTTTTCTACCTAATATGTAGATATGAAACACATAACAATACTAAGTAGAAAGGTTTGCTTACAAAACTAGACTCTTGTAACAAATTCTTTTGTAAAAAGAATTCCTCCCCATTCACCTGGTTTATATGATTTTCTATCAAAATTATTTATGGAAAATATCTGTAATAGTCTCATAATGTTGATCAATTCTTTTAAATAGAGATTAAGGCCATAACCAGGAAGGTCAATATGAACCTAAATTTTATTACAATACCTTTTAAATTTATTTTCCTCTATTTAGACTTGACTTTTTAGAGTAATTTTAGATGCACAGCAAAATGAAGCAGAAAGTACAAAGAGATCCCATATACCCCTTCCCCTACACATGCATGTCCTCCCCCACTACCAACATCTCCCCCCAGTAATATATTTTTGCAATTGATGAACCAATATTGACACATCATCACTCAAAGTCCATAGTTTACCTTAGGGTTCACTCTGTGTTATACATTCTGTGAGCTTTAACAAATGTATGACAACATGTATCCAGCATCATAGTATCATACAGAACAGTTTTACTATTCTAAAAAGCCTCTGTGCTCCACCCTTTCATCCCTCCCTGCCCCCAATACATGACAACCAGATTTTTTTTTTTTACCACCTCCATAGTTTTGCCTTTTCCAGAATGTCATATAGTTGGAATCACACAGTATGTAGCCTTTTCAGATTGGCTTCTTGCACTCAGTAATATGCATTTAAAGTTCCTCCACATATTTTTATGGCTTGATAACTCATTTATTTTTAGTGGTGAATAATATTCCACTGTCTGGATGTATCAGAGTTTATTTACCCATTCACCTCCTGAAAGACATCTTGGTTGCTTCCAAGTTTTGGCAATTATGGATAAAGCTGCTATAATCATCCATGTGCGGACATAAGATTTCAACTTATTTAGGTAAATACCGAGGAGTGTGACTACTGGATCATATAAGTTCATGTTAGTTTTGTTGAGAAACTCCCAGATTTTTTTTCCAAAGTGGCTGTACCATTTTGCATTCCCACCAGCAATGAATGAGAGTTCCTGTCCGCTCCACATCCACACCAGCGTTTGGTGTTGTCAGTGCTCTGGATTTTGGCTCTTCTAATAGGTGTGTGGTAGTATCTCATTGTTGTTTTAATTTGTATGTCCCTAAGGACATGTGGTGGAATGTCTTTTCATATGCTTATTTTCCATCTGTATATCTTCTTTGGTGAGATGTCTGTTCAGGTGTTTGGCCCATTTATAATCAGGTTGTCTTATTATTGAGTTTTAAGAGTTCTTGGTATATTTTGGATAATAGAACTTTATCAGATATGTCTTTTGCAAATATTTTCTCCCAGTCTGTGGCTTGTCTTCTCATTTTTTTGGCATTGTCTTTCACAGAGTACAAGTTTTTAATTGTAATGAACTCCAACTTGCCACTATTCCTTTCTTTCATGATTCGTGTTTTTTGTCTTTTATCTAAAAAGTTATCACCGAACCGAAGGTCATCTAGATTTCTCCTATGTTATCTTCTAGGAGTTTTAGTTTTATGTTTTACATTTAGGTCTATGATCCATTTTGAGTTAATTTTTTGAAGAGTGTAAGGTCTGTGTCTTGCTTTTTTTTTTTTTTTTTTTGCATGTTGATGTATAGTTGTTCCAGCACCATTTGTTGAAAATGCTTTTCTAGGGACACCTGGATGGCTCAGTCAGTTATGTGTCTGCCTTCGGCTCAGGTCATGATCCCAGTGTCCTGGGATCGAGTCCCACATTGGGCTCCCTGTTCAGCGGGGAGTCTGCTTCTCCCTCTGCCTTTGCCTCTCCCCCCTGCTTGTTCTCTCAAATAAAATAAAATCTAAAAAAAAGAAAGAAAATGCTTTTCTCCATTGTATTGCCTTTGTTCCTTTGTCAAAAATCAGTTGGCTACATTTGTGTGGGTCTATTTCTGGGCTCTCTGTTCTGTTTATCTGTCTATTCTTTGGTCAATACCACACTGACACTGACTTGATTACTGTAGTTTTATAGTAAGTCTTGGAGTGAAATAGTGTCAATCCTCCAACTTTGTTCTTTTCCATTATTGTGTCAGCTTTCCTGGGTCTTTTGCCTCATCATATAAGCTTCAGCATCAGTTTGTTGATATCCACAAGATAACTTGCTGAGATTTTTGGCAGGGATTGTGTTGAATCTATAGATCATTAGGAAGAACTGATATCTTGTTAATGAGCCGTCCTATCCATGGATATGGAATATCTCTCCATTTATTTAGTTCTTTGATTTCTTTCATCAGTTTTGTAGTTTTCCTAATGTGTATTTTGTTAGATTTATACCTATTTCATTCTGGGGACTGCTAACGTAAAAGGTATTGTGTTTTTAATTTCACTTGTTCATTGATAGTATATGGGAAAGCAATTGACCCATGTATATTAACCTTCCATCTTGCAACCTTTGTATAACTACTTTAATTAGTTCCAGGAGTTTTAGGGTTTTGTCAATTCTTTTGGATTTTCTACATAGACTATCATGTCATCTGTAAACAAAGACAGTTTTATTTCTTCCTTCCCAATCTGTATACCTTTTATTTCCTTTTATTATTGCCTTAGCTAAAACTTGCCGTATGATGTTGAAAAGGAAGTGATGAGAGAGGGTATCCTTGCCTTGTTCCTCATCTTAACAGGAAAGCTTCTGTTTCCATTAAGTATGATGTTAGCTGTAGGTTTCTGTAGATGTTCTTTATAAAGTTGAAGGATTTCTCCTCTATTCCTAGTTTACTTTCTTTTTTTTTTAAACATAAATGGGTGTTGGATTGTGTCAAATACTTTTTCTGCATTAATAGGATCATATCATTTATCTTCTTTATCCCGTTGCTGTGATAGATTTTATTAATTGATTTTTGAATGTTCAATCAGCCTTGCATACCTGAGATAAATTCCGCTTGGTTGCAGTTGAACTTACTTACATCTTTTAATACTAACAATAAAATCAATAATTTTAGGTTAGGTTTGTAGGTTTAAAAAATTATTTTTTACTAACCAAAAAAGCTATTAAGAACTCCTAAAACCTCAACCTTATTAATTTAATGTAATTTAAATCTAATTTCTGCCAAGAATTTCTTTGAACAAGCCCTCCTTCATGCATTTTATTTTTCTCTTCATGAATTTTAATCTCTCAATTTGTCAAAATAATATTTGTATACTTTCAGAGCCCCATCTAAGTACCATACATTTTTCTCCCTTCTTCTCCACACACACATGCACACACAGATAATTGAGTACCAATATTTTATGATGAACCACTGTTATAAAAGAGTAGTCTCATAACGGGACCAAATGTCTTTGTATCTTCGAGTTTATTATACAGCAAAAGAAGGAGGAGAGAAACACTGGTGTTTTAAAAATTATTTTTATTGTTACATTCCAAAGAGGACATAGGAGGAAAAAAGCCAGTTATCCAATAACTGTTATACCTTTCAGAGGGAGGCACCCAGCAAGGAACTCCAGTCTTAGTTCAAAGCTGCACACACTAGAGCTCAAACAGCTGCCTCTCCACCTGACCAGAAATGTGGAAAATGTGTGTATGTCACCAATCCAGAGATGCTTGGGGTTAAAAGAAAATTCCTTTATTTCAAGTGTCCAAGTTCTTAGGATTCATCCTTAAAGATACTAGAAGATGAGAAAGACCACACACACCAGACTATGTTTAGTCATTAGAGTAAACTAGCAAATTGCTAGTTTGTCCTAGGATGCATTGCATCAGACATCACAGTACATGAGGAAAATCTGCATTTTATGAAGAGCCACCAGGTAGTTCAGATCCACTTTACCATAAGTGCAGCCACAGGCCAACCAGATACCTAGATAATATAGTCAGTGCAAAATTCAAATGGGTAAGTCAGGGCTTTGATGAGGCTGGCTACACTGCAAAATATAAATGAAACTTGAAAATAGAATGTTAAGTCTATTTACAAAAGTTTGTTTAGTAAAGTGACTTGAGAAAAGTTATGTTAACCACTTCCCACACATCCCTCCCCTCCCCTGCCAGAAAGAAAGAAAAGAAAAGAAAAGAAAAAAAGAAAGAAAGAAAGAAAGAAAGAAAGAAAGAAAGAAAGAAAGAAAGAGAAAAGAAAGAGAAAAGAAAAAGAAAAAGAAAAAGAAAAAGAAAAAGGGAAAGGGAAAGGGAAAGGGAAAGGGAAAGGGAAAGGGAAAGGGAAAGGGAAAGGGAAAGGGAA